>NW_006399786.1:21866977-21874800 GCF_000299155.1 Elephantulus edwardii | reverse complement strand
CCTTCCTTCCTTCCTTCCTTCTATCAATTATCTATCTCTCTCTCTATCATCTCTTGTGACCTAGTGATAAGAAGCTGTGCTGTAAACCCAAAGGCATGCAGTTAGAATCTGCTCCTCTGGAGAAGGGTGGGCAATCTCCTCTCCTTCAATTAACTGCCTCTGAAAACCTGTCACATATGTGTATATATGTTACACAGGTGAAACACATGCAAAATTATTTATTAAATATTAGTAGGTAAACACAAATAGCTTCTGTTTGCCTTTTTTTATTGAGTAATATGCAATTGTGACCTTGTGCGTATCAGAGTCAAACTGTGCTCTAGGACTTTTAGTGGCTAATTTTTTGCAAGTATATAGTCAAGTTTTTCTGCTAAGGTGCCTCTGGATGGGCTAGAACTTCTACAATTTTTATTAACCACTGAACACATTAACCATTTACACCACCCAGGGCCTTTTTCATGTTAAATATAACATTTTTTTAGACTTTATAGTCTCTTAAAAATGACTATGATCCCTGCTGTGGACACTCTTCTCTCCTATTTTAGCTTCTCATTTCTGTGGTCTTAGTTTATACTCCATTTTAATCTTCAGCAAGTTCTCTTGGATCTCACAGGGACTATTAGGAACAGCCTGGACATCTAACTTCCCTTCTAACTCATAAAGTCTTGGTGGACAAGGAATGGACTGCTTTACGCACTAATAAAATCTTAGCTTCCCCCTCCTGTACCAGTCAGAACTGATTTGACTGTACACACACACACATACACACACACAAATAATAAAAATTTAAAAAAAAATCTTAGCTTCTCAAATTGTGCATGATGACCTTTGTTGGAGAAGAGAGAAATAATTCGTGCGCTCTAATAAATTGAAACTGACTGATGTAGGTTAAAGAAGATTTTCAGTCTTTTAGATTTTTTTTTTATTCCTCCGGGATACTTAGAATTTCCTGAATATGTATGACTTTTCCTGACCACAAACATACAAACAGATTATAGTCCCATTCCATGAACTCAAACATGTGCACTCCCACAACTATTTATTACCATCAAAAATGCAAAAATGGATATTTTTTTCCCCACTCAGAAGGGAGAAAGGAATGTTTTCCTGATAGGGAAGTAACAGCCTCGTGAACCTTCTTTGATATTTGTAGATAGTTTAAGAGCAACCACTTCTCTTTTCAGCTAACGTTGCCCTTGGCAACCAGCTCTCTCATCAGAGACTGCTTTCTGCTAAAATATCTTTCTAAAAAGCTGGAATTCCTTCAGAATAAGTATATTACATCAGAATTTCAGCTGGTGACTAGATATAAGCTCAGTGGTTTCCTCATAGGATTCAAGTGATCTGATTATTTGTTGCTATTACTGACTTTTCATTCTTGTTCAACATGAATGCCTTTCAACCCCCATTTTTTTTTGCCAATCAAGAGGGATTATTCAAGAGGAAAGTGAAGTGAAATTAATGGCATTTGATAACATGCAAAGCAAGCATCCTTATGAGTATATATCCTTATATATTTGCTACCAAGTATTTTATCACCATTGAATAAGAAAGACAAATGGATACTAATAAATTAGGATCATTTAAAAATATACACGGATATAATTCATGTCAGCAATAAAGATACAGACCAAAAAAAGATAGAGAAATAAAAAGAAACCGTCTTGGTTATCCTGATTACTAAATCTGCAAGCATTACCACGGAAACATGCATAAACCGCTTCAGTAATGTTGCTCAAGTGTTCAAGAGAGGATCAACCAATAGAAAGAGTGCTGTTAACTTCTGTAGGTAGGCAGAGGAAGACATCTACAAAAGACTCTATGTGAGACTCTGATGCAAGTAAAGAACGTCTGCCAAAGACTCTGTGGAATACTTGCATTTACAATTTGGAACCAAAACATCAAATATTTAAAAACATTCAGTTGTATCTATCAGGTCAATATTTGACCACGTTCTATCCAGATCCAGGGCAATATTGTGCTTACCAACTGAGAAAAGTAAAAAAAAAAAAAAAAAAAAAAAGAAAAGAAAGAAAGAAGAGGAGAAAAAAAGGAGTAACAAACTAAGAGTGGTATTTGGTATAGTGGATCCACCTTCAAGACAGAAATTCTGCTTAATATGTGAAAGATACAGGGTAAACATCAACTCTGAAGTGACAATTGTATATGTCACCTTAATCCTTTTCTCTAAGGATGGTGTCATTTATTTTTGTTCTCTGTGTGTGTGGTGGCAAGTAGCTGGTCGGTCAACAGGACTTAATGAATACCCACTGTGAAATCTTGGGGTTATAAAGGTAAACAGCTTTTGTCCTTGAGGAATTTGCAACACAATTGGAGAGACAAAACAAACATGACAAAATATACAATGGTTGTCATAGAGTCAGAGATTAACTTTCTAGTTAGAAATGCACTCACACAAACCAATGACAAAAGACATTTAGGTTTTCCAATTTCCTTTGTTTGAAAGTTCAGAGGAAAATGTCATTTATTTTCTGGGTATTGAGAGGACTAACTGAACAAATATAAGGATTTATTTTAAGCATTTTAGTGATATGAGTTTAAAATAAAAAAACCCCCAATCTGTTGCTAGTGAGTCATTTAGACTTGGAGCAACACTGTAGAATAGTCTGTCCTATCTCTCTCCTGTGGAGTGACCTTTTGTATAGTGGCCAAGTACTTTTGACGGTGTGCCACCAAGGTTCCTGAATATGTCTTTAGTGTTATTGGACTCTTTAGCATGGTATTTATGAGTATTATTCATAGATACATAATCCTACCTTAGATTTTTGAGTTTGGAACTGGATTTAGCATTTCATTTTTTGCTTTAAACATGTTGATATTTCTGTTTTCACAGTTTTGATCATAAGCGTTAGTAGTTGACTAAATAATAGAAATGGTGAGAGAATGATACTTTTCTGCTATTTTTCTATCCATAAGATGGGTGTGGATCAAGAATGTTATGATTTCATTAAACTCTGATTTCTAGAAGGGTAATAGATTTTTTAGTTTATGAATTGTTGTTATGTGAGTTGCCTGTGACTCACAGTGACCCTGTGTACAATAGTCCTAAACCCTGCCCAATCTTATTATCTCTGACACACTTACCCCCATTCCCCACCCACTGAATCAATCCATCTCATTGAAGGTCTTTCTCTCCTGTGCTGTTCTCCAGCCCCTCAGGCATGATGTCACTCTCCAAGGACTGGTCCCTCCTTGCAACATGTCCAGAGTATGTCAGATGAAGCTTCAGAATCCTTGCCTCCAAGGAGCAGCTTGGCTTCATCCTATCCAGGATGAACCTGTTCGTTCTCTTTACAGTCCACGTTATATTCAGTACTCTTCTCCAGCACCACAGCTCAAAGGCATCAATTCTCCTTCTATCATTCCTAGTCATCGTAGTCCAGCTTTACTGATGTATAGCAAGTGATTAAAAAGACCATGGCCTGTATCAGGCACACCTTAGTCTCCAGACTGACATAATTGCTCTTCAGAACTCTGGAGAGGTCTCTGACAGCAGTCTTTCCCAACGTAATACATCTTTTAATTTCCTGCTGCTGGTGTTGCCTTTTAAAGAAGACCAGTTTTTCATACTACAAGATATGCAGGCTTGTGCTCAGTGCCTTTCGATCTCACATCTGGCCTGCCTTCTCCTACTCATCTACTTATTATTCCAGTACCAATCCTTCTAATTTGCCCAAACTCCCTTACTGGGATATAACACAATTTTAAAGGGTGTTACTAAGGGAATTTTCTTTCTCACTTCCAAACCCTCCTAGTCTGTTACATAATACAAACTAAAAACCTACATTAATGTTTTAGGAGAAGCACAAGCAGAATACTCCTTACAAGGGAGGATAGTTAGACTTTGTCTCATATTTTGGATGTGTTATCAAGAGTAACCAGTCAGCACGGTTGGTCAAGTAGAGAGTCAGTGAAAGAGATGAAGAGTTATAGTGAGGTGGATTGATTCAGTGGCTACCCCAACGGGCTTACCAGTGATCCAGAAGAGTATAGCACAAAATTGGGCAGCATTTTGTTCTGTTGTACACAATGCCATTTCTTTCTTCTTTAACTTAATTTTAATGAGAGTTTACAGAGACTTAGGGTTTCCAATCATTCACTGTTGCACTTTTCTCCCTGCCCTCTCCTTCCCCCCCAATTCACTCTTCTCTTTGAAAAGTATAAGAAAAATTAATTGACAATCCCTACCCCCAAGTCCACTCCACTGTGAAGCTTTCATTCTGGACTCTTGTTATCTCTAATGAACCAAAACTTGTTTGATGCTACCAACTTGACGGTGCTAACAATGCTAATAACCAAGTATGATTGTTTAATACTTTGCATTAGTTAATCATGCAGGGATTTCTGAAAGTGAAATGCATCAATGCAACTGACACTGTAATTGTGCCTGAGATAAATCTTTCAGGATGAGAAGACCTAAATGAGCCTTGAACTATTGCTGTCTAATTAGTTCTATTCTCTCCACAATGAGAAAGTCATGTCAATGTTTGGAGTAGGAAGAGATTTGGACCACATTTCATATGTCTTGAGATCTACAGAGAAATAATCTATCATCCTCTCCACTCACAATAGCTTATTACTAAAATTAAAATTAAGTCTATATTCTGCACTGTGACCTCAAACTTTACTACATGTGGTCTCTGCTCACACTTCACATCATGTCTTCTCCACTGTTCCTTTGCTAAACTGAGTCACAGGCACACTGACTTCCAGGTCTCTTAACCATGCTAGCTTGTTCTTGTCTGAGACACTCTGGATCTTTTCAAGGCTAACACCTTCTCAGCAATCAAGTCTGCTTTATAACATCAATTCCTCAGAGATGCTTACTAAGACAATCATTTTTAAACTGGTGTTCTCCTATTTCCTCCATTTTATGTTCTTAATAACACTTTCATTTTCAAATTTATAACTTCTTTTTATTATCTATTCTCTCCCACTGGAAGCTCTTGAGGGCTGGAGCACCATCCCGCTTCCTGTGTTTCTTTAGAGTTTAAAACTATACTGGGCAAATTATAGATGGTCAATGTATATTTATTTAATGGTAAAGAGTTAGGCTGTCAATCCCAAGGTTTAATTCCACCAGCTGATCCATTAGAGGACAGATGGCAGTACCCTCCAGCATGATTTACAACCTCTGAAAACCTGCCTGAGGTTAGCTATGAGCTGGTTTCAACTCAACAGCACATAACAACAACTACAAAAGCAGAAGAATGTTGACCACACAGTGATAGCTATGATGGACTGAATTTAAGCTCAAGTTAAAATAGACAAGCAAAAGGAAAATATAGAAGTGTTACTCCCTTATTTCTGACTTTAAGCTGTAGAAGAAATAATTATTTCAAAGCTTTTCAAAACAGGGTGAAGTGTAAACACATCTGCTCTTTGAATATCTCAGCTCTCAGAGGAAGAAACAAAGACTGATGGTGTACAAATTGCCTTACCGCCACCAGGGAGCTGTGTTAGGTTTTGTAACTATTGTCAAGCCTGGAAGCAAAAGATTTTATTAGAAGAAGATAATAATATCTACTGGGGAAAAGTTTGGCCAGGGAATCATATGATGACTAGAAAGTCACTGATAAATGATCACCACAGGATAAAAACCAAGCAGGAGAGTCACTGCCTGGCGGTCTATTGGAAGGAATTTAGGCAATGTTTCTCTCTTGATCTTCTGTGTCATCAGAAACCAGCAGGGGTTCTGAAAGTATTATACAGAAGCTTGATTACACCAAACAACACAAATACACAAGTAGAAACCTCAAAGACTGGTGGCAGAGACAACAGTGGCTGTGTGTTCAGACTCTATCAACAGTCCAGTGTTGGAAGAAAACAACAACAACAACAACAACAACAAATGTTTCTACTTGCCATAATAGGGAGCTTTGGTGGACTAGTGGTAAGAAATCAGGCTGCAATCCCAAAGGTACCTCGTTTGAATCCACCAACTGCTCTATGGGAGAAGGATAGGTAATCTCCTCCTGTGTGATTTACTGTCTCTGACAAGCTGCTGGAGGGTCAGCCATGGGTCAGTTCTGACTTGATGGTACACAACAACAACAACAACAACTTGCCATAATATTCATTGTCTTAAAGGGATGGGACCAAATAAAACACCTTAGGTTTAGCTTGTTTTCAACTTCAAAATATATATTCTTCCTGAAGAATGATTTTACTAGTTTATGTTTTCAGTGGTACATATACTTCTGTGGAGATGAAAACAAAAAGAAGAAAAATAACAGCATGATTCTCTTTTGCTTTAACTCTTTTTGGCTTAAGGAACCCTAATGATGCAACTGTTAAGGGCTTTGCTTATTTAACCAAATGTCTGGTTGTTCATATCACCAAGTGTGAGATTTGCGGATCTGCTCCCAATCAGATTACAGCCTAAAATCATGGCAGGGCAGTTCTACTATACCACCTGTGGGATCACTAAGAATTGAAATAGACTCAGTACCACCCAAAAGCAACAATTTTTATGGAGTCAGATTTTTCTCTTGTGAAGCTGCTTAGTAGAGATTAACCACCAGCTTTTGACTAGCCTCCAAACATTTTCCTCACCAATTTGTGTACAATTTCTTCAACAATCTATGACATTATAAGGTTCTCATTGTCTATGATAATCCTCAGAAATCACTGCAAACTCGAAAGGTATGTGATGCTGTAACTCTGTTATTTTATATTGGTTTGGATACAGAATTTGTATACATGTGTTTCATGCATTTGCATTTTGTTCACACATTCCTACATTCACATTGGGTTTCATACCTCATTGCCCATGCACTGTTTGAGAAAATTAACCACCATTGATCTATGCCCACTATCACTTTGCCTTTTCAGGTCCCTACTACATCTAACCTAATTCCTTCCCCCTCTTTCTCTGCACACCAAACTCTGCAACCCTCTGTTTTCCTCCCCTGACCCTAACCCTTGTACCCACCCTCTGTTTCTGCCTTTGAACTTGTATATACTTTTTAAAAAAACCAATAGGAAATAAAATTGTATTTAAAAAAGTGACTTTAAACAAAAAGAACAAATTTATAGCATACCAAAATCTCTGAGACACAGCTAAAGCAGTACTTAAAGGTCAACTGCAAGCAATAAGTAAAAACATCAAAGAGATGGGAAGGGATTAAAACCAACTCCTTAATCTAACATTATTTTTTTCATTTTTTGGGTATTAATTTTAATGAACATTTACAGAGATTTTGGATTTCCAGCCATTCATTGTTGTACTTTTCTCCCTGCCCACCCCGCCACCCCTTCCAGTTCGCTCCTCTCTTTGAAAAGAAAAAAGAAAAATTCCTTCATTGGTATACAATCCCCCAGTCCCCCACCATCCTCCACCCTGAGTCCACTTCACTATGCAACCTTCATTCTGCACTCTTGTGATAACAGTAATACCCAATCATATCGCCTTTAATCTGTTCTTTTCCTCATCTGTTTCAGTACTGTATATATAATTTATCCAGTTTTTCTCAGTCTTACTAGTAATCATTCTGTTTTTACAATAATAATTTTATGCAGTATTTGTCTTTGTGAGACTGAGCTAGTTTACTCAGCATACTGCTCTTTAGCTTCTCTCATATTACATATTACTTTACAAAATAGTTTCTCCTAAGTGCTGCCTAGTATTCCACAATTTCTCAATCCATTCATTTGTTGATGGATATGTTGGCTGTTTCCATGTCTTCCCTATTGTGAATAAGACTGCCTTGAACATATGTGTACAAATTTCCATCTATGTCTCACTTCTATTTCCCTGGGATATATTCCAAGCAGTGGAATAGCCAGATCATATGGCGTTT
>NW_006399786.1:21864516-21865922 GCF_000299155.1 Elephantulus edwardii | reverse complement strand
CAACAACTGAGTATTCTATAGTTCTAGAGAGAGTATGACCTAGTCATTCTTCATTTCTTTGTCTTTTGTTTCTATCAGGCAATTTTGCTTTATGTTTTTGTTTTTATATAAGGAGCTCTGGTGGCTAGAAAACCAGTAGCTTAGTGGTAAGGAGTTGGGCTACCAATGGAAAGGTACCTGTTTGAAATCCATCAGCTGCTCTGTGGGAGAAAGATGGACAATTTCTTCTTAATGTGATTTACTTCCTCTGAAAACATGCTGGAGCATAAGCTATGGATTAGTTCCAACTCAGAGTTATTCAACAACTGGTGGCAAGTTTGTTCATGGTACAAGGAGGAGCTAAGCCATAGGTATTAGGTTAGAATCTACCAACTTCTCTGCAGAAGAAGGTTGAGCCCACTCCTCCAACACAATTGATTGCTTCTGAAAACCCACTGGAGGGTCAGCTACGAGTCTCTTCTGACTTGACAGCAATAAACTAAAACAAAAACTTTAATATAGATTAGTTATGAAGATCACAGTTTCTTCAGCATAATTTTCCTGAGTTTCTCACTGGTCCCACCACTTACAATGGGAATCCAGGAGCAAGTCACAGGGTGTCTCTGTGTTGTAGTTTTTATCATTCAAGTGGGAATAGTAATTTTCACTGGGAGCTTCTGAGTGGTACAAATGGTTAACAGATGTCATTGCTAACAGCAAGAACTGAGGCTGGAGATCAACCAAAGGCCCTTGAAAGAAAGTTCTGAGGATCTTCTTCCAAACAGCAGCTACTGAAGAACATCAGAGCACGGGTGTATTCTGACACCCATGGAGTCAGATAAACTCAGCAGTGACCAGTTTTTCTTTTTGTTATTTCTATGTCTCAGAATTGTTTTAAGAATAAATGAGAGAAAACAAGTTTTTTAAAAGTGTCTAATACAAAAGAAATGGTCCATAAATATTAATTAATGATTATGAACTGGCATTAAATATGAAGGATATTATTCTTTTGCAAGCCACTTTTTTATATAAAAAGTATCTTCTGAATTAATAATCCCTTCCTCATGTAATTCAAGGGTTTGAACATAAAATGATTTTAGTTTTAAATCATCACCTTTTCTATTCTTCAGTTTTTCCTTCGATGATTTTTTTTTTTGCTCAGAAAGTTTCCCTCAGCTGTAATTTTTGAAAGAACAAGTTTTTGGTTTTTTTGTTTGTTTGTTTGTTTTTTTGAGAGTGAGAGCATTGCTTTAATAATCATAATGATCGGGAGCAATTAGTAGGTGGGGTCAGAGATGCTGCTCTGTAGAATGTGTGACCTCCTCACAGAGGTATGGAACACCCGAAATGACTGGGAGTCTCCCTGTTGAGAAGTAATTGCTCTTCGGTCCTTTGGACCTTCCATTCCTTTTGACAGAGGTGATCTC
>NW_006399786.1:21838987-21861451 GCF_000299155.1 Elephantulus edwardii | reverse complement strand
TCCATCCTGATGCTACCGATTGGTCCAGTGGTGAGAATTTTTGTCTTCTTGACATTGAGCCTCAGTCCATATTGAAGGCTGCAGTCCTTGACCCTCTACAGTAAGTGCAAGAGGTCCTCAGTTTCAGCGAGCAAGGTTTTTAAAGACTGTTATTTTTAAATTGACTCTTCAAGTTAAGCTTAAGAAAAGGAAAACAAGGCCATGAAAGTCAAAGTGTATATTCAATGTAAATTTGATCTCAAAACTAGATCTGATAGATTAAACAGTAATGATTAAAGACCAGACTAGTTGTTTGATGACATAGAGATCATCATATGTGAAGAAAGCAGAAGATCATTAAAAAGACAGAATATAGAGAAAAGACTAAACTGGATTTTTAAAATAGAATTTTATTTTTTTATTATTTTTGTGTGTGTACCATCAAATCAGATCTGACTGGTACAGGAGGAGATTGCCCTTTCTTCTTCAGCAGAGCATCTGGAGGATTTGAACCACATACCCCTGGGATTGCAGTGCAGTTTTTTGGCCACTAAGCCACCAGAGCTCTCTAAGTTGGATTTTTTAAGAGACTGTCCTATTAAACTTACTCTTGAAAGTGTAGCAAGACAAATGGAAGAAGTGATGAAGTTAAAAACCTTACAAAAGGTTTTTTAAAATGAAGAAATCAAAACACTATAATGCAATTACAAAGATGACGGGTTAGAAAACCAAGAAAGAAGGACATGCTAGGAAATTTTCAAGTTGAAAGGACTGAAGAGAAAATGCAAAGTCTGAAAAATAGACGTTAGTGGTAAGAGGTTGCACTGTAATCCTAAAGGCACATAGTTTGAAGCCACCGGATGCTCTGTGGGAGAAGAATGGGCAGTCACCTCGCATACAGTTAACTGCCTCTGAAAACCCTCTGGAGGGTAGGGTCAGCTATGGGTCGGTTCCAACTTGATGGCACTCAACAACAATAATAAAACAATGGGCAATATCCTGGCTAGAGCAATACCACTGATATCATGTGCAAGTAAAATCGTGCTGAAAAATAGTAAAAAAAATGACTGGATCAACATAAAAATAGAGAACTTCCAGAAATTCAAGTGGGATTCAGGAAAAGCCATAATATATAAAATATCATTGCTAATGTTAGGTAGGTCTTGGATGAAAGCAGAAAATACCAGAATAATGTTTACTTGGGTTTATTGACTATGCAAAGATATTGGATTTTGTGGATCATATCAAACTATGGCTAATATTGAGAAGAATGGTATTCCTAGTACATCTAATTGCACACAGGCAAAATCTATATATAGACCAAAACGCAGTTGTCTGAACAGAACAAGAGTGCACTGCATGGTTTAAAATTAAGAAAGCAGTATTAGGTTGCATCTTTCTCTAGATCTCTTCAATCTGGAGATGGACCAAATAATTCTAGAAGTAGGGCTATATGGAGAAAAATGTAGCATCATTATTGTAGGAAGACTCATCAACAACCTGCTTTATGCTGATGGATTATCTTGCTTACAGAAAGTGAAGACTTAAAGCCTTCCGTATAAACGACTACTATAGTCTTATATGTAGTCTATCAAAGACTACAGCCTTCAATATGAACTAGATCCCAAGAAGGAGAAAACAAAATTTTTCACCATTGGATCAATAAGCAGCACCATGATAGATGGAGAAAAGGCTGATGTTGTCAACAATTTAATTTTATTTAGATCCACAATCAACACCGTTGGTAGTAGTAGTTAATAAATCAAAAGATGTGTTGAATTGGGGGCTTCTCCAGTGAGCAAAAGGATAAGGATGTCAGTGTTAAGACAAAGATGTGCCTGATCTAAGCAAAGGTATTTTAATGTTTCCTGCATCTGACAGTTGGAAAGTGAATAGGAATTACAAAAGAAGAATCAGTGCCTTTGAATACTGAATAGTCCATGAACTGTCCAAAGAAGAAACAAATCTGCCTTCAAAGATGTGTTGTGCATCCAGGGTGAACTTTTAGAGGCAAGGATGGTAAAACTTGGTTTCATATATTTTGATCATGTCACCAGCAGGAGCAAGTCATCGGGAAAAGGTCTCGTGCTTAGAGAGGTAAAGGGTCAGAGAAAAAATGATCCAATAAATGTAATAGTAAACCTGAGAATTTCAGTGATAATGAGGTTCTGATCTGTTTTTCATACAGTCACTTTGAATTGCAGTCAATGTGATAGCACATAACAACAGAAACATGGGGGAAACATCTGAAAGCTTCTAAAGAAGGGAGAAGAAGTACTAAAAAAAGCAATGTCAGTAGAGGAAGAAGACCAAGGCAATTGTGAAATATGAGGCTGCAGGAATAGACAACAAACTAATGTAACACTGGAAACACCCACTTTTGTATGTCAAAGAATTTGGAAGACAGATCCTTAGCCAACTGACAGAAAGAGAGTAGTGTTTGTGCCCATTATAAAAAAAGGTAATCCATCAGATGTGGAAATTATTGACGTCTGTAGAGTACTGAAGAGCAACGATGCAGTCTGGACACTATGGTGCACTTGATCCAGGCCATACATAGTCTTCACAATTGCTTGCTATGTGATAGAGAGCTGGACAATGGCCATGGATGATAGAAGGATAAGTGATGCCTTTGAACTGTGGTGCTGGAGAAGAGATAAATATACCATGGACTGCCAGGAGAACAAACAGGTTCATCCTAGAGAAGATGAAGCCACCTGCTCTTTGGAGGCAAGGATTCTGAAGCTTCATCTGACATACTTTGGGCATGTTGCAAGGAGGGACCGGTCTTTGGAGAGGGACATCATGCTTGGGAGGGTGGAGGGATGGAGAAAGAGAGGGAGACAATTGATGGGATGGATTGATACAGTGACTAGGGTAATGATGGTAGGTGTGTCAGAGACAATAAACTTGGCACAGGATAGAGCAGGTTTCAGGGCTGTTGTACATAGGGTCGCTATGAGTCACAAGTGACTCGATGGCACAAAACAACAATATCATATACAAATGAAATGTTGCCAAAGATGATTTAAAAACTGTTGCAGTATTACAAAGAACAGGGAATTGCCAGCAATTCAAACTGGATTCAGAATAGAATATGCAATGGGATATATCATTGTTGATGTCAGCTGGACCTTGACTAAAAACAGAGACTACCAGAAAGAGGCTTATTGGTGTTTTATTGACTAGGCAAAGGAATTATAGTATGTGGATATTCTTTTTATTTCCTCACAATCTCCAGCAGGTTCGTTTCAATTCTCTGTATTCTATTGAAACCATACTGAAATAAATAAGCAGTGATCTCTTTCTTAATATATAAAATGGAAATTTTTGTTTTTATCATATTGGACTTTAGTATATCACATAGGTAGGACCTTTTTATAATGTCAGCTTGCATCTGTATTGAAAGAAAACAGTCATTGCTGTGAATGTGAATTCTGTTGGTACTGTGGATTTTAGGGAACATTGTAAAATGCAGTAAAGTGAAGTTTATCTCAAATCCTGAAGATCATGTGAGTTTTCCCTTCTAAAGTGGAAGAAAAAAATTTACACATCTAGAGAGGTCAGAAATCAGATATACAACCTCAAGGAGAGAATTTGTGCTTGCCAAAAGCTTGTTCTGTGACTAGATATACAGAATCTCCAACTCAGTGCAAGGCAGTTGGCCAATATAAGGCTGATTCTGAATTAATGCATGGAGATTGAAGGTGAAGAAAAAAAAAGATTTCTAGGGTGAATTATGTGATAACTTAATAGTCTTTTACAGTAATAGTAGTAGGAAAATTATTAAAAAATTAAGAGAGCAAAACTGACACTATAATAAACAATAACGATATAAAAAGATTCATGGCTGGTTAACACATTCTAAAGATGTTTTTACTGTGACACTGATGTGTCAAATGCGTTAATAGTTGGCTACCCAATGTGGACAGAGAATGGGGTGGAGCTCCGCGATTAAAACACGCTTGGAAGGAGTGACATCCATTTCCATAGTAGCTTGCCTCCGGAAACCCTATGAACCTGGAGAGAGGATGAAAGGCACCCAAGCGTTGAGGACTCTCCTTCATAGGGTTGCTACGAGTCGCCTGTGACTCGACGGCACTTAACAACAACAACAACAACAAGAAGGATGTTTTTAGGATGAGGGGAAATACTACATTTTGTTTCTGAATCTTGTAGCATATATCAGAAGTCTCTTCTGTTGTACTGCTGAGTAATAGATATATTGTACAGGTATGTTACACTTTGCTTCTTCATTCACCAGTTTGACATTTGGATTTTTGCCAGTTTTGATGTGGTATGTAAGGCTGCTATGAACATTCATTGCAACTCTTTGTGGACGTATGTTCTCAGCTTTCTTCGGTGTTTACCAAGGAATGAAATTGCAAGGTTTTATCAGAAATTTACTTTTCTTATATAAACTTTCCATTTTTCTTTCCTATGAATTAGCATGAGAGTTTTGTTTCTTTAAAACCTTTGTCATTATCTAGTTTTCTGATTAGAACCATTTAGTGGGTTTGATGTGTGGGGTGTGTGTATGTGATCCAGTTCTGAATATTAACTTCAAAATAAATCTTTGAGAAACTGATGGTGTTTCCTTCTTAGGTTTTTCATCTATAGCTTTATTTTCTTTTTATTCTAATAATGGTGATAAGGCTTTAGGCAATTTATAAATTCATAACTTGATTGATTCATTAACAAAAAATAATGGAATACCTAACGATGATTAAGTAATATTCTGAAAATAAAAAGATAAATGAAACGTTACCTGCCTCTCAGAACTTGACTAACATATTTGGAAACACGGGCTTAAGCATTAGTAATTGTAATACAATATAATAGATGCAATTAAAGTACAAACCATTATGAAAATGTTAGTCTAGTTAATCAATACGTCAAGGCTCTTTAGTAGCCAATTTTTTTTTCCATGAGAGCACCTTACTCAAAGCTGATTTTTAACAGCAAAAGGATTATGTTGGCTTTAGATAGAAGCTGACTTCCAGCAAACACTACTGTGGGCCTCACATTTCACCTTCTTCAGTCCATTATCAAGGCTATTATCTAGTTCAGAACTTGATATGCTGAAAACACTCTACTTTCTGTTCTTGCATCTCAAAGTAGAGAGGTCAGATTCTATTTCCATTCGTTGTTCATTTAAGGATATCATATAGGGTATTCCCTTGATAGACTCGGTTTCACCACCATACACTGAGGTTTTATTTTTTTCTTATCCTTTTTTTTTTTAAAAGGAGGAAGCAGCTAAAGTGTAGAATTGAAGTATGAGATTTCAGAGTTATGGTATGTACAATGCAAAGGAAAGTTAAACTTAAAAATTAGAATTCCTTGACAGAAAACCCTAAGTCTCTGTAAACTTTCATTTAAATTAATAATAATAAAAAAGGTCTTCTCCTCCCTTCCTACAGCCCAATGAATAAATAATTTGCACATATTCATCTACAGAGTTTAAATCTGATATAAAGTTCAATACCTTTTATTTATACCAGTAATTATCTGTACTTCCTCTCACCTTTAATGTTAACAAAATCATTTCAGGAAATTACTTATGTACTTTATTAAAGATTCATATCACAAAACCTTTATAATTTTATTATTCAGAAGCCTTGAAGTTCAATATTCAATATGAGAATAAAGTAGAAAGTTATGGAATTTATAGAACAGATTTGAGCATTCTTCATTACATCACTTAAAAGTTCTAGAGTATATTATGTGTACATATAAAGAATACATGGTGAGTATCTAAATAGGGGAAATGGGATACAGAGGCATGGGACCATGAGTGACTCTCTGAAAGGGCCAGAGGGAATAAGAATAGCATAGCCTCTCACTGCCTCTGAGTGGAAAACAGATAAAGAGCCTGTAGGCCAGCCCTGTGGTGCTTCTAGAACCACACCAACAGCAAGAAGTTTATTTCTTCATTGTTGACTCACAGCCCCATAGTTATAGTACAAACAATGGAGTTTATTAGGGAAGTGAGTGGGGGAGGCAAAGATAATCTCACAATACAAGTCCAGGCTTTAGCCCAACAGCTCCAAAGCAAAACTCCTCAGTAAGTTCAGGCTCTGGTTTCAGTTCAGCAGTCATAAGCAAATCATCCAGCAAAGTTTGCCTCATAGCATTTATAACCAAATCATACTGCAACATTTGACTCAAAACAGTTATAAATCAGCTTCTCCACCAAACATCTTTCAAGAACAAACGCAAGAAGCCTCAGATCATACCTTGCTGCCATTTGACAACAGCAATGCCACAGTCTCTCCACCAGCAGGGTCTCACTTTAGCCAGGGTCTTGTTACCACAAGTTTTGCTCACCTCAAGTCTTGCTTCCAAGTGTGGGAAACACTCTTTCTCTTATCCTAGTCCCACAGCTGATGCTGATTTGCACAACCATGTGTCTGTAGTTAAGGTAGCTAGAGATAAGAGGGGACTAATGGCTAAAAAAGCCAACTTGTAGGTTAACACCACAGTGTCTAGTCCATAATAATCTATTTTTTCCCATTAATTCTATTATATAATGAGCATGGATAATATTTTAGGTAATATGCTAGTCACTCAAGTTATACAGTAGATGAGTATAATCTACATCTTCAGTGATCAAACTCATTGTAAAAGTAGAATTACCATAAACCTAAACAAACCTATTGCTGTTGAATCAATGTCGACTCTATTTGATCCCATGTGTTGGAGAGTAAAAGTCAGCTTCATTGATGCTTTATATCTTGTGGAAAAAGATCACCATACTTTTCTTCAGTGGTGTTTCTGGGTAGACTGCACTAAACCTACTGTACCTTTGTTTAGTAACCAAGACAAAGTTGCCTATTAGAACAAAAGAGTATCTTCCTTTTCAAAAAATTCCTTTTCTATTTATTCTCTACAAAGTATACTGATTTTCTTTCCACATTATTCTTTATTCACATTGTGTTTTGTACAATCATTCTCATGTATTATGTTTTATAAAATTAATCATCATTGGACCCTGCCCATTATTATCATGTCTTTTTTCATCCAGATCCATCCCATTTCTTTTCCCACCCATTTTTCACCTACCAAACTGTGCAACCTCTGGTTTCGCCCCTATTCATCCTCAGTCCTGCCCCTCCCCGCCAAGTTCCCATACGTGGAATACTATGCAGCACTCAGGAGTAATGATTTGGAAAGATATTATATAACTTGTGAGAGGCTGGAGAGCATTATGCTGAGTGAACTAATGAGGTTTTATAAGGACAAATACTGCATAAGACCATTATTGTAAAAACAGAAGGATAACTAAAATATCCTCTTGACTAACTGAATCAGAATATGTATTATAAAATGCATCTCCAGGATAATATGCCACAGAATGTGGAACATTCTTGTAAAGAAACTATCTGTGGTTGGGCTTCATATTTTTAGAATCAAACCATGATGCAAGGAGTTGAGTACAAGTAGTGTGTTTAGAAAGAAGTACTGATAGGGGAGGAGATACTGACACAATAATAATGTTTTTCCAGTGTGCTGCCTTTGTTGGCAAGTAAGACCCAGTTCCTCAAGAAAATTTTAGGAAACTGTGGAGCATGACCTGATGTTATTCACCACCTCCATAAAACTACTTTAGAGGGTCATTCTCAAAGCACATAAATGTTCCAACATTTTTGCTTTTTCACAGGGGTGGGTTCAATATGTCTGACTAGCAGAGAAGGCCATCAATCAAAGAGTTTCAGATACAGTCCAGGAGTTTGATTTTCATAGAGAAGTTGAGTACTGAGTATGTGGGAATCAACCATAGCTATTAACAGGATGTTGTTACTGTTAGGTGCCATTGAGTGGTAGTGACCTTTACCTTATCCTGTACCATCTCATTATGCTTTGACTTTTTCGAGTCCACTGTTGCAGTTTCTGTCAATCCATACCACCAAAGGGATTTCTCTCTTTCATTGATCTTTCACTTTATCTAGAATGATGCTATTTTCAAGGACTAGACTCTTCCTACAACATGTTCAAAATTAATGAGTCAAAGTTCCACTATTCTTGCCTCTATGGTGCACTCTGGTTGTACCTACTGTAAGATAGTTTTGTTTTCTCCTTTTAAATTTTGTAGTATATTCAATATTCTTCTCCAACACCACACTTCAAAGACAGCATTGATCTTGGGCATTCCAAAGAAGAATGCATATGAAGCAACTGAAAATATCACGAGTTGGTCAAAGGCATATTAGTCTTTAATCTGATATCATGGAGACATGAAAGGACACTACATTGGTTCTTTATTAGCCTGGGAGTTGAAGGCATGAGGGTTTAAGTATTAGGGCCTGGAGCTGCCTAACGATCCAGTAATAAAGAACTTTATGAGGAAGAAATTAGAATTCATTTGGGAAGTGATGAATAATTTTTTTAAAACAGATTAACATGATAAACATTTCATTTTACAAAGATTATTTGAAAGGCAATCTGGAGGATGGATGAAGTTAATGAGACAGACATAAAAGAAGTTAGATAAGAATTACAGACATTTATACACAGCTTCTGTAGTTGGAGGATTATTATTAGCAGTCAAAATTAATAAATTCTTTATCTTGTTTCTGTTGCAAAGGATAATTTTCTATCTTTGCTTTTCTTTAGTTAACTAAAATCTGCTGAGACTGAAGTATTTTGAACATATTGTAAAGTAAATTGCACAGGATTTTAATCCCACTACTGTTACCAAGAACTGTGTTTTGTTTTTCCTTAAGAGAGAATTATTTCTTCTCAACTCACAGGTAATTATTTAAACAATAATTTTCTCTCCTACTAAATAAAACTGAGTTGGTTCCCAATTAGTGAACATAGTAATAACATAATTTGTTCACGGACATTTAATTGATTTAACACCTCACATAATAGAAATTTTGTAACTGTTACCTACTACCCATTTTTTTAACTCATAGAAATAATTACTCCTATGCTAGTCCTTTGAGATAAAAAACTCCAAAACCCCAAAAATGATCTGTGGTATACAGGAAAGAAACCCCATCAGTATCACCTTATATCCCTAATAATAATTTTATAGTGCCTGGGGTGTATGTATGTTAAAATGCCCTATTTGACAGAACCCCCCCTCCCAATATCTGTAAGCATATTGAAAAGTCTCATTAATTCTTTATCACTTAGCTATTCCACTGTTTGGAATATACTGAGAAAATGAGAACTGAGACACAAATGGAGACTTGAACACCAATGTTCATAGCAGTGTTATTCACCATCGCAAGAACATGGAAACAGTGCAGACATGCAACCACAATCAAATGAATTGCGAAATTATGGCATATTGACATAATGGAATACTATGCAACATGCATGAGTAATGATTTTGTAAATCACTACCTAATTTGGGAGGGACTGGAGAGCCTTATACTAAGTGAACTAACTCAGTCCCATAAGGACAAATAATGTATAAGTCAATTATTATAGAATGAGTATGAGGATCCAAAGGGAACAGGAGGAAGAACAGAGAGTTGAGGATGGGAAGGGGGTTGGGGGAGAGTTAAAAATAGGGTTTCACTATTTGATGAGGTGAAAGAGGGGTGGGTAAAGGAAATGGGAAAGATCTGGTGTGAAAAAACAATGTATATGAATTTTGTAAGTAAATCAGTATACATTTTTTAAAAAAGAAATTAAAAATATTTTAAAAGCACCTCATTCAAAAATCTCTATTATTTACATTATCATGAAGATGTAATGATGCTTAAAGTAACCATTGGTTTTACTGAGCAACACTTTTTTGCCCTTGTCTAACTAGTTTAAGATTAACTTTCCCCTTCCATTTCCACATTTATTTTCTTTGCAAGTTTCACAGAACTATAAACTTTCAATTACCAAATGAAAAGAGGTTTTAAGAGTTGACTAACCTATTGACTGGATTTGTACTGGGTCTTAAAAGTAAGAATTCTGTGGCTTCTAACTTATTTTTTTTTATTTGAACACAGAGGAAAGAAAATGTATTGATGACACTTAATCTGAAAAAAGTATCCACATACAAGACAATGAGCAAGATGCTAGCTAAATAAAGTTCAAATCTACCACAATCATCAAAGTTGATAGGATATATTTTTTTTTCTTCTTTGGAATGCTTTAGCTAAAAATAATTTAAGCATTAATAAGTCATGACTCTGGCTCTTTGTTCTTTTGTCTTCTCATCTTACTTGCCATGGCAAAGATTCAACAAGTATTGATTAATGTCAAATATGTCTTACTTTCTAGTGGATATCTCGCCATAGTAACAGATGGTATTGTTTCACACTTTTCTATGGAGAATGTTATTGATTGAATCATGCTCCTTCCCCACCTGCCCACTCCTCTAACCACTCCAGAAAGATATGATGAAGTTCTACTCCTAGAATATATGGATGTGATCTTATTTAGATATAGAGTCTTTCAAGATATTATCAGTTAAATTACTGTAAATTCCTATTGGAGGAGGGTGAGTTGTAGTCCATTATAATAGGCCTTCTAACAAAGAGAAGTAGCATTGGTGGGCTAGTAACAAAAAGCTGAACTGCAATAATGAAGGTATGTAGTTTGAATCCACCAGCTTCTCCACAGGAGAAGGATGGGAAATCTTCTCCTATGTGATTAACTGCCTCTGAAAACCCACTGGAGGGCCAGCTATGGGTCGGTTCCAACTTGATGGTACACGACAACAACATCAAAGAGAAGAGTAGAACTGCTGGGAAGACAGATGTGAAGATAGAGAAGAGATTAGAGTCATGCAACAAGGATTTCTGGGCATGAGCATCATAGAAGACGAAATAGAAGTTTCTAGTAACATGTAATACATATTAGAATGTTATTCCTTGATTTTGAAAAATGAAGGTACCTGAAGGCTGCTCAAATTGAACAGAAGCAAAGGGGTAAATCTACCAGAGTATTTAAATAATAAATGACGTTTTAAGTCAATTTAAAAAAATAGTGTTTTAGTACCTGGCTCTATTTCTTTTAGTAGTTTCTTACAGTGTCTAATCAAATGAAACAACAAAGTGACTTGATGATGAAAATAGGCTATGGAACTTGGTTCCTATTTATTAGTAATCATGACTGTTGAATAACCTGGAATCAATGATTTAATTCTTAAGGTCTTCAAAAATTTAATGAAAATAAATGAAAAAAATGAAAAAGAAAGCTCTTATTGTGACAATGATGCAAAGTATTTTTCATACTTATTTAATCAAAGTTGTAAAAATGATTTAAAAAATCTCCTCAGTTATATTTATTCCCATTCCAAAGAAAGGTGATCTGACAGAGTGTGCAAATTATCAGACAGTATCATTAATATCACATGCAAGCAAGATTCTGCTGAAGATTATCCAAAAATGACTGAAACAGCACATTAACAGAGAACTGCTTAAAGTGCAGGCTGGGAATAGAAGAGGCCATGGCACTAAGGATATTGTACCTAATGTCAGATGATCTTGGCTCAAAGCAGAGTATGAGAGAAATGTCTATCTGTGTTTCATTGACTGTGTGGTTCACAACAAACTGGCTGAGTCTGAATGGGAATCTCAGAACACTTGATTGTGCTTATGTGAAACCTATAATTGGAACAGGAGGCAATTGTCAGAACAGAGCAAGGAAACACTGCATGGCTCAAAATTGGGAAGGGTGTGCATCAAGTATGTGTCCTATCTCCATATCCTTTCCTTCTATATGTGGAACAGATTATCCAGGAGGCTGGGCTCTATGAGAAGTGCGGCATCAGGATTGGATGCAGACTCATCAACAATCTGCATTATGCAGATGACACAACCCTGCTTGCTGGAACTGAGTAGGACCTGAAACACTTGGTGCAGAAGGTCAAGGACTGCAGCCTTTAATATGGATTGAGGCTCAACATCAAGAAAACAAAGATTTTTGCCCCTGGGCTGATTGGCAGCATCATGATAGATGGTGAAGAGATTGAGAATGTTAACAGGTGTGCCTGATACAGGCCATGGTCTTTGCAATTATTTGCTATGCATCAGAAAGCTGGACAATGACTATCGATAATAGAAAGAGAGCTGATGCCTTTGAGCTGTGGTGCTGGAGCAGAGTATTGAATTTACATACCATGGACTGCTAGGAGAACAAATAAGTTCATCCTGGAGAGGGTGAAGCCAGGCTACTCCTTGGAGGCAACTATTCTGAAGCTTCATCTAACACATTTTGGACATGTTACAAGATGGGATCAATCCTTGGAGAGAAATGTCATGCTTGGGAGGATTGAGTGACAGTGCAAAAGAGGAAGACCCTCGATGAGATGGATTGATTCAGTCACTGAGGTAATGGGGATAGGTGTGTCAGAGAGTTAAGATTGGCAGGGGATAGAGTAGGGTTTAGGGCTATTGTACATAGGGTCGCTATGAGTTGCAGGTGACTCAATGGTACACAACAACAATCATAACAGATAAATATCTGTGGATAGCTTTCCCTCTTTGAAAATGGAACAAAATGACTTGAATATTGCCAAAAGGGGTCCGAATAAAGATCCTTTTTTTATAATTCCTGAATTTCCTCTAACTTTTCTCTTTTTCACTTAACTTCCCTTATAGTCTAGTTGTACAATATTTATTCTGGGGCATAATGGGTTAACATTACTGTAGCACATTTTTCATTTAATTTTAAAGTTTCACTTTTCTGTGGCATAAAGGTTGTCATCAGAAGTTTGGGCTCGGTGAGTCAAGAAAACTGGAGCACAAAACATTTTATTCTACCATTTAATAAACAAATCTTGTATTTATTGTGAAAATATCAGAAAACTCAGTCTTCTTCCCCAAGTTAATACAAGATGATTTTGAAATTTTTACATGTTTTTCAGTACAGTTGTAGTTTGTGCCATTTATTACTGGTCTTAAACTTAGCAAAGAACATTTCTCTTTCTTTTTTACCTTTGCTGAAGTGAGTCCCTCTGGGCATTAATTTGTCAGCTCCTGTCAGTGATCTTATGACAGTAGAAACATCTGCAAGTTAGATGCGACTGAACTTTAAAACGAAAGAAGTTGACCAGCAAAAATCAGGCAGGAGCATGAATTATGCTGGTCATAGGAAGCCCAGACGGATGTTCTATAGAATCTAAGAAGCCAGTCTTTGGAGGAGAACATTATGTTCAGATCCAGGCAATTTATCCTTCTGATCAGGCTAACCCAAATATGCCCTCATGAAAGTCAGCTATAGTCCAGGGAAAGGGAGACCAGGAAAACATTATAGGGTAACCCCCCCAAAAAATATTAAATGGCTATAATTCTGAAGCTAAAGTGATTCCCACAACCCCAGCAGTTAGAAACTAAAGATGACCTTTTGAATTGGACACAAAAGGACTTTTCTATAGATACTCCTTTAACAATTGAGCAGTACCTCCCTAAGTAGAATCTTCACTGATGTAATTGTTTTCCGAACTAATTTTTGAGACTCTTTTCCAGGTTAAATGAAAACTCCCTGGGAGAAGCTCTGAAATGATAGGCGATTAAAGAAAATAGAGAAGGTCCTTACAGGATAAAAAGAAAGCATCTTTTCAATGTGGTACTAAAGAAGAATGGATGAGACACTCTTCAGTCAACTCCAGGTTTTCTCTCATCTGAACCATACAGGTAGCATTCAAAGTTTGGGATGATGTGATGTAATTTAGACACACACATTTGAAGATTCATTCCTCATTTAGAATTACCAGCAAACAATTATCCTACAAAGTGGTATTTATTCTATCTTCATACCTATATCTTAGAAGTTACATGAGAATAATGTGATTTGTGTCTGATAGTGGGCTTTATTTTGATCTGATTGTTTTAAGATTGCTTCTAAGTATAGATACTGTTAATGATATTGTTTATGCTTATACGGCATTTGAGTTCATGGTTGAGATCCATGTTAAAAGCTTTAACATTATTATTTCGGAATTACCCAAACTTCTTGTTTTTGTGAAGCAGACTAAAACAGAATTGAATTTTTTAGAGACTAGACATACTATATAAAACTCAATAACTAATTTTGAAAACTGATCCAGAATGTTAGAAGCTCTTTTAAAATAATTGATTTCAAATTAATATTAATGAAAAAAATATTAAATACTTATTTTTTAGTACTTATTTTAAACCAAGTCATGTGGTTTTGGGACATTAATGGCTCCAAGCTACATGAAGAAAAATGAGTCACTTGCTTATATGTTATGGGAGAAACATTATGTTTTCACAATAAGAACCCAAAGGTAATTACTTCACTCAAGGAGAACAGGGAGTATGAGAGTTTGGCACATTCTATGAACCAATTAACTATGTTAGCAAAACAAGTAACCTTAGAAATGCCATTTCTTTATGTGGAATATAAAAGCTCAGATTGCAGAGACTGACCCTATTTGAACCCTTCTCTCTATGCCACCCTGCCTACTCTGTTAAGTTTTCCACCTGTAAGAAAGAAAAAATATTCTTTAGAGCATTAGCACAGTGAATAATCCAGTGAGCTCAGCAATACAGCAAGATACGCTCTCTGTTAATACTTCCAGAAAGCACAATGTTGCTACTTAGAAAGTCATACCTAACAGCAGTGGCTGACCTTGGCTGAATCATCTAGTCATGTTTACTACTTTCTTCATATGTAATGAATTAAGACCAAGGTCATTGCCATTGTGTTAATTTTGACTCATAGTTACTGTGTAGGACAGAGTAGATGACACCTCTTAAGATTCCCAATGCTGTGTATCTTTATGGAAGCAGATTATTATATTTTCCTCTCACAATGTCCAGTACATTTCAAACACTGACCTTCTAATTTGCAGCTGGGCACTTTCAAACTGCAACACCAGAGTCCCTCATCTGCAGGTTGATGTTGTTATGTACCATCGAGTCAGAACCAACTCATTAACTGACCCTCCAGTGGATTTTCAGACAGTTAATTGCACAAGAGAAGATTGCCTATCTTTCTCCCATAAAGAATAGACTATATTGAAAAGTCTATGGAATACATTATAAATTGTGATACAAATAAGTCTGCAAAGCAAAAGAATGACATTGAGTATATCTCAATCAAATGAAAATACTCTCTCAAGAAGAGATTTGATGCTTGAATATTAATGACTGTACACCAGAAAAGTTGGGGAAGACATCAAGGACATGAAGAAAGAAAGAGATCATTAAAAAAAAGATAAGGAAAGAAACAAAAGACAAATAAAATAAAAAAACCCAAAACACAGCAAATCTGTTTGTACAAACAAAAACAACCCGACAATATGTATTATTGGAATAGTGCCAAATTAGTTTGTGGCTTTAGTGTTAGATTTTAAAGTATTGTTAACGTTGGTCATATTTTGCTGTTTTTTAGCATGATGATAGTGAAGTTTGTAGAGTTGCTATCTGTGGTTTTCCATAGCTTCTTATTTGTACTTTTTGATATGGTGACCACTAGGCACAAGTGACTACATAAATTTAAGTTTATATGAATTAAAATAAGAAATTTTGCTCCTTAATCAAACTAAAAAAAAAAGAAATTCTAGTAGGAATAGATCAATGGTGATTAGTTTTATAAAACACAATATATTTAAATGTGTGAAACACAATGTGAATGAAGTAATATGTGAAACAATGTACATGAATGAACCATAATGTATACAAATTTATATGCAAACCAGTATAAAATAATAAAAAAATTGGAAAAAAGGATATTGTAAACATACTCTTGAATGTAGAGCAGCTAAATATAATGGAAGAAATGAAGTAAAAGAAAAAATATTTTTTTGAACAAAAGATTTCAAAGAGTGGCTTTAAAAAACACAATTAAATATTACATTGAGATGTGCAAAGTATGGAGTTAGAAAATCAAGCAAGACGAATACACACAGCATTTATCAAGTTAAAAGATCTGAGGAAGCAAATTCAAGTTTCATGTTACAATACTGAAGGATTTTTTTTGCAATATATTGAAGAACTCAGCAAGTATTAAAAAAAGATGTAAAAAACAGAGACACTATGCCAAAAATAATTGGTCAATGTTTAGTCATTCTAAGAGGTAGAATATTATCAGAAGTCAGTGGCACTGAAGATGAAGCTAGGCTTCAGTAAAGGCATTCATTGGTGATAAACAAGGTGCTAGGAACTGACGGAATGCCAGCTAAGGTATTCCTACAGATGGATGTAGCACTTGAAGTGCTTACACACTTATGGCAAAAAATTAGACGAAACATCTCTGCTCAAGACACTGGAAGAGATCTGTATTTATACCTAATCCAAAGAAAGACGGTCTAACAGAATGTGCAAATTATCAAATTATATTATTATCACACATAAGTACTTTTGTGCTGAAGAGAATGTAAAAACTGTTGCAACAATACACTGACCGAGAACTGTCAGAAATTCAAACTAGATTCAAAGGAGACTTGAAATAAAGGATGTAATTTTCTATGTCAGATGAATCTTGGCTGGAAGCAGAGAACACTGGAAATATGTTTGTCTCTATTTTATTGACTAGACAAAGACACTCGACAGTGTGAATCCTAGGTAAATTTGGATGACAAAAGAATGGAAATTCTAGAAAACTTAATTGTATTCATGTAGAATCTGTCACAGAACAAAGGTAGTTGCTTGAATAGAACAAGAAGATACTTGTTGTTAGGTACCCTCAAGACAACTCTGACTCATAGTCACCCTGAGAACAACAGGTTGAAACCTCCTCCTATCCTGCATCACTCTCACAATCTCAGCCATGCTCCAGCCCACCATTGCAATCACTGTATCATTCCATTTCATTGAGGAGCTTCCCTCTACTTTTCCAAGCATGATATTTCTTTCCAAGGACTGACCTCTCCTGGCAACATACCCAAAATATGTGAGATGAAAAGAAGGGTATAACAGCATAATTTATGACCAAGGAATGTATTTGTTAAGGTTGTATCTTTTCACTGTACCTAGTCAATCTGCATGCTGAGCAAATGAGCTGAGCAGTTCGACTATGTGAAGAAGAATGTTCTTGCTGTTGTTAGGTGTGGTCAAGTTGAGCACTACCCATAGTGACTCTATGAACCTGATCTGAACCCTGTTCTATTCTGCACCATCCTCACACTGCCTGACACACAAGAGCCCATTGCAGCAGTCACTGTATTAATCCACCTGGTTGAATGCAGCCTCAGAATTGAAGAAAGACTCATTAACAACCTTTGACATGCATATATCACACCACCTTGCTTACTCAAAGGGAAGATTTGAAGCACTTACTATGAAGAAGGGAGCTCTTGGGTCTTATTCGGTAGTCAGTAGTGCTGCTTACCCAAAGGCTGCGGTAGTTCAAATCCAACAGTGCGTCTGTAGAAGAACGATTGACAGTACCCTCTTGTGTTGATTTATAGCTTTAGGAGCCCCATGTAGGGTTTCCGCATGGAATCAGTATCTACTGGATGACAGTGAATGAGCGAGTTACTGAAGAAGATCAAAGACTACACCTTGGATTGTTGTTGTACTGCAGAGTCAGAACTGACCCATAACTGGCCTTCTGGCAGGTTTTTAGAGGCAGTTTAGTCGCATGGGAGGAGATTGTCCATCTGTTATATCAACAAATGACCTCATGATTAATGGCGAAAAGATTAAAATTGTCAAGAATTTAATTTAACTGGGATTAAAAATCAATGCTTGTAGAACCAATCTAAGAAATTAAAAGTCATATTTATCAACACCCTTTAAAGTGTCAGAAAAGCAGATGCCACTTTGAAGATTAAGGCATGCCTAATCCAAAGCATGGAGTTTACACAATCACCTCCTATGCGTAATAAAGAAGATGGAAGTATAGTTGCCTTTGAATTATAGTATTTGAAAAACATATTTAATGTGCCTTTGGATACCAAAAGGATGGCGAAATCTGTCTTGGAAACACTGAAGTCAATATACTGCTTAGAAGAGACCATCTAATCTCATATATTTTAGGGAGGTAATTAGCTGTGGCCATTCTCTGGAGAAAGACATCTTTCAGAAATAAGAGTAATTTTGAAAAATATTTTTCACTTCGAAAAATAGAGAGATCATTGACAAAAAGGGGTGACAGTGGCTGCAGCAATGGGCTCAAACAGCAAGAGGGACTGAAACAGTGGCTGCAGCAATGGGCTCAAACATACTGACAATTATGGTTTCAACGTAGGAATAGGCTGAATTTTGTCCTATTATGCATGGAGTTGTTATTAGTTGACACTGACTTGAAAGCCCTTAACTAAAGTTATATAATGGTGATACTACCTTGTTGGTGCTCTACAAATGCTATTTAAAGTGTAGTTCTTGGAAGGAATGTACTATTAAAAACAAGACCAAAACTCTCATTAGTTTCTCTGGCGTATAGTCTCTCTGAGAGTACCTGTTCAAGTCATCTCTGAAGCTTGGGAATAGGAGATTGTGGGCTCTTAGAGGAGAGCTAAGGTTTCATTATGTGAGTCATTACAAGAGAATACATGCTTTGTGGGTGGATAAGTAGCATTTTTACATCTAGCAGTAACCATCAACAAAAGAAAATAAGTAAAATGGAGTTTTATTATTATCACACTAAATGATTTTTTAAGTGAATCCAGAAAAGGGCAACAATTCGTATGTGTTGAAGAAAATGAGTGGTTATCACTCTCTATTAGATTCTGAGGACTAGCAAAACAAAAATACCACAAAATAGATGCTTTTAAAGAATAAAAATTGACTCACAGTCTGGGGGCCAGAAGTTCAAATCAGGAAACCAACAGTCTTGAATCCTTCCAAGGGCTCTCAGAGAGGAACTGGATCATGCCACTCTTTTGTTTCCAGTATCCCTCAATAATGCCTTTGCTTCCACAGAAACAAGTCTATTCTTCCTCCATGCTTATTTGACTCCTTCAGGTGACACTTCTTGGATGGATTAGCATCCACCCTACTCCAACATGACCTTCTATTAACTTTTAACACCTTCAAAAGCTCTATTTTCAAAGGTTACGTTCACAAGTATCAGGGCTTATGCCTTCCACAGGGGTAAGGGGAAAAGCACATTTCAATCCATTATTACTACCCTAGTCTACTGGGAAAAAAATTTCTAGGCTGTGATCTGGTTATAATAAACTCACTCTCAGTATTATCAGATACTCAAGCATTTCATTGGTAACCATCAGGGAAATGAACCATTTTCATTGTAAGTGGGGAGAAGGGGACAGGACAAAAACTGCTTCATTTTGGCATTAGCTGATGTGCTGAGTATTACCTCACCAGACAATAGTCTCCATCGGGTTTCCAAGGCGATACATCTTTACAGAAGGAGCTGATGACCTTTCTCCTAAGGAGCCATTGGCAGATTTGACCAGCTGTTTGCAGCACAGTTTGGAGCACATTGTACACCAGAGCTTCTGACAGTAGGCACTGAGGTTAAGGAAAGGCTATATTCCACTTCTAAGGCTAGTCTGTATAAAATTCCACAACTTTCTTAGAACCCCATGATAGAAAACTCCCTTTCCATAGCGTTTCTGTTCATACAAAGAAAATCTTTCTTTTAAGGAATGTGGAAACAAGCCAAAGCATTTCAAGGTTTGTTTGGGTAGGTAGAAAAAGATCAATAAAAAAAAAAAGAAAAAAAAAGATCAATCAATCATAGTCATAAACTCCAATCCTTACACATCGTTAATGGGTACACTTTCATTTGAATGTCATCAATGGTTCTTTATCTAGCCATATTAAACTTTTAAACTCATTACCATAGAGTTGGCATTGACTCAAAGCTGACCCTCCATTGGATTGCCAAGACTGTAAGTGTTATGGGAGGAATATTTGTCTTTCTCCCTCAAGGCTGTAGATCCCATGAAAAGGATGGTCTATCTTTCCCCTCATATCCACTAGTGGACTGAACTTCCTGAGAGGGGCAGCCTTTGGGATAACACTGCAACTCCCTATTGTGTCTATGTAGCCACCAGAGTACAATAAACCTTAAAAGGGAAAGATGGCTTCTAGGGCCGTCCACCTACGGCAATATTTAAAAAGATTGTTAATCTTAATTTCATTGTTGTCACGCTTCAAGGATAGCAATGTCTAATCCATCACTCTGTTTATTTATGAATTCCCAATGAATTGTATACCTTACTATTAATAGTATGCCTGGTAGTTAACTTTTGACTTTCCTTGGATGTTAACACTTTTTGATCCATAGGACAAACATCAGCCACCAACACCATGAGCGTCCCTTGGGAAGCTGCTCTCTCAGTTGTAGTGCATGTTGCCATCTAGAAGGAATACTGCCCAAATCTGTGTATATAAAGAAATAGGCCTCATTCCAACACTCCTAGTACCTGACTTCAGCTGGGATATCTGTGCCTCAGATAATTGTATCAAATCATTTTACCTCAAAAGACTTTTTCTTTGTTTTCAGCATGCCATCTATTACTGAAAACGTATGAGATCAACCCAAACTTCAAAGCGGAAAATAGTCTATCCTTTATTGAAAGGGTTAATAAATGGTCAGAGCAATGACATAACAATCTTTTTCAATTTAATGGTAGGAAGTTGCACTGCAATCCCGAAGGCATGTGGTTCAAATTCATCAGATGCTCCACACGAGAAGGATGGGCAATCTCCTCCTCTGTGATTAAGTGCCCCTGAAAACCCATGAGAGGGTCAGCTATGAGTTCTGACTCGATGGCACGCAAGAAGTGAGTTCAAGGTTTGAAAATAGGCCAAATTCCTGAGAATTTTCTTTTTCCCTTTAGATAAATGTGCCTTACTATAGTTTTCATATGAAATGTGTTCACATAAATAGCACTCAAGTGGGTTATGCCCACAGTACCCACAGAATAACGCACAATGAGGTTAATCCATTTGCAAAAAAAAAAAAGAAAGAAAAGTAAAACGGTATACTTTAGTGTAAAAATTTTTTTAAGAACTTCCAGGTTTGGAAATATAGCATGGGCCTAAAAAATATCCCCTTTTAGCAAAGGACTATAGTGATTTTAAAAATAAATAGTTAGACCACTTGTAAAAAGGCAGTGGTTTAACAATTTATCATACTCTGACATTTATTTTATCTTTCTCATCTTATCCTACACACACACACACACGCACACAAAAGTAGCAAGAATCAATAAGGTGTGGAAATGCATACATTCCCTGTTAAACTTCCCATATGAACAAGTCATGTCATCATAAACTCATTGATCAACTAGCAAGTATGATCTTTGCCTGGAAAAGCAGAAAGGTAAGTGTTTTCCAAAATGGCTCAGTTGTCTGTGTTCACTCAGGATTGATAATTGGGACTATCAATCTGGATACTCTAAACTCTCTCTAACTGGTTTAGGAAACTGTCGGGACTCAAGATTGACATTTTGTAGATTAGGACTCAGAGGGACTCTATGAACAACAGATTTCCATTCTGTCCTATGCTAGGCCATTCTCATGGTCTCGGATATGCCTAACCCCATTGTGACAGTCACTTTGCCAATCCACCTTGTTGTGGGTCTTCCTCTCTTCCTCTGACTTCCATTTCTCAGCATGATGTCCTGCTGCAAAGACTAGACCGCCTTAACAACGTGTCTAAGACTTGTGAGACAAAGTTTGATCATTTTGCTTTTAGGGACTGTTAAGTGATGACTTGATTTACTTGTGTGTCATTTCCCAACAATGTTGTTGGTACATGGTGGACTTTTCAGAGAACTCAGAAAATGGCTGTTAAAGCCTTCTGGTGATTCAGTGGTGGGTGGAAATGTTATTAGTGCTAGAAGGGTTTGTGTCTCTAAGCAGTTTTTATGTATTTGTCTAGGTTATTTAATAGCTCAATATATTTTGGTTTCTTGAGGTTATTTATTTACTCCTCTCTGTCAATAGTAGGAACACATTATCCTTTTGTACAAATATGAACTCATTCCTTCTTGCTCCTGTCTTTTTACTTTTGACTTTTATGCACAGAATTAGGGGAGCTCTTCACATTTAACAGATAAAACAGAGGATGTTTGGAGATCTGGTCTTCAAATATATTAAAAATGTAATCTTGCAGTTAAAAAGCCAACCTGTCCCCTTTTGACTTTTCTTACAAAAGTCTGGAACAACCTCAGCCCCTATAGTGATATTATACTGAGTACCAAGTTGTCTAGCTGGCAAGGCATCTTATCCAATTTACTCCACAGATATAATTCAACATTTCAGTGACTGCTGTAAACACAGTCAATTGCTAGCTTAAGATACTGTCATTGTAACTCTAGGCAATCATTAAATCAAAGATAATTTATGGTTCCTATAACCACAACAAGGTGCATGAAACTTAGTGAACTCTGCAATCATAAAGGACTACAAAACATCCTTAAGTCAGAAAGTTATTATCCTAAAAACTTTGATGACGTGTTGGTGTCGTCTTCTTTCCTAGTCATACTGTACTACATTGTTGTTATTATGTGCTTTTGAGTCACTTGCAATTCATAGTGACCCTATGTACAACAGCTCTGAACCCTGCTCTATCCTGCGCCAACATTATTGTCTCTGATACACTTACTGCCATTACCCCAGTCCCCGAATCAATCCATCTTGA
>NW_006399786.1:21836930-21838447 GCF_000299155.1 Elephantulus edwardii | reverse complement strand
AGCTTCAATTTATATTGAAGGCTGCAGTCCTTGAACTTCTATAGCAAGTGCGTCAGGTCCTCCTAAGTTTCAACAAGCAAAGCTGTGTCAGCTGCTTAAAGCAGGTGGTTGATGAATCTTCTTCCAATCCTGATGCCACATTCCTCCTCATGGAGCCTAGTCTTCTGGATGATCTGTTCTGCATGTAATTGAAAAGGTTTGGAGATAGGACACATCCCTGGTGTATACTCTTCTGGATTTTAAAACAGCACCACTAAAGCTTCTTAAAATCTCAGGAAGAAGGAAGTTCTCGTGGCCTAGCGGCAAGAAGCTGCACGGCAATCCCAGAGGCACCCGGTTCGAATCCAACAGATGCTCTGCTGGAGAAGGAGCAATCTCCTCCTGTTTGTCAGGTCTGATTTGACAGTACACCAAAAAAAATAATAAAATAAAGTGTTTTTTTTTTAAATCTCAGAAAGAGAAAAACATTGAAGATAGAGAAACATTGAAGATAGGATATGCACATGGATACTTAGACATTTTTTGAGAAATAGTCTAAAAGAAAAGCATCAACATTTAGATCTTAACAAATAACTTGATTAAATAAGATACAATTATTCAGATGACATAACTTTCTTGCTGATACTGGGGAGGACCTGAAGCACTTGTTGCAGAGGTCAAAGATTGAAGTCTTCAATATGGATTGAAGCTCAACATCAAGAAGACAAAGATTCTCACCACTAGGCTAATTGGCAGCAGCATAATAGATAGAGAAGAGATTTTGAATAATTACAGTTTTCTCTCTCCATAATCAATACTCTTGGCAGCAGCAGTCAGGAAATCAAAAGACAAATTGCATTGGGAAAATCCATTGTCAGGGACCTTTCCAAAGAACTGAAAAGCAGTGAAGCCAGTCTAGAGACTAAGGTGCACCTGATCCAGACTATGGTTTTCACAATTATTTGCTATGCATCAGAGAGCTAGAAAATTACTAAGGATGACAGAAGAAGAATCAATGCCTTTGATTTGTGGTGATGGAGAAGAATCTTGAACATACTGTAAACCACCAAGAAAACAAATAGGTCTGTCTTAGGGTGAAACCAAGTTTCTCCTTGGAGGCTAGGATTTTGAAGCTCCATGTCACATACTTTGGGCACATGGCCAGGAGGAGAGATCATTCCTCCAAGAAGGACTTCATGCTTGGAAGGGTGGAGGGACAGCACAGGAGAGGAAGACCCGAGATGAGATGGATTGATACAGTAACTGGGGCAATGAGCGTATGAGGGTATACGTGTGTTGGAGTCATTGAGACTGTGCTGGCTTCAGAGCTGCTGTACGTAGGTTTGTTATGAATCAGGCAATTTGACAGCATGTAATAACAACAATTTACATCATCAAATACCTTACATCTTTTTTCAAGTATACTACTCATTGAGTTCTAGTAATTTACCACTATGCAACCATCACAACTGTTAAATTTAGTAACCTTTTTCATTATCCCCCAAAAGAGACATCATATTAATTGTTGTTGTTGTTGT
>NW_006399786.1:21814250-21833925 GCF_000299155.1 Elephantulus edwardii | reverse complement strand
CTGTTCCTCCTCCTTTGTATTAATTGTTAGTCACTCTCTATTCCACTCCTCAAAGTCCCTGGTAAACACTAATCCTTTTTCTTTTTCTATCTTTATATTATTGTTCCAGTGAATTGAAATCCACTCAGAGTTGACCCTTTGATGTGTTCTCAGAGGCTGCAAATCACATGGAAGAAGATTGCCCATCGTTCTCCTACAAAACATCTGATAGTTTAGAATTGACTGCATGATTTTGGGTTGGCAGTGCAAGTCTTTAACACTAAGTAACCCGAGCTCCAATAGAGATGTGGTTATTCTTGACAATTCACACAGTATTTGCCATTTTGTATACTATTTGATCAACTTTGGGAAATGTTTTTAAAGTTAAATATGTTGTAGTGTATATAAAAGCTACTATATATTGTTGTGTGATATTGTATTGCATGGTTATGCAATATTTGTTTATTTAGCAGTTGGTATATTTTGGAAGCAGGAGTGGCATCCACTTCCTAAACAACATGCCTCTGGAAACTGTGAACTTTGAGAAATGATGATAGTTACAGGAAAGCTTCAGGTCTTTTGTTCATAGGGTCACTATGGGTCATGATCAACTTCATGGTAATCAACAACAACATATATTGTGTTGCTTCTGATTTTTCAGTATCATGAATGATGTGACTGAATGTGAACACATTGAAGCATGGACATGTGTTTTTATTTCTCTGGGGTGTTTTCCTAGGAATGGAATTCTAACTATATGTTTAACATTTTGAGGATCTTCATATAAATATACTATTGTCCTACTACCAATTATTAAAAACTTATTCTTTCACAAATGAAACTGATTGTCCATTGAAAACTTATTCTTTTCCCACTGACATCCTTGCTGAAATTCATTAGCAACAGATGTAAGCATTGAGCTCTGCAATTTCAACCGTATCTATGTAACTATCCTTATTTTAGGTACTACGTTATCTTATCATACTTTGAAATGAGAGGCCAGTGCTACCCAACTGTGTTCCCTTTTCTGTTTTTCAGGATTATTTAGTCTATTTGTTTTGTTTAATTTAGGTGTGTGTTTTGGGGATCAGATTCTTATAGAACCTCCAGAGCAAATGCTCTCTTTGAACAGGACCACCCTGGTAGCCAGGCTACCTCTCCCTCTTTCTCGCATTATCCCAAGTCCATTTATGATTGTCCAATTTTGCTTACTATGAGATATTTATACAGTAGGGCAGGTGACAAAAACTGGTACAGGTTTGATGAGTGGCAAGAATGCTGCTTAGATTTGGCCAATATTATTTTAAGGTTTTTTGTTCTATCTTTTTTTAAAAATTTCTTCTGTTGAACAGTAATGCACTGATGGTTCACACAATTTAGGACACAGGAAGATGAAGACCACGATCACTCTCTGGTGTCTCATTGGTTTCTCTGTAAGCACTTTTCAAAATTTGGAGAGCAGGAAATCTATTCCTGGTTAGGAAAACCTAGATTGCTGAGTTTGCTTTCTTTTATACTATAATAGGGCAGATGAACAGAAAACTGGCGTTCAGAGGTATATTTTGTTGTCATAATTTTTTCTTTTGCATAGAGTGATGTACACTAATGATGTCTACACAGATTTTCCTTGCTGCATCATCAAGTTCACTTACAGCTTCAATACAGCAAACCTGAGCGTAGCTGGAAAAATGGGTTTGGATTGGATTCCTAGTACAATGGAAGGTATTGAAGAGCTTTTGTTTATGGAAATGATATAAGTCAAAATCTTTAAAAATAATAACTCTCGTGGCCTAATAGGTAGGAAGTTGCGCTGCCAATCCAGTGTTTCCCTGATGGCTCAAATCCACAAGCGACTCTGAGTAAGAAGGATGAGCAGTCTCTTCCCATGTGATTTACAGCCTTGGAAACCTACTGGAGGGTTAGCTATGAGCCAATTCTGATTCAATGAAAATGAGGGAGAGAACTCTTTTAAAAGGGATATATGATTAGGTATTATTGTCATGACGGGAGTCCAAAAGGAAGGTTGCACAGTGGAACGGACTTGGGGGGAGGGATTGTATAACAATGAGAGAATTTTTCTTTTACTTTTCAAAGAGAAGAGCGAACTGGGGGAGGAGGGGTGGGCAGGGAGAAAAGTGCAACAATGAATGAATGGAAGCCCCAAGTCTTTGTAAACTTTCATATAAAAAAATCCATCCCCGCCCTCCCCTCCCCAAAAAGACTGCTTGGGATTGAGTGATGAATGAATTTGATTTCAGGGAAAAGAGTAACAGTGACAGTAGAGGACCTATCATTAATGTTAAATGTCCTACTCAGATGATGGAAGCAGAGATAAAAAGTTTTCAATGGCTGTAAAAATATATAGAGAATGACTAAATTTCAGAGGCAGAACAATTATAATATACATGTAACCCATATTTTATGTAGAAGAATGGGAATCCCAGAACACTTGATCATGCTAATAAGAAACCTATACTTGGACCAGGAGGCAGTCATCAGAACAGAGCAAGGAAACACTGCATGGTTCAAAATTGGGAAAGGCATATGCCAGGGAGTGTCCTGTCTCCATACGTTTTCTACCTGTATGCAGAACAGATTATCCAGGAGGCTGGGCTCTATGAGGAGAAATGTGGGACCAAGATTGGTGGAAGATCTACCAACAATCTATGTTATGCAGATGATACAACCCTGCTTGCTGAAACTGAGGAATACCTGAAGCGCTTGCTGCAGAGGGTCAAGGAGTGCAGCCTTCAGTGTGGATTGAGGCTCAATGTCAAGAAGACAAAGATTCTCACCACTAGACCATTTGGCAGCATCAGGATGGATGGTGAAGAGATTGAGATTGTACACAGCTTTAGTTTGCTTGACTCCACAGTCAACACTCTTGGCTCCAGTAGCCAGGAAATTAAAAGGCGTATTTTCATGGGAAAGTCTGTTGTTAGGGACCTCTCCAAAATACTGAAGAGCAATGGTGTCTCTCTGGAGACTAAGGTGCATCTGGTACAGGGCATGGTCTTTTCAATCACTTGTTATGCATCAGAGAGTTGGACAATGACCAAGGAGGACAGAAGGAGAATTGATGCCTTTGAGCTATGGTGCTGGAGAATAGTACTGAGAATACCATGGACTGCTAGGAAAACAAACAGATTCATCCTGGAAAGGGTTAAAACGGGCAGCTCTTTGGAGGCAAGGATTCTGAAGCTCCATCTAACATATCTTGGACATGTTGTAAGGAGAGACTGTCCTTGGAGAAGGATATGATGCTTGGGAGGGTGGAGGGACAGCACAGGAGGGGAAGGCCCTCTATGAGGTTGATTGATTCAGTGACTGGGGCAATTGGGATGGGAGTGTAAGAGACAGTGTTATTGGCACAGAACAGAGCGGAGTTTAGGGCTGTTGTACATAGGGTCGCTATGAGTCACAAATTACTCAACAGCACATAACAAAAACAACAACAATTAAAAAATGAAGAATTTCTCTTTTACATCTGATTTCTCTTTGTACTTTTAATATTTTATATTAGTTTACTTACAAAGTTTGCATACATTGTGCTTCACACTATTTAGGATTTTTTTTCAGCTGCTAATGTCTCAACATTTGGAACTGCAGATTGAGTGTTTGAGCAGCAACTTGTTGTTGTGTACTGTCGAATCAGAACTGACCTATAGCTGACCCTCTGTGGGGTTTTCAGAGGCAGTTAATAGAATGGGAGACAACTGTCCATCCTTCTCCCACAACTGGCAAATATGCCCATGAATTAAGTACATCTAAGTGTGACAAGTGAAAGGTACGTTGTGTGTAGAAGTCAAGAATAAAATGAATTCTAGACCTAGTATTGCACTCTATGAAAATGCATCTTTCTTTATACAATTTGTTCATTTCTCTTTAATGTAAAGAAGCTATAAAAAATGCTGGTTGATTTGACTTACATTAAAGTTTATTTCTGTGATTCTGAAGGAAGACAATTTTTCCTTCTGTGTTGTGTACCATCGAGTTGGAACTGACACATAGCTGACCCTCCAGTGGGTTTTTAGAGATAGTAAATTGCACGGGATTCTTACTGCTGGACCAATAGGCAGCATCATAATGAATGGAGAGGAGATTGAAACTATTAACTGCTTTCATCTTGTTTGGACCCACAATTAACACCCTTTGTACCAGCAGTCAGGAAATAAGGAGACACATTACATTGGGAAAATCTGCTGTTAGGGATATCTCCAAATTATTGAGGAGTAATAATGTCATTTTGAAGAGTAAGGTACATCTGATCCAGGCCATAGATTTCCAATTACTTGCTATACATCTGAGCGCTAGACAATGAATAAGAATTACAGAAAAAGAATTGATGCCTTTGACCTGTGGTGTTGGAGAAGAGCACTGAACATCCATGGACAGCCAAGAGAATGAATAGATATATCTTGGAGAAGGTGTAGGTGGAGTTTTCTGTGGAGGCAAAAATGATGAGGCTTCGCCTCATATACTTTTGACATGTTGCTAGGAGGGCTTATTCCTTGGAAAAGGATATGACGCTGGGAAAGGTGCAGGGTCGGTAAAGAAGAGGAAGATCCTCATGTAGGTGGATTGACATGCTGACTGCTGCAATAGGCTTTTGTGTGTTAGAAAGTGTGAGTACAACACAGGATAGAACAGGTTTTAGATCTTTTATTCACAGGGTCGTTTATACTCAACTTGACAGCACTTAACAACAACAACAACAACAACAACAACAACAACAACAACAACAAATTGCATGGGAGGAGATTGTTCATCCTTCTCCTGTGGAGCAACTGGTAACTGGTGTACTAGTGGTGTACTCAAACTGTGTGCCTTGAGGATTGCAATAGAGCAAAATATTGTCCATCATTTGGAACAAGTCATAAAATAAAATAAAAATTGCATAATTAAATTAAAGTCCACAGTTTTTAAAATACAGTCAACAACGCTCACTGAGTGTGTTTTTAAAATTCCGTAGTGATGGCTTAGTCTTTGGCTGGCCTGGAGGCCCCTGTGCAGTGGCTCCACTCTACAAGTTGGTTTCTTGTGTCTTGATGAGGATCACGTAAAGAAAGTTTTGGGGTTTGCGTTGGTGTGTGTTTGGCTTTTATTATTGGTCTTTCCTTCCACAAGTGGTTGTCAACTAGCTGGACTTTTGCTTGCCTCTTTTAGCCAACAAGGACCCAAGGGCAGAGGGAACACTTGGTTTATCATAGTCAACAGCATTTTTGGGTGTGTCTTTAAAAATTACTAATGCTAGCACTAGCATTCTTGAAGTGGTACAGCAGTTTGTCTATTTGCTGTAGTGAATAAGTTGGTGTTGCTGTGATATAGAACATTGTGCCATAGTTCTGTCAAATGCCATAATGATTGCCCATCATGGACAGTGTTTGGAGGAACTTCCAGATTGATTCAGGTTTGGAAGCAGGAATGGCATCCACTTCCTAAACCAGATGCCTCTGGAAACTCTATAAACTCTATCAACATAAAGAAATAATGTTAATTGTAGGGTTGTTATGAGTAGTATTGGATCTGACAACACGTAACCACTATTGAGTGAGATTGGTGGTGTTTTATTTTGGAGGAACAGTCTTCCACTTTGTAGACCACTCTTTGACAATTTTCTGTACTGAGGTAATCTGGGGTTGCTGTGATGCTGAACCTTGTGGCCACTGGGGTGTCAAATGCCATAATGGTTCCCAGTGTGGACAGTGTTTGGTTGAGCTCTCACTTGTAAAACAGGTTTGGTAGCAGGAGTGGCATCCACTTCCTAAACTGTATGCCTATGGAAAAACTCTATGAACTTGGAGAAATGACAATTGTTATAGAAAGGTATTAGAAACTTTGTTCATGGAGTCAACGGCAATTAACAACAACAACAACTCTTAGACTTATGCTTTTGTCAGTAGCAGCTATGAGAAAGATTATTTTATGGCATGACTTTAATACAATTGGAAAGATTTCTGTTTTAATGTAAAAAGTGTAGTGGATGTTAATTTTTAAAAGTACTAGATATTTCTCTACTTGAGCAAATTATTTCAGTAATTTTTATCTTCATTTATCTGGAAATATAGGTAGGAATCAAGCTATATTATATGCCACTTCAAGAAAAATATTCTCTGCAAATTTGAATTATATGTGACAAATAATTTATTTTAGTCACAAATTTGTAGAGACTGAGTTAGATCTACTATAAAGGAATAAACACCTATTGTCACACAAACTGAAGAGATTTACATCTTCAGCTTTGTGTCTTTTTATGTTGCATTTTTAACTTTTAATTAGAACTCTGAGAAGTAGAAAAGGGAAAAAAATGAAGTTAAAGTTACTTGTCTCAGTAGTTCCGTAACTATCATCTTTCATTTTGAGAGAATTGATGAGAGCTTTGCCTTCAACTTTCTCCGTCAAGATCCATATGGAGTTATTAAAATGGAAAATAATAACTTGATACTTACAAAAAATGTCATAAGATCAAGATACTATTCCAAAGATACTATTCCAAATATTGAGATGACTGAAGATTGATGGGAACAAAGGGCTCAGGTGGTACTTTTGATGAGGTTGTTGTAATGTTGTGTACCATCTCTCCTCAAAACTGAACTATAGCTAACCTTCTCGTGGGTTTTCAGATCTGTTACTTGCACAAGAGAAGATTGCCTGTTCTTCTCCCTCAGAGCAGCTGATGGATCAGAACAGTGTTCCTTCGGGATTGCAGTGCAGTTTCTTGCCACTAGGCTATCAAATGGCTACTCGTGGGCAACACAGGCTCATACTGCTCATAATTGGGAGTAAAGGTCCTAAGAGACTTTGTGAACAGAGATATGAAAGGATACAACATTCTCCAATGTTCGTAATACCCTGGAAATAAAACATTGTGCCCAATAACGTGAGATAGAAGTAGGTATCTCTTTATACTGAGGTAAATTATTTCATTGCTCTTTTATGTTTTAGTTACCAGAAATCAGTAAAATTCTAATGTCATTGATTAAACAAGGAGAAGTAGTAGAAGAATTGTGAGATCCACAGATCTGGAAAGGAAGCATTTAAAATGGAAAGTTGAAGTCTAGTTTCAAATGCCAGACTAATGACGTGCATTTATCAACTCTTCCTCCCATGGCCTAATTACAGGAGCAGTAATGACATTAAAGAGTCTTGTTCAACCAAAATAACATGCTTTTATAAAAGTCGTCAAGAGATGTAACAGATTTATGGAACTCTGAAAGTAGAGAAAGAGGTTATGACTGATGAATTGAATGAAGGAAATTATAATCTAGAATATTCTAAAGAGGTCCTGTAAATTTGCAAAATGATTCTTTCAACATAATGTCCAACTGCTCACTCAATTTAAGGAGTTCATTCTTGCATATGGTGTTAAATTCAACTGTTGCTGTTATTATTGTTATGAACCATTAAGTCAGAACAGACTCATAACTGATGGATGATCCCGGAGGTTTTCAGAGATGGTAAATCATACAGGAAAAGACTGTCCCTCTTCCTCCCATGGGCTGCTGGATTCAAACACATGCCTTTGGCTTACAGCACAGCTCTTTACCACTAGGTTAGGAGCTATCTTATCAGAGATCCCTACATCCAATTGAAGAATTTAGCTCCAGAAAAGAAAAGAGACACTTCTCCAAACACTAGTAAAAGAATACAGTTGAGTCTGGATTCCTTGAGAGGAGACCAGGCACCAAGAATTCAGTGGGCTAAGACAGGCAAAACTTTGAAGAACAGGGTGGGGGGGGCAGGTTTAAAATGGTTGTGAGGAAAATTGTGAAAAAAATTATAAAGAGGAGAAATCATCACTGAGCAGCAGTAAGGTCTCAGCTGCACTTGAAATGAATCATAGCATATCAAAGTAGTTGTTGTTATGTGCCATCAAGTCACTTGCGACTCATAGCGACCCTATGTACAAGAGCTCTAAATGCTATTCTATCCTGTGCCAACCTAGCCATCTCAAACACAGTTATTCCCACTGCTCCAGTCACAGAATCGATACATCTCATCGAAGGTCTTCCTCTCCTTCGCCGCCCCTCCACTCTGCCAAACATGATGTCCCTCTCCAAGGACCAAAGTGTACAATGATTTTCTCCAACAACACACAGATACCATGTAAGTGAGAAGAGAGACAAGACAGGATGCCTTTCTCTCTTTTGTTCTTGCTATCCTTCTGCTTCCCCAACCCCCCATTGCTGCCAACAAACAAGTAACTCATAGTTGAACCTTCACTGGGTTTCTGAAGTTGACAATCCTTGGTAACAAGTTGCCTGTCTTTCTCTAATGGAGGTGCTAGTGCATTGATCACCAATGAGGTGGGACCTTTGAGTTAATAATAGTGTAACTGTGAACTACACCATCAGAGCTCCCTGAAAGGAGTGATCATAGTGAACAGGCAGGGTAAGAGTAACATAAATAAAACCGGAGGGACTCAAGGACTAGGAGAACATGAAGGAGATCATGAAGGGGGTTTTAAAATAAAGATAATGAAAGTCAGGTTAGGTAGAAGCAAAGTTATATATAAGGAACACTTGCTGTAGTGTGTAAGTTTAAACTGTTTTGGGGGCTTCAAAGCTATTTAGACGTGGAACACTAACATTCAGAGGGCATGGAGATATATATATACACACACATACATATACACATGCACATACATGGTAAGAAGCTTCACTGCAATCCCAAAGGCAAGCAGTTCCAATCAGCTAGCTCTGTGGGAAAAAGATAGGCAATCTCCTGTGCAATTAATTGTCTCTGAAAAGCTGCCTGAGGGTCAGCTATGGGTTGGTTCCAACTCAGCAGTACACAAAAACAACAAAAGTCTTAACTCATATAGTCATAATGAATACATAATGAGATCCAAAGTACAACTTGAAACATCCCCAACATGAAGTATAAGGGAACTCTGCTGGCATAGTGGGTTATGAATCAAGCTGCTAATTGGAAGGTTGGTAATTTGAGTCTCTGACCTGCTCCAGTGGAGAAAGACAAGTGTCCTCTTTTGGTAAAGATTTACAGCCTCAGAAACCATATTGAAGGTACTCTTACTTGGAACCAAATGAATGCAGAAAGGACCCTCCGCGTTTGTTGTGTAACTAAATGTGTACTATTTTTAGGGAAGAAGAGTTTCAAATATAATGAGTATGATGAGGGTATATAGAAAAATGAATCAAAATAATTAGGATAAAAATAGCTAGTGCAAAGGTTCTGGATAGAGAAGTAAAAATTCCAAATAAGTCACATCAGAGTAAACTGTAAGGAGATATTTTTGTCTCTAAAAATAAAACTTTCTAATAGTGGTACACATGTGGCAGATCTATTTCCAGAAATGAGAAGAATTATTTTGAAAAGAGGCAAGACATATATGCCTCACAAAAGGTTACTAATAAGGGCAAATCACTTGTGAATGACCTACAAAGAGCCAAGATACAAGTAACTGAAAGAAAATATTTAGATATTTAATAAAATATTTACTTTGTTGATGGTGGTAGTACTAAGTGTAAGTCAGATGGGACTCAGAGTAACCCTATGAACAACAGCTCTGAACCCTGTGCTATCCTGGGCCATACTCATCATCTCTGACACACTTTCAGTCCATTGGTACAGTCACGGGGCCAGTCCATCCCATTGAGGATCTTCCTTTTATGCTGACTCTTCACCTTTCCAAACATGTCTCTCCCAGAAGCAGGCCCTCCTCACAATATGCCCAAAGTATGTGAGATGGAGTTTTACCAATTTTTGTCTCCAAGGAGCACCACGGTTTCATTTTCTCCAAGATGGAAGACCTGTTTACTCTCTTGGCAGTCCATGAGATACTTAATATTCCTCTCCAATACCACAATGGGATATTCAATAATGTTCCCCAACACCACAACTCTAAGGTGTCAATTTTTTTGTTTAGGTATCCTTAGTCATTGTCCAACTTTTGGCAGGTTCATTCATTATGTGGATAAATATATTAAGCAGATACTGTTTTGTTACCTCTTGCTGCCACTCTAAGGAACTATCTCTCATATTATAATGACATTTATTCTGTGATTGTGTATATTGACTTAGCTAAATTGTACAGTTCGTCTGTTCCATGAAGGGTCAATCGTCAATGACAGCTAACTAAACATTGAACTCAAATGTTTACAGCAATGTGTTCATTTGCTTTGAAACTCTAGAAAAATATGTTATGTTATATTGTTATTACGTGCCATCAAGTTGACTATGACTCATACTGACATTATCAACAACAAATGTAGACCTTGCCCTATTCTTCACCATTCTCATAATCTCTTCTGTCATGCTCAAGTCCATTGTGGTAGTCAGTATGTCCATCCATTTCATTGATGGTCTTCCTTTCTTTCACTGACCTCTATGTTTTCAAATACAATATTTCTCTCAAGGATTGGTTCCTTCTGAAAATAGGTCCAAAGTAAGTGAAGCTAAGTTTCGCTATCAGAGAGCACTGATAGCCTGGTGATAAGAAGTCGCACTATAACCTCAAAGTAATGCAACTTGAATCCACCGTCTGCTTCATGGGAGAAAGCTGGGTAATCTCCTTCTCCTTTCATGCCATTAAACTGCCTCTGAAAACCTACCTGAGGGTCTGCTATGGGTCATTTGTGACTTGATACCCCACAACAACAACAAAAGCCTGTAAAGGTCACTCCAACTAGACTTCTTTTAAGGCTCTGATTTGACAGAGAAAATGGTTAGATTTTCAAAGGCTGTAAATTGCACAGATGAGGTTGTACTTATTTCTCTGGCCCAGCAGCTGGTGTACTCGAACTGCTTACATTTGGATTGGCAGCACAACTCCTTACTATTAGGTCACTAATGTTCCTTTCTGGGACACTGTTGTTGTTGTTGTGTGCCATCGAGTCAGAACTGACCCACAGTTGACCATCCAGCAGATTTTCAGAGGCAGTTAATGTCATGGGAGGAGAACATTCATTCTTCTCCCTTACAGCAGCTGGTAGATTTGAACTATGTGTCTTTGGAATTGCAGCACAGCTTCTTATCTATAGGCCATGTGGGCACAGCTGTGTAACCATAGCCTAGATTAAGAAATAAGACTTCACTCTACATTATCACAGTGTGATAACTTACTAAGCTGTAAATGGCCTCCACTTTGCATGCCTGTACTTCCATTATTTATTGGCACATAACAAACCATCCTAAATTCAGTGGCTCAAAACACCAATTTATTCTGATCCTGAGTTTATATTTCTATGTTTATATCCACAACATATATACAGTAATGATGTGAATGGCCCATTTGTAAGACTCTCCTTATTTCAGAGTGTAAGAGTGACTTTAGTTAAGACATAGTGGAACCCATTCTGTATAGTATTATTATTATTATTATTTTGGAATCTTCAAGGTTGAATGGGGCAAATAGTATTTGCTTTGTGTTGGACTACCTGGATTGCCTTGCAGACTGAGGATGCCTTCCTTTCCGGAGGCCAGAACCATCTTCCATGTTTGGTAATTAATCCTGACTTTGGCAAAAATCTTGTATGGGTTGTAGGCAAGAACACCTGTCTGTGGACTTTTCATTGGATATGCTTAACTTTCACATAGCACACAGGGTTCAAAGAGTTAGCGTGTTAACATTTATAAGACAATGTGGATACGCGTGACATTTTTGTCACCTAATAATTTGGTAATCATTGCCTTCAAGGAATATTGTGGCTGTCTTTTTTTTTCTTTTAAAAAATTTTAATTATTTATTTTTTATTATTATAATTTCAATGAACATTTACAGAGATTGTGGATTTCCATTCATTCCTAGTTGCACTTTTCTCCCTGCCCCCACCCCCACCCGTGGCTGTCTTCTTAGATTTGTTTTTTCTTTTGGCAGTCCATGGTATATTCAATATTCATTGCTAACACATATTTCAAAGACATTGTTATTTGGTCTACCATATTAATATTTCAACTTTCAAGCGTACAGAAAGCAGTTGAAAATATCATAACTTGGATCAGGAGGAACTTTTTCCTATAAGTTACATCAATGTTCTTTCGATTTTAGAGAGGTCTTTTGCAGACAATTTGCCCAATGTAACACATCATTTAATTTATTGACCACTTTAGATCGAAGCACTGTTTCTGGACCTGCATATTATCTGACGCAAGTATGTTGTACATACTGTCACTAGGAGATGGCATTGACTTCATGGCAGCTACCAACAAGAACAACTTGGCATCACATCTGCCACACTTCAATGGTCAAGGAAACTAAGATAATCTATATGCACTCAAGAGGAGAGAACATAGCCTGCACTGCTCAGTGACAGGTGTATAAATGCCACTTGTAAGAAGAGATCATGAAATAGAATTTGTGGCAATGTGTAGTAGCTTTTTGTTTTGTTATGTTAAAGCATAGGAAATTAACAAAAAAATACATGTTTGCACCAGATCGAGTGGTTAACTTGAAAGAGGAGTCTGCAAGATAAGGGACACATCAAAGGGATAAAGTAGCAACCTAGACACATCAGCTCTTAGACATATGTTTTATTTTTCAATAACTCAGTGAGCATTCCGTGTTTGCCAAGTCCTAGGGGATAAAAAAAAAGAGGAAGATATTTGTTCTCCATGAACTCATATAATATGATAAATAACTTCACCAAAGTTTAAATGTTACTATCTATCTTTAAGGACACACATAATGCTGGTGTATTGTAGCAGCTAACTATTAGAAGAGCTAGTCTCAGATTCTAGTCAGATTCCACTCAGATTCTCGCTCTTCAGATAGCATTCTACAATATTTCCTATCACACTGATGTCCTATTCTTTATGTGGCCTATATAATCATTGTGTGCTCATTGTCTGTCTGAATCTGCCAATCATTTGTTCCTGGCAAGCTTCATTATTGTGATTCACACTATTATTGATTTAAGTAACTATGGCACTTGGCTTCATAAGGATACCACTCTGGAGGGTACACAAATTTAGCTAGAATTAAAGCAAACTGGGGCAATGCATTTGGTTACAGAATATAGTGATGTGTCCTACTAAGGGCACTTCTCTGTCAGGGGAAAGCTATATTTAACTCACTCATTTTTAATTGCTTTGATGTGGTTCTATGAGCATTGAAATTTAATCTCATTGGAAACTTTCCCTTTTTATAAATCCCAAGCCTTTTTCAGTTTTTTAAATGCATTTTTCTCTTTTGTTCTCAAAGAACAAACATTCTTCAGGAAAAGAATACTAACAGGAAAAATATTTTAAAATAATGCATTTTAAGTACTAAATGCATAAGTGACATTTTAATAAGCCAAATAAATGTCACATAAATAAATGCATTTGTGGATTTTTGCTTCCTTCTTTATAATTCTACATAGAGATGGGACACAACATGTATGTAAAAAAGCAGACTGTGAAAATTTTTAGAATCTACAGATTTTTATTTTTATGTTTGTGTTCATGGCACATAGACAGTATAATGATAATTCATTCATAGAAACCTTCATACTTGCCAAGTACAGGAGCATCTTCAGTTGGAGCAGAGATGTGACCTGTTTGATAGTGTGTTTGGGAATCTTCACAAAGAATTAGATATTGTAGTATACTTGGGAAAGTGTATGATTGTTTTTCTCACCAAAATGAAAATGTCTTCTCCACCAGCACCACAGAGAGAGAGAGAGCCGTTGGCCAAGCAGATGGAAGCCATGCTCCCAAGCCAAAGGTGGGTGACTCTACTCCACAGCCTTCAGGCATGCCTTTGTTTTTTGGTGAAACATTCTTGTAGGTTGTATAACCCTTGTGTGTCCACTTGCTGTACAGAGGTAACTCATGGTTTCTGTGAAGCCAAATACTGTGACACTGATGAGTCAAATATGAGAATGGTTACCCATGGTGGACAGTGTTTGGTGAAGCTCCCTGATTAAAACAAGCTTGGAAGCAGGAGTGGCATCCACTTCCATAATAGCTTGCCTCAGAAACCCTATTAACCTGGAGAAAGGACGAAAGTTATACAGGAGGTATCCAGGACTTTCGTTCATAGGGTCGATATGAGTCGCCTGTGACTCGATGGCACTTAACAACAACAACAACAATCTTTTTGGATGTTGACTACATCACAAAGCACTCTCAAGTTCTTCCCGTTGTTAGAAAATTCCTCTTTGATCTGAGCCCAAATCTTATAATTATTTATCTTTAGTTCTGTAGACCCAAATCCTTTTTATAACTTCCAGTTTTCCAATTATTGAGACAACTCTCATGTTTTTCATTCAGAAAACCATAGTTCATAGAACCAAGTTTTCACTATATACCAAATACATACACCTCTCGTTTATGACAATCTCATTTCTTGATGTTTCATCTTTATGATAATACTAAAAAAATCTACTATTTTCCACATGAATTATGTACAGCTGCAGTAATGAATGTTAAGTACAAAACAAGAGTAGTCCTGGCTAGCTGGTTAACATTGTTTTCAAGTTGATAGGGCCATGATTCTTAGTGGTTTGGCGATATAATGATATAGCAGTTATATAGCAATATAGGTTGGTAGATATTTAATAATAATATAGCCATCTTCCATTTTGTGATCTGATAGGGCCATCCTTCATTTTTCTGTAACAGTGATTTCTACAAAATAGCCAGGTTTGTATAACTGTAAAAAGAGCAAGAGCCATATGAGAATGACCATATCTGACCTTTACCAACTTCACAAAGGGAACTGTCCTCATCAACAGCATCAGTAGCACAAAACTAATTCTCATGAAGTCAGACATGTCCCCGAAGCTCTCATACTTCTTTCTCCTTGTCTCAACACCAATCCTGCTGATTTGCTGAGTCCCAAATCTGATGTAATAGTTCACAGACCACACAGAATTGTATTAAGTAAGTTTTAAAAGGTTATAACCCAGACTAATAACAGAACACAGTCAATAAAAATTAAGCTACTAAATTAAACAGATTATTGGCGTACAAGAAGTCAGGAAAGTCTTTCTTAACCAACTAGCAAGCTAAATTTTAAAAGATGAATAGTCACTTGGCAATATGCTTGTGGACACATGGTCTATATCAATATGCAGGCATATAGTGTTAGCAAGTAGGATGATGCAAGAGAAAATGGGAGGACATTAAAATTAGTAATTTTCAAATACATGGAGTTAGGATAAGCATGCATTTGTGCACTAATCAATTTGACTGAGTGGAAGGGTAATAAGATACTGATTTAAGGACTGATGTTATCTAGAGTAGGAGCCATGTGATACAATAATTACTTGCTTGGCTGTTAAGCAAATATTTAGCTGTTTGTACCTACCAGCAGTTCCTTGAGAGAAAGATATGGCAGTCTGCTTCCATGAAGGGGTATGGTCTTGGAAACCCTATGAAGCAGTTCTACTCTCTTGGCACTGGCTGGATTGTAGTGGTTTTTTGCTTCCTAGAACATTGTTCTCAGCTATAGTTTATCAAAATAATTGTAATAATCATTTAGAGATTATCTGACCAATATCCAAAATACTTAATTCCATTTGTCTGGGATAAGGTCTAGAATTTGTATTCTTAACAAGTCTTCTGGTGGTCTAGTGGTAATAAATTGTAATGCGATCCCAAAGGTATGAAAATTGAATTCATCAGTGCTGTAAAGGAGAAGGATGGGAGATCTCCTCTCATGCATTTTACTCCCTTTGGAAGCCTGCTGGATGGTCAACTATGGGTCAGTTCTGACTTGATGGCATACAAGTCCCCAAGAAATGTTCTTGCTATGAGTCTTTGGAGACAATTTGAAAACACCAGATTTCGAATTCTTCAATGTTTGTCTATAAACCCTGTAGTCAGCACAATATCCCTATAACTAATAGGAAATTTAAAAAAAACCCCAAAAACCACTGTATTTTTGAGAAGACTTATTCTGATGTACTAAGGCCCTCTTTCCCACCTCTTCCAGCTGCCTATTCCACTCTTCACTATCTCCTCATAGCACCAGTCTTCTTATAATCTACCAAACCATATATTTGCCACTGCTTTGCTCACAATATATGCAAATAATATTTTTCTCTATTTTTCTTTTACTAAATTGAGGACTCTTGAATTCAAAGCGTACTCTTTTTTTTCTCTGTTCCTTTGACAGTGTCTGACATTCAGGAGGCACTCAATAACTTTAAATAAAAACTCAAACTCACTGCACTCAAGTTGGAACCAGTTCATAGCCGACCCTTCAGTGGGTTTCTGAAGCTGTATGTTGCAAGGAGGATATTGCTTATCTTTCTTCCTCAGAGCCATTGGCAGGTTTGAACTGCCAGAGAGGATTAGCAGTGCAAGTCCCTACAGAGTGCACCACCAGAGTAACTTTAAATAATGAGGGGATAAAAAGGGAATGCTTATTGCACCTGTAAGCACCAAAAAGCTAAGAAAATAGCTAGTACATATTTGACAAAATAAAATTTAAAAATATTTGAAAGATATGACTGTAAAGAAGGTGCTGGAATATTATTTAAAAAAATGAAAAATATTCATATATAAAGTCATGTGATTAGATACAGAATTAAGGACCAATCTTTGTAGGAGTTGATGGGGAAAAGTCTTAAGGATTTTAGCTTTCAGCTCAAAATAAATCAGCAGCACAAAGTAGTTTCTAGAAATACTAATAAAATCATAAGCCTCACATATAGAGGTACAGTATTTAGAGCTAATACTGTCAGATTATTTGGTACATTTTCGTTCAAAAGCAGTAGCAGTGTTTAAAATAAAATTGCCTAGTAGGAGATCCAGTTCGCTTGGCCACATTATCCCCCTATTGTACCAAAGCCAGATTATCTGTGAAGTATATTGTCTTTCATCTAGTCCAATGTTCATTTTCTTCTGGGAGATTTCACTGGGTCTTGGGTGTTTTTTTTTTAATATTATATGAAGCGTGGAAAACTTTTACCTGTATTTTCTCTTTTCTTTTTTCTAGGTTGGAGGAAGATGTGGCCGATTCCTTATATTATAACCCTAGCTATTGATAAAAACACTTCCATTGTTCACAATTCTTTTCACAAACTCAAAATATTTAGAAATGGGTTTCTTCTGAACTTAAAGTTCACAACTTTAGCCTTAGCTTAGAATATAGGATTATTGAAGGAAATGATGGTTTTAAAGAAAGCCACTTATGTGTTCCAAATATCCACACACAGTAAACTAATTTCTTATTAGGAAAAAAAGTAACTGCTATTTATTTATTTTAGGAAATAATTGATTTAAAAGTAAATACCATTTAAAGAGAAACAAACAAACCAACACACAACCCAATCCATTTTCAGTTTCAAAATGAAACAAAGTCAGAAATGATGAACTATTCCCTCTCTGGGTTTTAAAACAAATTCTGGAGATAATTTTAGACATTTTTTATGCCATTTTTTTAATCTTCTTATACCAGTAATCCCCTGCTTTCTTTGTTGGATAATTATTTAACGAGTCACAAGTATCCATTATTGCTATGGCTCCCAAATCTTCGTTTTATGGTACTCAGCTTTTTCTTTTCTTTATTCTTCTTCAGGAAAAAAAATAATCTTTTTATAACTTAAGTTTATTATTTTTATTCTCAGCACTATATAACTTATCCTAATAAATTATCGATTCTATTTGTCCCTTCAGATCTCAAAATCGATTACTATAGAGTTAGAAGCAACTCATAGTTCCCTTCCCCAGTGCGGTATGCAAGGCAATAAACAGCATGAAAGGAAATTGCTCATTTTCCTCCCGTGGAGCCACTGGTGGATTTGAACTTCCAGAGAGGCATGACCTCTAGGTTAGGAGCACAACTCCCTACAAACTACACCACTAGCACTTCATCCTTTCTTCATACTCAGTCCAATGCTTTAAGTAGTTTACTTATTACTTCCTGTTGTCCTGTCATTAGCAGAAACTTGCTTTCAAAGTGGGGATGCATTGCCTTTCTACTCTAATAAGAATTCTCACTAATATTCCTTAATCACCTAAATGCAAACTTATAAAAAAATGAAATGTACTTTTGTTTCATTTGTTGAGATTAAAAACAGAAAACAGAATCAGTGATTATGAAATTAATTCCAATTCATGGAGAGCCCATATATGTTGAAGTAGAAGAACTCTACTCCACAGAACTTTTACTGTCTGATGTTTTGAAAGGATACTACCACATCTTTCTTCTCTGGCACCCCTGCATACTTCTATCAAGTAAATTCTGACTCATGAACTCTTTTCTGATACCCTTCTGAGGTTGTGAATCTTCACAGAAGGAGAAGGCCCATCTTTCTTCTTTGGAACAATTGGTGGATTCAAATCATACAACTTTGGGCTAGCAGGTGAACCAGGGCTCTTTCAAACATCCCTGACTATACTAAAACTCTTTTTAGTTAGCAGCAGAATGTGTTAACTCTTTACACTACCCATATATTCCCCTTGCTGCATAACCAGGCAGAGCCTACTAGATTTTCTTTCAAAACCACAACTGCTGTGGATTCCTATCACTGTTGCCCTAGCTCAGACACTCCCAGAGGGTCATCTGAATTATTATCTCATTGGCGACCTGGTGGCCTGGTGGGTAAGGAGTTGAGTTGCCAAGCCAAAGGCAGACAGTTTGAATCTACCAGCTCTTCTGTGGGAGAAAGATGGGAAATCTACTCCCATGTGATTTACAGCCTCTGAAAACCTGCTGAAATATCAATTATGAATTGGTTTTGGTTCAAACTCTGTGAGTTGAGGGAAGGTTCTCCCTTAATGTAACCCATTCTTTCCACCAAATCTTGACACTGCAGAGCATTGTAACCACATGCCTCATACAATTTGGAACTGGACTTTTGAGTACATATCAGTTACATGAAGAAAAGCTCATGCTGTGCTGTACTGATTGTTTCTATCCATGTGCATACTGGTGACAGAAGAGAGCTAAAGAGTAAAGAGAGAAACAGGAAGACTGAACCAGTTCCTTGAGAGAGACTGAGGGGAGTCTCCCTTGCTGATCATTTTAGCCCAGCCTCCAGGTGACTTGGCCTACATTCTTTCTTGTTCTGAAGTGCTTGTAAACTTGAAGCTTATATTTTTCAGCAAAATCTCAAAATCTCAGACTTACCACCATCGAGTATAAACCAACTCATAGCTGACCTCTGGTGGGTTTTTGGAGGCTGTAATGCACAAGGAGGAATTTCCCATTTTTCTCACATGGAACGGCTAGTGGATTTGAAATATCAGGATGGTTCTACTTTCGGTTAGCAGCTCAAATCTCCACAGACATCACCAGAGTCCCTTAGTTTACAGTAAGCCTGCCTTTATTTAAACAAGCTGGATGTTGTTGTTGTTATGTGCCATCGAGTCGTTTGCGACTCATAGTGACCCTATGCACAGCAGCCCTAAACCCTGCTCTATGCTGTGCCAACCGCACTGCCTCTGACACACCCATCCCAATTACCCCAGTCACTGAATCAATCCATCTCATAGAGGGTCTTCCTCTCCTGCCCCATCCCTCCACCCTCCCAAGCATGATGTCCTTCTCCAAGGACCCGTTCCTCCTGGCAACATGTTGAAAGTATGTCAGACGAAGCCCCAGAATCCTTGCCTCCAAGGAGTAGCTTGGTTTAATCCTCCCCAAGATGAATCCGTTTGTTTTCCTGGCAGTCCATGGTACATTGAGTACTCTTCTCCAGCACCACAGCTCAAAAGCATCAACTCTGCTTCTGTCCTCCCTAGTCATTGTCCAACTCTCTGATGCATAACAAGTGATTGCAAAGACCATGGCCTGTATCAG
>NW_006399786.1:21800503-21813629 GCF_000299155.1 Elephantulus edwardii | reverse complement strand
TGTTATGATCCACACAGTCAAATGCCTTTGCATAATCAATGAAACACAGATAGACATTCTTCTGGTATTCCTTGCTTTCAGCCAAGATCCATCTAACATCAGCAACAATATCCCTAGTATCACGACCCCTTCTAAACCCAGCCTGGACTTCCGGCAATTCTCTGCTGGATAGATTAAATACACTAGTTTGTTCCTTGTGGACAAACTCATCCTTTCCCAGATAATATCTTCTAATCACATGTGACAATATATACATAGTTTCACAGTTCACCAGGGTAATAGGCTATAAATCTTTGCTATATGCACTACCCAGATTAATCTGAGTGAATGTGTCAGACTGCTGGCCCCCAAATCCTTAACATCCTTAAGAGTCATAAAATGAAATCGTCTTCTCCCTGCCTTTGTTACATGGAAAGCACTGACCCCTTTATAAAGCTAATTTTATTTCCCCCCTCACCAATATTACCCTTCCACTCAGTCAAATTGATTAGTGCACAAATGCATGCTTATCCTAACTCCATGTATTTGAAAATGACTAATTTTTAATGCCCTCCCATTTTCTCTTGCATCATCCTACTTGCTAACACTATATGCCTGCATATTGATATAGACCATGTGTCCACAAGCATATTGCCAAGTGACTATTCATCTTCTAAATTTAGCTCACTAGTTGGTTCAGAAAGACTTTCCTGACTCTTGTACTTCAATAATCTGTTTAAGTTAATAGCTTAATTTTTTCCGTTTATGTATTCCAAAGGAGAAAAATAGGCAATCTCCTCCCTTGTGATGTATAGCCTCTAAAACTTGCTGGAGGGTCAGCTGTGAGTCTGTTTCCACTGAATGGCAATAAGATTTTTTAGTTTGTGCATTTATCTTGCACAAAATAGCTGTGTGTACCCTAAAGTTAGAGACTCTCTCAACCACTAGAGTCACTAAATGTTTCCAAAATTTATCAGTTGCTAATGTACCAAAACACTTCGTAATGAGCCAGTTCTTAATAAATCAATGTTGAATGAGTGAATTAATCCCTGTTCAGGTAAAGTCCAACTTCAATGGTGAACTCTTTTTATGTTTTTCTCAGTATTGTCTTGTCTACAACACAGATTTTGCAACACAGTCCACGCACACTGTTACTTCACTTTGATTCATATCTTAATTTTCTTTGCCTTAAGAAGACTTACCATGAGGTGAATTGACCTTGTCAGCAACAATGGTCTTAAGCATAGTGAAGATTGCGAAGATGTTGCAGGATCAGGATTATTGTTGTTATTATGTGCCATTGAGTTGCCTGTGACTCATAGCGACCCTATGTACAACAGCCCTATACCCTGCTATAACCCTTGCCAATCTTATTGTTTCTGACACACCTACCCCTTTACCCCAGTGACTAAATCAATATATCTCATCAAGGGTCTTCCTCTTCTGCGCTGTCCCTCCAACCTCCCAAGCATGAAGTCCCAAGGACTGGTTCCTCCTTGCAACATGTCCAAAGTATGTCAGACAAAGCTTCAGAATCCTTGCCTCTAAGGAGCAGCCTGGTTTAACCCTCTCTAGGACAAACGTGTTTGTTCTATTAGCAGTTCTTGGTATATTCAATACTCTTCCCCAGCACGAGAGCTCAAAGGCATGAATTCTCTTTCTGTCCTCCCTAGTCATTGTCCAGCTCTCTGAAGCATAGAAAGTAATGGCAAAGACCATGGCCTATATCAGTCACACCTTGAGAGATGGTCAGTCTCTTCCTGTGTGTTCAACTGGCTCTGAAAACCCAAACATTGGTCAGCTATATGTCAGTTTAGACTCGACAGTACTGAACAACAGCATGAGTTAAAGCAGACTCGAACAATAATCACCCTAAGTAGTTCCCAGATGGCGGAATGGGCCAAGTGTTCAGCTGCGATTTGAAATGTTGTTCTGTCTTCCAGCCTTTGTATTAAGAGAGAGAATGATGTGACAGTCTGCTTTTATAAAAATTTACCTTAAATTTTACCATTAGTCTTAGAAAACTTATGAAGTGATTCTATTTCTTTTCTCTTCCTTAACAAGGTCAGAAAGTCCTGACTGTTAGGGAACCAGGGATTCAAACTCGTTCAAAATATACCAGTTAATGGTCAGTGGAAGTAAAGGCAGTATATGCGTTGCATAGCAACCAAATCTCTTATACAGTAGATTTTGGTCTAAATTGAAAATACGCAGGAATCCCTTGCTCAAAGATGATGGCTGACACACATTCAAAGCAGAGCCCTTAGCCATCTTTAGGTAGGATAGATAAGAGGTGCTTTCTAGGCAACTTGCATGCTAATGCCCTTTTTACTGAACTGTTAAAAACCCTGAGGGAGCATTATTGTTTTTAGATGCTATCAAACCCAGTTCCTAAATATAACAGCTGTGTGTATAACAGAACAAACGCTGCCTGATCCTGAGCCTTACTCATGTTTTAGTCCATTGTTTGTAGCCACTTGTGTCGCTCTGTTTCAATTAGGTATCTTCCTGTTTTTCACAGATCTTCTTTACCAATCACTAGTATCCTGCTCCAGGGCTTCACTCCTCCTGGTAAAATGCCCACTGTCTATGAGACAAAGTTTCACCTTCATATCATTATCCTAGTCTGTCTTCCTTACAGTGCCTGGTGGGGATAAGAACATGTTGCTATTTGCATCTAGCTATTGCTCAGGAATTAAATCTCTGAAGCTACTTGAGATGATGTTTTACTTTGGCTAGAACTGCTTCTGAAATTTATCCATCTTTTCTCTTAAATAAAGGAAACAGGATTTTTTTTAAATAAAAATATTATTCCCCAATGGGGAAATACAACAATGATATCATACTCTCTATGCCCCAATCTTCCTCTTCTTGTTTCTTTTGGCAGCAATTTTCTAGTAGCAAGTCTCCTTCCAAATGCCAGCCCAGATGTTAGACAAGTTTTCTGCTTTATCTCTCATAGTTACGCTCTTGCTTTGGCTGCAACCCTGTGAAAAGTAGGAAAGGCTTATTTTGATTCATATTGATTTGGAAAGTGTTCATGTTTGTCTAAAACCCACCTGCATTGTAAGCTGCTCATTTTGTAATTCATAAGGTTTGGCTGCAAAAGAACATGGTACTAATTGGAGAATGATGTCAAAATGCAGGGAACTAATTTAAGAAAGAAAATAAAATATAAAACTCCAAACAAACACAGCTCCTTTGCATTCATCTTCAATTATAATTTTATGCTGGTGATAAAGAGTTATAAGAAAGTAAGGATATATTTATACTCTAACAAGAAAATTAATTTGTATTTTATGTTATTGAATCAAAATTAGGCACATGAGTATATTTCTCAGGGAAAAAAGAAAGTTTGACTTAATAATATTAAATCAGAAATTTTTAAAATTCATAAGATATATTGGGCAAAATTGTTGTTGCTGTTGTTATGTGCTGTCGAGTCGCTTGCGACTCATAGCAACCCTATGTACGACAGCCGTAAACCTTGCTCTATCCTGTGCCAATCGCGCTGCCTCGGACACACCCATCCCGATTACCCCTCCTGCGCTGTCCCTCCACCCTCCCAAGCATGATGTCCCTCTCCAAGGATCTGTCCCTCTTTGCAACATGTCCAAAGTATGTCAGATGAAGCCCCAAAATTCTTACCTCCAAGGAGTAGCCTGGTTTTACCCTCTCTAGGATGAATCTGTTTGCTTTCTTGGCAGTCCATGGTACATTCAATATTCTTCTCCAGCACCACAAAATTATATAATTTATGAATACATAATTTATTTTTATGAATTTCCATTTAAAACTATTCATATGTGAAAGTTATTCATCCTATTTCACATGAGATATTAATTAGCATTGGAGTGATATTTAGGGAATTTTTTTTTATCATTTGAATTTTCATTTAGCCTCCCCCTCAAAATATATAGAGAGATATGAAGGTGATTGGTCATATATAAATAACTTTTTTCAATCTTTCTAAGTGAGAGGATGCCAAAGCATCACCATTTGGATGGCTGTTGCAAAGATACTGTAACTCTAGCAACCGAATGTGGATGATCCAGGTTTCATTAGGAATGTGCTTTAAAAATTCCCATGGGGCTGCAGCAGCTTGGTAAGCCAAAAGGAATCATGTTTCAAATTAATTGTTCCCATTTTATGTGATAAAAAAAAATCAGCCAGGCTCCTCTGAGACAATCGTACTTTAGGGTGTCAGTATTGGAACCACATATTTAATTGACAAGTGACAGTTCCATGCTGTTCTGTTTCCTTAGCAATTTATTATGCTTTTAATGAGTGTCTGTCTGTCTGTCTGTGGTGCTGAAAATGACTATGGCATTAGGAAAACTGTGTAAATATGGTCAGTCTTGTGTAGTGTACAAAATGCATTTCCCTTACTTGATAACATTGGCTGTTTATATACACTGACCTTTAATAATATTTTATAATAAATTTGATAAAATCTGTATCATATAAATATTTTTTTACATGTGCTAGATAGTTTATTTTCCAAGGAAATCATATTGTGACCTTTTATAATTAAAAGGTCTTGGAGTAGTAAAGACCACATCCTGATGTTGTGCCCAATCTTTCTATAGCAGAGATCCAAAATATCAAATAAAACACATAAAGATGTTAATCCTGAAACTCAGAATATAAAATGAAAAGATAAAGAGATGGATAAAATATCAACTGAAGAGATAAAGTGGAATTAGTAACTGAGGAAAGAAATGAAGTGGCAGACCAGACAGCATTCAGATATCTTAAGACACAGAAGGTAACACATGTGGGAAGGGAAAAGCCAACTTCATGGATCCACCACTGACCCAGGGACAGTGCAGAAAGATCTAGCATGAAACAAAGAAGAACGGAATTCAGCCCAGGAGAGGAAAGTTCAATGAAACAGATGAAAGACTTCTGCAGGCTTGGACAAACTCAAGTGGAGAAGGGGTTGAGCTAGAGAAGTTGAGCAACTAACTCACCACTGAAGAGCCACCATCTTTAGGGCTGAAGACCCACACACACTGAGGAAAAGATGTAGAAGCCGGGGTACTCCAAGTGTTCCACTCACTTTGACTGACTATAGCAGGAAAAGAATTGGCATATAAATGATTAAATAGGTATAAAATAAATAAAGCAGAAATAAGGAATTCAGAAGATAAATAGAAAGATATCTGAGAAAGATAATGCATTGGAAGGATGTAAGAGTAGAAATGATTCAATTGAACAATGAATTGACTAGAAGACAAATCTTTCCTTCTGACTCTTTCTGTTGCTGTGTACGAAAGCTCCCTACTTTTCATTTATTTAACTATTTATTAGACCTTTCAAATATGTTTATTGTGATCTGAGTTAAAATTTACAGAGACCATTGATCTGTCATTCAACTACTCATACATTTTGTCTTGTAACATTAATTATAACACACACACAATTGAATAGTTCTTTTCTCAATTCTTTCCTCTAATTTTCATTTCCATTAATTCTTCTATCTTACCACTTCCTTTCTCCTACTCTATCTCTTGTCAAAAATGGCTAAGCTTATTTCTCATACTCTGGGAATGTTGCTAGGAGAAGCTATTTCTTGGAGGGGGACATCATACTTGGAAAGATGGAGGGTCAGTGAAAGAAAAGAGGACCCTCAATGAGATAGATAGACATACTGACTGCAGCAATGAGCTCGAGTGTCAGAGTTGATGAGGGTGGCAGAGGACAGGACAGGGTTCAGGTCGATTGTTCATAGGGTTGCTATGAGTCATACTTAACTTGAGGGCACCTAACTACCCACCGCCACTTTTTCCTGCATCCTTGCTTTTATCCTTGTGAAAATATTGCTTTTTAACTTTATAGAATTGATTATTTTGAGAAGTGAATGCCTCCTTCGTGTTTTTTTACCACTTTATAAGTCTGGCTTTTGTTTGGCTGTAAGTTGAGTCATGGAGTAAATCTTTTCTAGGTTCAAAGGGCGATTAAAGGCTATAGTCTTGAGGGTTCTACAAGTCTCTTCTATGTCGTTAACCTTGGACTTTTTAATGTTCTTTAATTTTGTTCCACATTTTCGCTGACTACATTCAAGATTTTTTAGTGTGATCCATTTTAGAATGGTTAGCAATGGTAGCCAGGCAAAACCTAGTTCTTCTGGTCAGGGAAGTTGAGGTTCACATCAATCTTTTGAACTAATTATTTCAGTATATATTTGATTTTATTCTGTCTTGGTGGGCTTCACTGAGTTGAATATAAGTCATAGTAAACTCCTTGACCAACAGATCTGAACCCTGTCTATCCTGCAACATCTTCATTATTCCCCAGCACAATTGAGTTCATTGCTGAAGTCACGGTATCAGTCTATTTTGTAGAGGGTGTTCCTCTCTCTTACTGACCCTCCACCTCTCCAAGCACTTTGCCTCTTTCCAAGGAATAGCCTCTCCTAACAAATTCAAGCCTCAAGTTGCAATAGTGAGAGACGCCATGAGCAAAACATTGAATGATCCAGGAAGCAGCAAAAGAAGATGAGATGGAAAGTATACACAGAGTCACTGTACCAAAAATATTTGGTTGACATGAAAAAAATAGGACATAGCACATGAACAAGAGCCATTAATAACAAGGGAAGAAGTTCAAACTGCATTGAAGACAATGGCAGAAAATAAGGCTCCATGAATAAATGAGATACCAATTGACATGTTTTGGTTAACAGATATAACCCTGGAGGTACACCAGTCTATGTCAGGAAATTTGGAGGACTGACTGGGACACTGACTGACTGATTGGAAGAGATGCATATTTGTTCCCATTCACAAGAAGGGTGATCTAATATAATGTGGAAATTATTGAACAATATCATTAATATATCATGAAAGCAAAATATTACTGAAGATCATCCAACAGTAGCTGGAACAATTCATTGACAGGGAACTGCCAAAAGTTCTAGCTGGGTTTAGAAGAGGACAAGATACCAGGGATAGCATTGCTGATGTCAGATGGATCCTAGCTGAAAGTAGACAAATACCAGAAGAATATTTATTTGCATTTTATTGACTATGCAAAGGCATTTAGTTATATGAATCACAACAAAGTATAACTAACATTGAGAAGAACAGAAATCCCAGAACACTTAATTGTGCTCTTGGAAAATCTATACCTAGATCAAGAAACTGTTGTCAAAATGAAGCAAGGCAATGCTACATGGTTTGAAATCAGGAAGTGTGTGTGCCACGGATGTATCCTTTCTCTATATGTATTCACTCTGCATGCTGAGCGAATGCTTCATGAAGCTGGACTCTGTGTTGAGGAATGTGGCTTAAAGATCAGAGGAAGACCCATCAGAAACTTGCATTATGCAGATGGCACAACTTTGTTTGGTGAAAGTGAATTGCACCTGAAACACTTGCTACAGAGGATTAAAGACTAGATTTCCAAGTGGATTACATCTCAACATCAAGAAAGCAAAGGTCTTACCTGGGCTAATAAGCAGCATCACGATATATGGAGAAAGAATTAAAACTGTCAGTGATATGATCTTGCTTAGATCCACAGTCAATACCCATTGTACTAGCGGTTAGGAGGTAGGAGAAGCAAAGCTATCGGTAAATATGCTATCAGAAACCTCTCAAAAACAATGATAGACCAATGACAGTTTGAAGACTAAAGTGCACTTAATTCAGATCTTGGTCTTTTCAATTACTTGCTTTGCATCTGAGACCTGAATAATGAGTAAGGAAGACTGAGTTGTGGTGTTGGAGAAGAGGACTGAATATCCCACAGCCTGACAAATGAACAAACAGGAAAATGTGTGACCAGAGTGTTCCTTGGGAGCAAAGATGATGACACTTTTTCTCTCATTCTTTGGACATGTTACTAGGAGAGGCCATTCCTTAGAAAGGGGATATTATGATCAAAAAGGTAAAAAAAAAAAAAAAAGGGAAAGCCCTCCAGTGAAGTAGATTGATACAGTGACTGCTGCAATAGGGGTCAAGTGTCTCAAAGATGATGGAGATGGCATTGGATAAGACAGGATTCATATCTGTTGTTAATTAAGTCTCTGTTAGTCAACTGTGGATGGGCTCTGACTCAAGGGCAATAGAACAACAACAAAACATCTCTTTTTAGAGATAAACATCTTGGCACCAATATGTATGAGGAAAAATAATTTTCCAACAATAGTAGGAATACCTAAGACTTATGTTAGACATTATCAGGAGAAAATCTTACATGTTATCAGAGTTCCAAAACAGAAGGAGGTTAAAAACAAGCAAGCAAACACACAAAAATAATAACTCACACAAAATTGTCAAATATTTTCTATCTTAAAACTTCTCTATTTTCATGAAGAATGACAAGATATCTAAGAACCTCAGTTAATACTATCCATAGTACATCCAAAGTAAAACTCACCAAGTGTAATGATTAAGGTTGTGTGCCTATGATTCTCTGGTTTCGCAATTAAATGTTGCTATTTCCTTGATGAGGTTTGCTGTAATGTAGCCACTCCTTTGAAGGGGTCTTCTATGAACAGTTGATCAGTTGAAGGGGAGTTTCGTTAGGGGCATGGCCTGAAAAGAATATATGAGTCTCTTGCTTTTTCCTCAATTTAGATTCTGCATCTAGCTTGCCACTTCTTTCATTCATTAGACTTGAACCTACCTTATCTGCTGACCATGGATTAGTCAGCTTGTATAGCTCATGGCTCAAGATAAGCCTCTCTACTGAGGTTTAATGCACAAACCTGGGACTTGGCAGCCTCTGTAAGTAGGGAAGTAGGTTCCTTTAGATAAGTATCTTTCTCTCCATATCTTCCTATCTCTTTCTATCTGTAAAAAAAGCAAAGGTGAGAAGATGGCCATATTTGACCTTTACTAACTCCATAAGGGTAACTATCATCATCATCTACAGCCCAAAACCAATTCACATGAGGTCAGATATGTCCTTCGTGGTCCCACAGCTCTTTTTATTAATTGCAACACCAATATTCCTGCTCAATGGGGTCTAAAATCCTTTACAGTTTCTCATAGGCCACACAGAACCATACTCACAGTTATGAGATTTTATTAGAGAAGTTAAAAGGTTGTAAATCAGGTTGTTATCACTGTACAATAACTTAGTCAGGACAGCTTCTGAAATGTGCTTACAGAGATCTTCTTCAGCTTTGAGACTTTATACCAACATTACAAAGCTCTTAGTCCTGCTAATTTTGATGTGTTCCCTATCCCTCCACGGAAGTTTTGTCCCAACTCTGGTTCCTTGAGGTAGCTGTTCCAAGATTAGCTCTCAAGTTGGGTTTCTGGTTCTCTGCTGTGCCTGCTGATGTTTCTCCTGTAAGTGCCAGTCTGAATGGCACAAAAATATTTGGGTCCAAAAGGATGCACACTCTGGATTCTCTGCTTCTTTGCTTGTGGTGAGATTCCCAATTTCTTCTGCTGAATCCACTCAATTTATTGGAAAGACTAGCCAAACCCTGGTGGATAAACTAATACAACCTATTTTCCCATACACATGGCAAAAACAAACTCAATGTTTGAAAGTAATTTTGAACAATAAACCATTCACACCATACTATCTCCATCATTATTTCTACTTTTCTAGAGAACTCAGCTGGATACATGAAAACATATCATAATTTAACTTTCCAAAACCCCACACAAAACACTCAAGTTTGGTAGGCACCTAGGAAAAATGAAATGCTGTCTACAACAGCCAGCTGATAAACTAAACTCTGTCTCCTTGGCAAGATTATGCAGATAAGAAGGCAATAGAATGGCAAAATCAAAACAAAGTAAGAAAGAAAAATGCCACCAGCCAAGAAATATGTATCCAGTAATACTGTACAGAAGAAAGAATATGATAAAAATTAGAAAAGATGTGAATGTAACAGGAAAACAATTAAAAAAGAAAAATAAATGTAGAAGTTAGTTCTTTGAAAATATTACCAAAATTGGCAAACTGCTGGCAAAGATAGCAAAAGGAAAAAATAGAAGATACAAATAATGTAAAAAAGAAATGAAACAAAACCAACTTAAATGACATTGGTTATTGAATAATATGAGAAATTTTACTGCAATAAATTTGATAACCTAGAAGAAATGAAAAAAATTCCTGGATATGCATAGTCTATCTAAACTAACAAACAGTTAGGCAGAAAATGTAAGCATATCTAGAACAAAATAATTGAACAGATGATAAAACAACTCTCAATATTAACGACAAAATGTCCTGCTTCCAACAACTTCACTGGAGAATTCTAGCAAACATTAAGTGAAGAGCTCACACATTCCTACTCAAACTATTCCAGAACATGGAAAAGGATTAAATACCCTAAAACATACTTTATGAAACAAGTATGTCTCTTACCCCAAATCTATGGAAAGGCATAACTATAATATAAAACTACAGATCAATATTCCTTAGAATCATTGATGTAAGAATTATTAATTTTATTTTTTCCAGTTTAATACAACACTATTGAATTTCATTTGCTTGCAATGTGCTAAGAGAAAAAAATTAGTTTCAAATGACTGTGGACTGTATAGTTCTGTTTCTATGGCTTCTTGGAAAAGACAAGACTATGAAGTCAGAGAACAAGCACTGGTTGCCAGGCTCTAGGGAAAGAAGGAGAAAATTAATTATAAAGGGACAAAAAGAATTCTTCTATACATTAATTGGAGTACTTTGCCCCTTGATTGTGGTAACTGGCACACAACTATGTCCTGTGTGTCAGATTTTGCCAGAGTGACTGTCAGAATGGGCTCGGGCATGGTAGAGACTGTGAGGACGGTGCAGGATAGCACACGATTCTGATCCGTTGACAAGATCACTGTCAGTTGTGATAAACTCCACTGTATCTAACAACAATAACATCTAAAATGTCCATTTTTATAGTATGCATTTTACCTTGATTTTTACAGGTTTTAGAAAGAGTAAGAGCAAATATAGAATGAAATATCATTCTTAAGATAATGTTTCCTAACATGCATTATTTATATCTTGGCAGAGGAATAACCTGGGTTTATCTTTATTACAAAATTGGAATCGTTATAGATCACTCTGGGAGGCACACTTAAATGCAGACTAAAAGTAAATATTAATCTTCATAGATTTATCTTCTTTTTTTTTTTTGATTTAAATATTACCTTCACAGGAAGGAAAGCTACAAAATATTGAATGTTTATTATCTCTGGAGGTGAGATTATAGATTTTGAAAATCTTTTTCTTTATATACTTCTATATTTCCAAATATCTTATAATATTCACTCATTATTCTTATAAATAGAAGATTTTATTAAAGTAAAAGAGCACTCTGTATTATCTTAAATTAGTCTATGAAGATATCTGACTTTCTAGAAACATGCACACATGCACACACATACATTTTAATTTACCTCCTTAGGTTACCTCCTAAGGACCTAGTAGTTGTTGGTAACCAAGCAAAATTGTTACAAAATCTTTACACCAGCAAAAGTCATTACTTTAAGTAGACTGTGTTGAAAACAGCGCCCATTTATGACTTTCATAGACTTCACCCATAATTGGTACAATATATCTGAAATATGGCATATCTTATGTTCCAATATATACACAAACTAAAGCAGACTATTCCTTGGAGGCAAGGACTCTGAAGCTTCATCTCAATATATGCAGGACAGGAAGACCCTCAATGAGATGGATTGATTCAGTGACTGGGATAATGGGCGCAGGTGTGTTGGAGATGGTGAGATTGGCACAGGTAGGGCAGAGTTTAGGGCTGTTGTACACAGGATCCCTGTGAGTGGCAGGTGACTTAATGGCACATAACAACAACAACAGATAGAAGTAAAACATAGCCACAAGGCCTAAGTTGCATTTTGTATATGTACTATTACAAAAAAGGCTCAAGCCCGTTTTCTCCATCACACTCACATTTAAATAGAGTTCTAGAGTTCACAGGGATGATAGGAATTATTTTTAAGTAATATTTGTACTGAAAGGCAAAACATGTAAAACAATTTTCAAACTGCATTTCTATCCTAAAAAATTTTTAAAAATATGACTTTTTTTCTCCTTGTATATATTACCTATAATATATATATATAAATCTCCTCCAAAAACCTGCCAGACAGTCATTTATGGGCCGGTTCCGATTCTATGGTCCACAATAGCAACAACAATAATCTTTATGGAACAGTTCTACTCCATGACAAAAGGAGACAAGGAGTTGGAATCTACTAGACTGCAACTAACCAGGACACACTATATATATCAATTGTTTGATCAATTTACTTACCTTCTAATAATCTGTCAGTTGTTACTTTATCCTGAAAAACTAGATATTTATCCACGAAAAGTCTATTTTTATAAGGCTTTCAAGACTGAGACCTTTCAGAAGCACACATGAGTGTGCACACACTAATGCACACAGGTATAGAAGCTCTGGTGGCATGGTTACACTGCTAACGCAAAGACTATACTTCTCTGTCAGTTTGAAGAAAGGCAATTTTGTGTGCAATGTATAGCTTCAGAAACACAAAATAGAGGGTCAGCTTTGAATTCCTTTTGACTTGATCGTAATAATATATATAATACACACACACACACACATACACGAAGCTCCAGTGGTGAACAAAGTCTGTAGGGTACAGTGTTGCTGTATTCTACAAGACCATGTAGCACCAATAGTTCAAATCTACTAGGGACTCTGACAAAGATGAAAAGTTTCCTCCTATTAACATTTACAGCCACAGAAGTCAGATAGATGGTTTCTGTGGGTTAGAATAGATTTGAGGAAAGTGAGTTTGATATTTTAAAGATTTGATATTTATATATTTTATATGTTTTATTGTTGCTGGCTACTGGAGAGTTGGAACCAACTCAGAGCTGACCTTCCAGTGGGTTTTCAGAGGCAGTTTGTCAGGGAGGAAATTGCCCACCCTTCTCCCACAGAACAATTGGTGGATTTGAACTGCATACCTTCAGGATTGAAGCAGAGCTTCTTACCACTAATATACTCAACATTATTGTTGTTACTATATGCTTGGAAATATATTTCATTTACAACAATAGCCAAGAGAATCCTGTGAAGCCATTCTACTCTATGTGTAGCACGTGGACACACCATGAGTTGGAATCAGGTAGATGGCAACTAACACAAGAATATATTTGTCTATCAATAAGTCAATTTACCTAT
>NW_006399786.1:21774132-21798373 GCF_000299155.1 Elephantulus edwardii | reverse complement strand
CAAAGATTCTCACCACTGGGCCAATTGGCAGCATCAGAATGGATGGTGAAGAGATTGAGATTGCTCACAGCTTTAATCTGCTTGGCTCCACAATCAACACTCTTGGCACCAGCAGCCAGGAAATTAAAAGATGTATTGCGATGGGAAAGTCTGCTGTTAGGGACCTTTCTAAAGTACTCAAGAGCAATGATGTGTCTCTGGAGACTAAGGTGTGTCTGGTACAGGCCACGGTCTTTGCAATCACTTGTTATGTATCAAAGAGCTGGACAATGACCAGGGAGGACAGGAGAATTGATGCTTTTGAGCTTTGGTGATGGAGAAGAGTGCTGAGGGTGCCATGGACTGCTAGGAAAACAAACAGATTCATCCTGGAGAGGGTTACACCGGGCTGCTCTTTGGAGGCAAGGATTCTGAGACTTTGTCTGACATACTTTGGTCCTTGGAGAAAGACATCATGCTTACGAGGGTGGAGGGTAGGCACAGGAAGGGAAGGCCCTCTGGGAGATGGATTGATTCGGTGACTGGGGCAATTGGGATGAGTGTGTCGGAGACAGTGAGATTGGCACAGGACAGAGCAGAGTTTAGAGCTGTTGAACATAGGGTCGCTATGAGTTGCAAGCCATTCGACGGCACATAGCAACAACAACAACCTTACTCAGAAAGAAATTGCCAAATAATATTTAGGAAAATTTTTACTCAGGCATATTTCTCTATAAATAAACATCATCTTTATATCTTTGCTCTAGTCCTTACATTGGCAAAATGAAAACGCAGCTGTGTCCAACTATCTCTTCTGCTATGAAGGGTACTTGGGAGCTGCAAAATCTCTCCTTATCATATTCATTTTTATTACAAATATGATATGTTAGAAATAGTTCATTATGAAAACACAGCTTGATACAAACCATGCACCTTTTATCCTTGTTTTTTATTATGCAGAGTTCACACACACACACAAACACACACACACACATTCTTCATTGACATGTTTCATTCTTATTTTTAAATTTCTGCTTTCTCATAAATTTACTGATTTCCCCCCCACACTTACTGAGCTTTTCAGTCTTCCTCCTTAACTAGTCTCTTGTGTCTAGAATTGGAAAGAAACAATTTTTCCAGCCTTCAAAGTGACTAATCCCATCTGTAAATTGTGTTTACTTTAATGTGTAAATTGAAATTCGTGGGACCATATTGAAGGTGTTTTTTTTTTTTGTTACAAATACTCTAGCTTAATAAAATTGCATTTTTGTCATTTTAGAGGCAGAATTCATATATATATATCCTTTTTCGTCCTTGTATTTGTTGCATTTTCTGGATTCTTTTCTTCTTTTATCATTGCCTACTTCATGGGTCAGGATGACACCTTTTGTTGCCTTAAAAAAAAAAAAAAGGAGTTGCTTTAATGTTTCAGAACTATATGATTACTTATTTATTATTTTTTAGAAAAAAACATTGACAATGTAAATGGAGGTATTTCTAGACGAAGTAGGTCGACATATGGGTATTTGTTGTTAGTTGCCGTTGGGTCACCTATAGCTCATGGCAACATCATTTATAAAGAACAAAATGTTGCTTGGTCGTGCACCATTTTCCCAATCTTTGATGGTTAAGCCCATTGCTGTGATTATTGTGCTAATCATCTTTATTTTGGCTAATTGAATACTTTACAAAACATGATAGCCTTTTCTAGTCATTGGTCTTTTCCTGGCGGCATGCACAATGTAGGAAAGACAAAGTCTTATCATACTTGCTTCAAAGTAGTATTCTGATTGTATTTCTCCTCAGATTGATTCATTCTTTCTTCTAGAAGTCTATGATAGACCCAGTATTCTTTGCCAATACCACCGTTCAAATCTGTGTTTGTATTCAGAGGTACAAACCATTTCCTTTTCCTAGAAACACCAGAGTTTTTGTAATGAACATTATGTCCAACTTAGCTCTTCAGAATAAAAATGCATTATTCGTTAGAAATGAAAATCAGTACACATTCTTGAAAGAATTCCATGTTGCTGCTAAATCAAAGCAACATTTACCTTTGCCATGGAGGACAGGCAGAGACTTCACAGGTATGATTCATTCTATGACCTTTAAAAAAAAAAGTCAATTGCACTGCCTGGTAATAAAATGTTAGTCCAAAGAGACAAGTTGTACTTACTACCTTGAAGGTCAGCAACCACAATAAAAAGAAACATTTTTATTAATGAAAAAGTTACAGAGTTAAATAGACATGGAAATGGAAGTGTTAGCGAGACCCTAGAATAAAAATAGCCAAGTGAAGGCCACTTTGGATCCACAGCACTGAAGACTCCCTGCATCAGCGATGTAGTTTTTTGTTTTTTTGTTTTTTTTTTTTTAGCGATGTAGTTTTAAAAAACTCCCTATTGATAAGTTGTAACTGATTCACAGTTGACCCTTCATTTGGAGTCTGTAAATCACAGTGAAAGGGATTGGTCGTCTTTTTCTCCCGCTGATTGGAACTGCCAAGGATACAACCTTTAGGTTAGTAGTCAGCTCCCTATAAACTAGGCTACCAGAAGTTCCTGTTGTCATTGTTAGATGCCACCAAGTCAAGTGCAACTCACAGTGACCCTATTAACAATAGATTTGAACCACATCCTATTCTGTCTCACTTTTATAATTTCAGACGTACTTGAGCCATTTGCTGTGCTCTCTGTCTCAGTCCATCTGATTGAGGGTATTTCTTTCTTTTGATGACCTTCCACTTTTCCAAAAATGGTGTCCCTCTCCAAGGAATAGTCTCTCCAGCAACTGCCAGAGTGTTTGAGATGATGCCTCTTGGTCTAGGTAGAGGTTTTGCATGAGCACAATTAAGTGTTCTCAGATTCTCATTCTTCACAATGTTAGTCATAATTTCTCATAACCCACAGTCAAATGCCTTTGCATAGTCACTAAAGCATGAATAGACAGTCTTCTGGTATTCTCTGCTTTCACCATGATCCATCTGACATTAACAATCATATCTCTGGTACCACAACTTTTTCTAGACCCAGCTAGAACTTCTGGCAGTTTTCCATTAATGTACTGTTCCAGTCATTTTTGAATGATCTTTAGCAATATTTTGCTTGCATATGATATTAATAATATTGCCAGATAATTGAATCATGTTTCTTTGGAATCAAAACCAATATGGATCTCTTCTAGTCCGTCATCCAGGCACCTGTCCTCCAAATTTCCTGGCACACATTGGTGACCACATCCATGACTGTAGCTGTTACTTGAAACATTTAAATTGATATCCCATTAATTCCTGGGGTCTTATTTTTTGCCAATGCCTTCAATGCAACTTGCACTTTTTTCTTCATTTCCACTGGCTTTTGATCATATGATTGTTGTTATTATGTGCCATGGAGCTGCCTGTGACACTTGTGATCCTATGAACAATATCTCTGAACCCTATCCTGAGCCAGTCTCACTGTCTCCAACATACCCAATTCCATTATTTCAGTCACTGTGTCAATCATCTTATCTGGGGTCTTCCTCTCTTGTGTTGTCCCTCCACCCTTCTAAACATGATGTCCTTCTCCAAGGACTGGTCCCTCCTGGCAGCATGCAAGATGTATGTGAGACATAGTTCAGAATCCTTTTCTCTAAGGAGCAACTTGATTTCATCCTTTCCAAGACAAATTGGTTTGTTCTCTTGGCAGGTCACAGAATGTACAACACTTTTTTCAAGCACCATACAACTCAAAGACATTTCTTCTTCTTCAGTCATCCTTAGTCACTGTCCAGCTCACTGATACATAGTAAGTAATTGTAAAGACTATGACCTGTATCAGGTGCACCTTAGTCTCCAGACTTACATTGTTGCTCTTTAATACTCTGAAGAGGTCCCTGACAGCATATTTTCCCAAGGCAATCTTTTTATTTTTCTACTGCTGGTGCCAAGTGTTTCCTGAAATATTTCAATGTCAGCCAGTTCTTTTTGAACTCTGTGTATTTTCTCCATCTTCTTTTAATGCTTCCTGAATCATAATAGTGGCCATAGCATCTCTCAGTATTACACCCAAGGTTTGAATGTGGGTTTTTTTTTTATTTCGGCTTCAGAAATGCTGAGTAAGTTCTTTTCTTTTTATTCTCTGACTCCAGTTCTCTGCACATTCTGTCATAATATTTTGCTTTGTCTTCTCGAGATGCCCTTTGAAATCTTCTGAACCTCATCCGATGAGCATAGGGATCAGATTGACTAAATCTGTGAAAGAAATCATTGCAGAAGCCCAATATTGGTACTAAAAACCAGGACAGGTGCTGACTGTGGAAAATACCATCAATTACTCACGTACAAATTCAGACTGAGGCTAAAGAAAATCAAAACATGTCCACAAGAAACAAAATATGACCTAGAGTCTATGATCCTATCTAAATGAAAAAATAATCTTAATGGATGTGAAGCATTGACACCAGTGATCAAAGACCCAATGAGTTTTGGGATGGCATCAAGGATGTCATCTATAAAGAAAGCAAAAGGTCACTACAAAGACATAAGAGAAAGAAAAAACCCAAAATTGATGTCAGAAGAGACTGAAAATTGCACGATAGTATCGAGAAGTCAAAACAAAGGGATGAGTTTAACCCAGACAAGTTTAAACTGTCATGAAACCAATTAAGGAAATATTTTGCTTCTCTAAAAAGTGTTCATCAAGATTTTCAGAACCAATAGAGAAGAAGAATTGCAGTATTTAGACATGTTAGGGAGGGAAAGAAAGGTCCCATATTTTACCTAAAATTTGGAACTTCTACACTAAACCAATCTTTCTCAGAAGTAGCGCAAATGGAATGAGTTATGATAGGAGTTTGTAACAGTCTTGAGACTTTATTATGATAATTTTTTAACTTGCATATTTCAATAACTTAATTATTACCACAGTCCAGTCTTACAGAGAAAGGAGAATAATATGAAGACTATTTGCCAATTCTTAAAATTTTGGGTAAATACTATTTTGAGTCATGGAGAGCTCTGAAGTTTCTTCCAAGAGGGGAGATACTTTGTGCCTGGAAACTACAAGTCCTCTGATGGCACTTAGCATCAGTAAAGAGGGTGAGGGCAACAGTTGAGATCCACCTAGAATGAGTGGTTTAATGAAAACAATGGAATATGAAGAATTAATCATAATAATATCTCACAGACAAACAGAGGAAGGCAAAGTTCTAATCCAGATATTAAAACCTGCAAGAATTCACTGCTATCTCTATGCCAAGGGCCAAGGAAGTAAGCAGAGTTTCCCAAACTGAAGTAGTCTTTGTGCAGATAATATTGCAAAAAGCAGCCCAGAAGGGTCGGATTCCTGGAGGGTAGGACTAAGTGGTAGGAGTTGGGGTCACAGAGGAGACTCAGTTTTTTATGAAGATGCTATTGAAGCACTATTGTTAGTCCTCATTCAGCAGATTTGGACTCATGGTGACCTCATAAGTGCAAGGTAGAACCATCTGAAAGGATTTTCAAGACTGAATTTTTAGAAGCACTTTTCTGGGTTTGTCTTCCAAGGCATCTTTAGTTGGTTTGAGCTTCCAGTCTTTTGGCTGGTAGTAGAGAGCTTAACCATTCCCCTCAGGGACTTACCTAGAGAAAAAGAAATCATTCTGTCATCTCAGCCCTTCCAAAGTCTTTTACTGATGTCTCTGATTGTCCACATCTGTCAGAAAACCAACTAGCAAGGAGTCCTAGGGCATGTAATTTCCAAGGAAGAGCAGAGGATGTGCAGAAAATGTATCAGAAGGCCAACAAATAAGTAGCTCACACAACATAATTGTGGGTGAGGTGACACAAATAGCACTCAAGTCTGGAGTTTAGATTTTGTCTAAGATTCATCTTTAAGATAAAAAGAAATCTGAAGTCCAAAATTAGTTTCTGGGTTATCAAAAGGCATAAGCCATAAAACTTGAGTTGTTTGAAAACGTGGTCATCAGTAAAGGGAAATGGGATGAAAGGGATGTGCTTTTTAAAGGAGAAGCTAAGCTCAAGTATCTCAATGGAGCAGCAGAAGAGAGGAAGGTAAAACAACTGCTGCTACACATGTGGAATAGAGCTGTATTGGGGGGGCAGTGCTGAGTAAAGGATGATGTGTACAGAGAGGTTAGAGTCTATTGTTATGTGCTGTCAAGTTGACTACAACTCATAGCTACCCTACATACAATAGATCTTAACTCTGCTCTATCCTGAGCCGATCTCACTGTCTCTGACACGCTTACCCTTATTACCCCAGTTACTGGGTCAGTCCATCTCATTTGAGGTCTTCCTTTCCTCTACTGTCCCTCTACTCTTCCAAATATGATATCCTCCTCCAAGAACTGATCTCTCCTGGCAACATGCCCAAAGTATGTGAGACAAAGCATCAAAACCTTGCCTCTGGGGGCAGCTTGGTTTCACTTTCTCTAAGACATACTTGTTCTCTTGACACTCCATGGTATAGTCAATACTCTTCTTCAACACCACAGCTCAAAGGCATCAATTCTTCTTCTGTCAACTTTGGTTATTGTCCAGTTCTCTGAAGCATAGCAAGTAATTGAGAAGACCATGGTCTAACAATGAAAAAAAAATTTTTTTCCAAAGAAAAAAGTGAATGGGGGAAGGGGGCAGGGAGGAAAATGTGCAGCAATGAATGAATGGAAATCCAAGTTCTCTATAAACTCTAATTAAAATCTCAATAAAAAATAGTGAAAAAAATGGCAGTTAGGACAAGCCTTTGGGAATAATCACTGGATAATTACTAAAACCTGAGGAATTATTAAGCTCTATTAATAGACAGTTCTTGGGTTTGGTTGCCATAGAATCAGCTCCAACTTGTGGCGACCCTATGTAGAACAGAACAAAACCTGACCCATCCTTTTAATTGTCACTATGCTTGAGTCCACTGCTGCTTCCCTAAGAAGGAGACTCATTTCCCTGCACTATATATAAAACAACATTCTGTAGTCTTAGAATATACATTTTATAAATACACTGATCACAGAAGTAATTGCTAGCCTCTGTCTGGTATTTTTGAGCTGGCCACTGTGATAATTTAATTCAAAATTCATTTAATCCCTATGACGATCTTTTGAAACTAGTTTCCTTCTTATCTCATTTTAAGACCATAAGAGCCAGGCCTACGTGGTCACAAAGCTGGGTAGAGGTGGATTAGAATTTGAACTTGAGCCATTTTCCTCAGAGGCTTTGTGTTCCACTGCTAGGCCGTCTCACTATGTAAATCTTTACGGTGTGGTTATATAATTTCATCAGTCTTAATAGTGGCTAAACTCTTGCTTCTTCTTTAAGGGGATAAATTTGGAAGATTTTTCTAGGCCATGCACATTATGGAAAGAAGGTTAAGTTTCTAAAGAAGTGTGCACATTACCCCCAAAGGAAAAGACAGAAGTGCATCTACTAACACCCCCAGAAAGGGTATTTTGGCCCCATTTCAATCTGGCTGGATGCCATCCATCTGGCTGTGCGTCCTGCCCAACTTACTCAGTAATTTGACTCATTGAAGTAGCAGGCATACAAGCCTACGACTTGGGAGCCCTCCCAAGAAGAGAAATAAAAACTCTGCAGATGTGACCAAGCAAATGAAAAGCAAGGAAGTTTCGAGTTAGAAAGCACTGCCAATCTTTTTTCACAACATCTGAACTGATAATGTGGTAATGCCAGGAAGGAAAATTTTTATGGAGGGTAACGGAATGAGCATTTTTTCCTGAGGAACGTCGTCTTCTGTAAAATGACTGAGGGGTCCTACAGATAAGCCTGTGAAGCCCAAACTGCATCCCTTACTTTATGTCACTGCTCCAGTGATTTAGAATTTCACTTTCTGAAGCAAGTCATGATGTAACATCCGCAGCCAAATTGCAGCTGGTTATAGGATGCTCTGGAATTGCTTTCCTACAATTTATGTCAAAGACATGTATGAAAAAGACATGCCGTTTTATTTCTTCATCTGTGCTGTTGAAGATTCTCATGTATCTTAGACTTTATCTTTTCAGCTAATAAAGATTTTTAGATAGGATGTTAAACTTGAATTACAAAAGAAAAAAATAAACTTAAAATTCTTAAAATTTAGACTCATCAGAATGAGTACCTTTTGTTTAGCAGAAGGACATTTTTAAATAATTTAAAGCTAGCCATACATTGGAAGAAATTATCTGTTAAACATTTATCTCCTAAAAGACTAGTGTCTATAGTACATAAAACTCTCACAACTTTTTAATAATCAAAAAAGCAGGGAGATTGAGCAAGAAGGCAGTTAAGTCAGACACAGCATGCGGTCCACTTAAAGCAAAGACATGAGAAAAAGAATGAAGCATACAGACAATAGTCATAGAACTCTGAGCACTGAACAGAATGATGAAAAGTTAAACTGAACATAAATGAGAGGACAAATTGAATGAAAAGCATGAACAAGTAACTGCCCTACCAGCCAAATAGGTTCTGTTTTCGTGGTCTATAAAAGTAGATAATAAGAAAAGCATTTTATAGATTAAATAAAATACTGCATTAACTTAAAAGAGCTCATGAATATCAGACATGTATTAGCAATTATTTATAATTATAAATATAAGGATATATAACATCACACATATATATATATATATATTTCTAATAATATGACATGCTGTTATATAAAGTGCTAGGATATGAGCCTCCTTTGAAAAGTAACAATGAACTCAAGCATGATTGGTTGCAAAGTAAGCAGTAGTCCTGAGTGAGGAGTACAAAAAGACAGCTATATAGAATAGGAAGCAGAGATAGGGTGTAGACCAAATCTAAGGAGTAAAAGCTTAGGAAAATGAGTGAGAGATCCAAGGATTTAGATAACAGAAGAGCAGGAAGGAAGTCAGAAAATAGGCAAACAACTATTTACCATTAGTGGTCTGTGCTTCCTTGCGTTGAAAGCACTTGTGGAGGAGAGAATCCTTGGACTGGCAGCTAAAGGTACTGGGCTTTGAACAGATCCCCTATTCACGGCCAGAATAGGGTTTTGTTGTTGTTGTGTACCATCAAGTCAGAACCCACATATAGCTGACTCTCCAGTGGATTTTCAGAGGCAGTATATTGCATGGGAGGAGATTGTCCACCCTTCTCCCATATAAAGCAGCTGATGGACTCAAATTGCCTGCCTTTGGAATTACAGCACAACTTCTTGCCACTAGGCCTCCTGAGCTCCTTATAGGTTTTAGCAGACCCTGATTTTTGGTTGCATTCAGCAATGATGACCCTGACACATACTGGTGATCAGTGACTGGAAAAGTATTCTCCCTTGAGCTTTCTTCTGCCTCTCGGATGACCTAAGATGTGGCTTTCCCAACTCACCTTGTGAGCCACACCTTTCCCAGTGGTCCACTACATGTATTCACACATTTCCCTGTTGTCAACTCCCCACTTTACTCTCAAGATGGTGAGAATTCCTATGGATCATACATGATGTACCCCCATTGCCACCATCCTCTTGCAAGCAGTACCACGTGCTCAGTGGATTGCACACATCCTCACCCCTGCTGTTCTAGTAAGTGGTGTGTGCACCTGACTGTGATTGCACCACTCTTCAGGTGCCTGGCAGTGTGTCCTCCTGGAGACTATATGTTGTATACCACACTCACTGCCGTCCTGCCAATTGACCATGAGTACTTCTGCCTACAGCTACCTCATTGCCAGTGGCATGCAGTTCCTCATTGCCAGACTGGAAACAGGCAGTGTACGTGCCCCCACCCAGCTGATCATTTACAGAACAGGAATGCTCTGAAAACCAGCTACAGGAGGTGTACGCTTGTCTCACACCCCCCCCCCCATTCCTGCTCCCTCTATGACTGTTGTAATTTTCCTCCAGCTCTGGCAACCAGTGGTGCAAGCTTCTGTGCCAACTTACCAGAAACGAGTCACCTGTACACCCTCCCTTCCAGCACATGACAACTGGTAAAACACGCCCACAATGTCCGTAACCTAGCAACTGGAGCAAGTACTCCCTTCATCTATGTTCAGTAAGTGGCCTGTCAGACACATCACCCCAAAACATCAGTTCCCCATGGTTACCATCTACACCTGTGCATTATGATAAGCAAGACTTCCAAGACTTTCATCCAATGTCTGCCTGGCTTAAATTTTACACAGTTCACACACATCTAGGTAGCTAGATCAGGCCAAATGACAGTCACTGAAAACAACTGATTCTCCACCATATCTTGAGACATTAATTTGTTTACATAGAGATGTCATATCTCATCCATTTGGGGAATACTCCTTCACAGTGGAGATATTCCTCTTGGCAAACCAGATAGCACCAGCCTAGAAGAATCTTTGGTCTCATGAGTTTTAGTAGAGAGATTCGAACTACCCACCCTTTGTATCCAGTATCAAAGAAAGAACCTATTCATCTAGAACAGACAATAAATAATTACACAAGGAAACAGAACAATATGACTTTGAGAATTGAGTGAAATAAAGGAGCAGAAGATATTCCTTAGAAGAAAAAATGGTAACAACAACCTAGATGAACATACTTACTTCAATAAGGAATGTGCAAAAGTGAGCCTGCAATATTGAGAGTAACCAACACAGAGGTCAATCAATTAGCACTGATAACTTCAAAACAATAAAGGAATAAAATGTATAGTTAGAGTTAAGGTGTAAGACTGAAGATAGAGTTAAGTAAGTGGTGCTGCTATCTTAGATGTCACACTTCGTCATTCAAATTCACCGTAACTTCACAGAAGAAAGATGGGAAATCTCCTCTCACACAACTTAAAAACTCAGAAAACCAATGGAGGATCAGTTATGATCCAACTCAACAGCAGTGTATTTAGGTATAAGTGAGATTTATATGCAGAAAAAACATTATTTGTTGGCTATAAGGAATGAAAAGGTGACAAAGAGGAAATCACTTTTTAGATAATCAACTCAATTCATTGCCATCAAATTGTAGCTCACCCTCCCGCAAGTTTTCAGGAGAGGATCACGTTTAGGTAAGCTGCACAACTTCCTGTGAACTACAAATAGAAAATAGACCATTATAATATTTTGTGATGGGAAAGACAATATCAGATAATGCTAAAGACTGCACAATCTGACATAACAGACTCTAAGAAGTACTGGGGTGGGGGGAGAAATTTAAGTAAATGTTACATAATATTCTATTTTGCAAAAAAGAAATACAAGAAACAAAATATCTTTGTGGATATACTAGCAGCAGTGTATACATATGTTTATAGAAAAGCAAATCTGATAGCATCACATTAGGTGTATGTATCTATGTTTGTTGTTATTAAGTGTAATAAAATGAGTTCTGACTCACAGTCATCTGTGAAAGAAGCAGTGCTACCATGAGGAGGTCCAAAGCTGGCTTGTACTCACTCCCCATTCATAACAACCATGTTGTTGTTGTTAGGTGCCCTTGAGTCGAGAATAACCTGGAGTGACCTTATGAACTGGACCCTGTGCTATTCTGCACCATTTTCACATTTCCTGACACATTAAAGCCCATTGCAGCAGTGCTGATGTCACTGCAACTGGTCGAGGGTGTTCCTCTACTTCCCTCACCCTCTGCCTTTCCAAGGATCAAGTTCTTCTCCAAGGAACAGCCCCTCCCAGCAACATACCCAAAGTAAATGAGCTTGCCTCCAGAGATCACGCTGGCTGCACCCTCTTCAAGATAGATTTGTTCTCTTGGAAGACCATAGGATGTTCAGTACTCTTCTCTAACACCACAGTTCAACAATATCAATTCTTCTGTCATCTATATTCATCGTCCAGCTCTCAGATGACAGTATGGGCTGCTTAGGTTTTGTTTTTGGTTTGCTTGTTTGTTATTTTTTTGTTTGTTTTTAGTTTTTTGCTTTGTTTTTGTTTGTTTCTTTTTACTTAATTAATGATCACTTGTGGCCTGGAAGCCTTTTGTTTAAACCAATTAGAACCTGGTGGGCAGCCTTTGATTAAAAGTTGGTTGGACTTGAGCAGGCCCAGGGTGTGAAAAGTTGCTATTACCAGTTTGTTGTATTGGGGGAGAACATTGCTCTAATTGCTATAGCACTTGTCTGTCAGTTTGCTGTACTAAGATATATTGTGGGCTGCTGTGATACTAAAAGCTATGCCGCTGGGATGTCAAATTCTACAATGGTTAACCATGATGGACAGGTTTTAGTAGAACTCCCAGATTAAGACAAACTAGGAAGCAGGATTGTCCATCCATTTCTTAAAATAATAGGGCTCTGAAAACTCTATGAACAGTAGAAGAATGGAAATAGTTACAACAGTATCACACAAATCACAATATGATACAAATAGCTCCATTATCAGACATGCCACCCCACATGCTCCTGCAGCTGTTTCTACCAATGTTCATTGGTACTTGATGCACAGTCTTTATTAACAGTTGCAGGGTTAATTAGAGAAATAGGTTTGAGTATAGGAGAGGAAAAGAATATGACACAATGCAAGTCCAGGTTTAGTCCAGAAGTCCCAGGTTAGATTAATAAGGTATAATTCCTCAATTAGTGAAAATCCTGGTCCAATTAAGCAGCACATGTACACCTCTGGTGTCTTTAATCACCCAGCAAGCTTTATCTCAAGTCAGCTTTTCCTTCAATAATCCAGCAAGCAAACCTTTAATTGTGGCTCCATCTCCATGATTCCTCTGGTTACCCCTTGCCACACTCTCTTCACCACTACCTCTCACAGTGTAGAAAACACTCTCTTAAGTTTGTCCCACAGCTGTTGACATTTTCAAGACCATGTGTTCTCAGTTAAGGTAGCTGGAGACCATGCCCAGAAGAGGGGGGGGGGTAATGCAATGGATAGAAAAGCCCATTTTCTTTTTCATTGAGATTTTTAAATGAATGTTTATAGAAAACTTGAATTTCCATTCATTCATTGTCACACATTTTCCTTCCTACTCAGGACCCCAGTTAATTTTTCTCTTTAAAAAAATATTTCATTGTTGTACAACCCCCCTCATTCCAGTCCACTTTCCTATGCAGCTCATATTCTGGACTGTTGTGATGCAAATAATACCTAATCCTACATTCTTTTTAAGCATTTCTAGTCCTCATCTGTTTCAACGCAGTGTACATTATTTATCTCCTCTTTTCTTTTCTTAGTTTCCCTCCAACCCCCATGGCAGTCCTGTTTTATAACAGTGAACTCAAGGGAGGGGAAAGGAGGAATTGGAAGGGTGAAGGCAGGTAAAGGTGAAACCACAGGGCTGCACTGTTTCATGGGTGGGGGGAGAGGGAAAGTAATTGGGAAAGATCTGGCAAAAAGACAAGACAATGATGGGCAATACCTAATAGTGATTGATTTTATAAAATATAATGCATGAGAATGATTATATGAAACACAAAGTGAATGAAGAATTGTGTGAAACACAATATATATATAAACTTTATAAGAAAAGAAATTTAAAAAATAATGCAAAATAGAATGTATTTGAATTATTGTATGAAATACAATGTAAATGAAAGTTTGTATAAATGACAATAAAGTATTGTAAATGAATGAAATATAATGTAAAGGAATTATATGAAAACCAATAAAAATATAAAAAAATAAGTTCTATGCAATATATTTTCCCAGTGCAATAAAGACATATTTTGATTTATTGATCAAAAGATACTGCTTCAGCGGGTATTGCATATGGATTCATAAACAATTTCATTCTGATCTTCAGAGTGAAGCTCAAGAAAACACAAATTCTTACCACTGGATCAATAGACAATATCATAATAGAAGGAAAAATATTGAAACTGTCAATGATTTCATCTTAGTTGGATCCACAGTCAGTACATTTCATACCAGCAGGCAGGAGACCAGGAGGCTTGTTGCACTGGGGAAGTCTGCAGTCAGGTTGTTGTTGTTAGGTGTCATCGAGTCACTTGCGACTCATAGCGACCCTATGTACAACATCCCTAAACTCTGCTCTGTCCTGTGCCAATCGCACTGCCTCTGACACACCTATCCCAATTACCCCAGTCACTGAATCAATCCACCTCATAGGGGGCCTTCCCCTTCTGTGCTGTCCCTCCACCCTACCAAGCATGATGTCCCTCTTCAAGGACCTGTCCCTCCTTGCAACATGTCCAAAGTATGTTAGACGGGGCCTTAGAATCCTTGCCTCTAAGGAGCAGCCCGGTTTGACCCTTTTCAGGATGAATCTGTTTGTTTTCCTAGCAGTCCATGGTACCCTCAATACTCTTTTCAGCACCACAGCTCAAAGGTATCAATTCTCCTTCTATCCTCCTTAGTCATTGTACAACTCTCTAATGCATAACAATTGATTGAAAAGACCAGGGCCTGTATCAGATGCACCTTCATCCCCAGAGAGACACCATTGTTCTTCAGTACTTTGGAGAGGTGCCTAACAGCAGACTTTCCCATGGGAATACATTTTCTAATTCCCTGGCTGCTGGTGCCGAGAGTGTTGACTGTGGAGCCAAGCAAACTGAAGCTGTGAACAATCTCAATCTCTTCACTGTCCATCCTGATGTTGCCAATTGGCCCAGTGGTGAGAATCTTTGTCTTCTTGACATTGAGCCTCAATCCATATTGGAGGCTGCAGTCATTGACCCTCTGCAGCAAGCGTTTCAGGTCCTCCTCGGTTTCAGCAAGCAGGGTTGTATCATCTGCATATTGCAGATTGTTGATAGATCTACCACCAATCTTGATACCATATTTCTCCTCATAGAGCCCAGCCTCCAAGATAATCTGTTCTGCATACAAGTTGAAAAAGTATGGAGACAGGACACATCCCTGTACACCCTTCCCAATTTTGAACCATGGAGTGTTTCCTTGCTCTGTTCTGACGACTGCCTCCTGGTCCAAGTATAGGTTTCTCATTAGCACGACAAAGTGTTCTGGGATTCCCATTCTTCTCAGAGTCAGCCACTGTTTTTTATGATCCACACAGTCAAACGCCTTTGCATAGTCAATGAAACACAGATAGACATTCCTCTGGTACTCCCTGCTTTCAGCTAAGATCCATCTAACATTAGCTGCAATATCCCTAGTACCACGACCCCTTCTAAACCCAGCCTGGACTTCTGGCAGTTCTCTGCTGATGTGTTGTTCCAGTTGTTTTTGGATAATCTTCAGTAGAATTTTGCTTGCATGTGAAATCAATGAGATTGTTCTATAGTTTCCACACTCTGTTGGGTCACCCTTCTTTGGGATGGGAACAAATATAAATCTCTTCCAGTCAGTTGGCCAGGCGGTTGTTCTCCAGATTTCTTGGCACAACTTGGTGAGCACGTCCAGGGCAGCATCTGTCAGTCAGGTACCTCTCTAAATTACTGAGAATAATGATGTCAATTAGAGGACTAAGATGCACTTGATTCAGGCCATGATCTTTTCAATCATTTACTATGCATCTAAGATCTAGACAATGAATAAGGATGACAGAAGAAAGAATGATGTCTTTGAGTTATGTTGTTAAAACAGAGTACTGACTATCCCATGAACTGCCAGGAACATAAACAAGCATGCTTTGGAGAAGGTGAAGCCAGAATATTCTTGGAAGGCAAGGATGGTGAAGCTTCATCTCACATGCTTTAGCCATACTGCTAGGAGAGGCTATTACCTGGAAAATGCTGTTATGCTTGGAAGGCAGAAGGATGATGAAAAGCAAGACCCTCAACCAGGTGGATTTCAGCAGTGGGCTTGAGTGTGTCAGAGATTGTGAGAATGGCACAGGATAGGACAAGTTTCAGATCTGTTACTTGTAGCGTCATTATGCTTTGTACCCAATTTGACAACACCTAACAACAACAACAAACTACTTCAGTCTTTTTCATGTCATCATAACATTGTTTACTGGTCCAGTTGTGAATATTTTTTCCCCTCTATATTGAGGTGTAATCCATACTGAAGACTATATAGGCTTTGGTTGTCATCAATAAGGGCTTTAAAACTTCTTGGCGTTCAACAAACAAAAGTGTGTCATCTGTGTATCACAAGTTATTAATGAATTTCCTATAATCTTGATGTCATGTTCTCCTTTATATTGTACAATTTATCAGATTGTTTGCTTAGAGAAGATTGAATAGATATTATGAAAGGAGATTTTATACAATTTCTGATTTCAAACTATGTGGTATTTTCTTGTTCTACTCTTGGTTTATGTACATAAGTAAAATTAAATATTCTAGAATTCCTATTATTTATAATGTTATCAATAATTTGATACAATATATAAATACCTTTGTATAATCAATAAAGCACAGGGAGACATTTTGTATTCTCTGCTTTTAGCAAAGATCCATGTGATGTCTGCAATAATATCTCTTATTCTAAATTCTCTTCTGAATTTGGCTTGAATTTCTGGCAGTTCCCTGTTAATGTCTGAAGGAAGTATTATTGAATTATTTTCAGCAGATTCGTTCAATGTGGTATTAATTATGTTGTTATTAGGTGACAGCAAGTTGACTTAGACTTCATATGAGAGATGTAGTTTTACTACATTTGCCACTAAGGAGAATCCTGGTTGCATTTCCAAGATAGACTTGTTTGTTATTTTGGCCATTCATGTACTCTTCTTCACAACTACAGTTCAAAGGAATAGATTATTTTTCTTTTTCAATATATGAACTTATTTCTTACTATTAGAAAACAATATATGTTGAAAAATACATTAACCATATTTTTTTAAAAATTTCCACAGTCCTTTCTTTGTAATCAACACAAATATGGCTCTCATTCATTTGGTCAGGTAGATATCATCCAAATTTTTGGTATTGTTTCTACTATTACATGTATTCCATCATTTCCTGGAGATTTGTTTTTCACAAATACCTTCATTGTAGCTTTAGCTTCTTCCTTCAAAACTATTGGCGCTTTAAAAAGTAATACATCAGGTTTATTTTGTTTAGTTTCTCACCACTCTATTTTTATTGTTGTTGTTGTTGTTATTATGTGACAACAAGTTGTCTGTGACCGTGATCTATCTTGTTCCAATCTTATTGTCTCTGACACACCTACCTCCATTACCCCGTCACTGAATCAATCCATCTCATCAAGGGTCTTCCTCTCTTGTGCTGTCCCTCCACGCTCGCAATCATGACATCTTTCTCCAAGGTCTAGTCCCTCCTTGCAACATGTCCCAAGTATGTCAAAGCTTCAGAATCCTTGCCTCCATGGAGCAGCCTGGCTTCACCCTCTCTTGGATGAACCTGTTTGTCTACCTAGCAGTCCATGGTATAGTGTCCAACACCACAGCTCAAAGGCATCAATTCTCCTTCTGTCATCCCTAGTCACTGTCCAGCTTTCTGATGCATAGCAAGAAATTGCAAAGATTATGTCCTGGATCAGACCGATATCACTGCTTTTCAGTACTTTGGAGAGGTCTCTGACAGCATACTTTCCAAATGAAATGTGTCTTTTTTTTTTTCCCCTGGCTGCTGATACCAAAGGTGTTGATTATGGAGTCAATCAAACTAAAGCTGTTACCAGGCTCAATCTCTTCACCATCTATTATGATGCTACCAACTGGCCCAGTGGTGAGAATCCTTGTTTTCTTGATGTTGAGCTTCAATCCATATTGAAGACTCCAGTCCTTGATTTTCTGTAGCAAGTGCTTCATGTCCTTCTCAGTTTCAGCAAGCAGAGTTGTGTCATCTTCATAATAGAGATTGTTGATGAGTCTTCCTCCAAAACATCTGACTGTGTGGATCACAGCAAACTTGTGGTTTTGATGAAGAGTGTTGAAAGTATCATTGACTGTCAAAAGGACAAACCAATCGGTCTTGAAGGCAGTGCATTCACGGTGCTCCTTAGATTGAAGGGTGGTGAGACATCATCTCGCCTACTTTGGGCATGCTGTCAGGAAGAATCAGCCCTTTGGGGGGAAAATCATCATGCCGGGAAATGTAGAGGTCAGTTAAAAAGAGGATTGATGTTCAGTGAGATTGATAGACACGGTGACTACAAAAATGGGCTTGGGCATGTTCAAGATTGTAAGGGTGACATAGGAGAGGGCAAGGTTTAGGTCTTGTTTCTAGCGTGTTGTAATTGACTAGACAGCATAAAACAACAACAAATCTTGAAAAAATGGTTGAATACTAATCAACTATTTCTTATATAATCACTGTACTTTCCATTTCCTTTTGATGCAACCTATGTGTCTCTCCCAAGGGCCTACAATGGATCCAACTCATCAGAGAAACACAAGCTTTGGTTAGCAGGGCAACACACCACAGACTATGCCACTAGAGGAAACCATGGCCAGCTGCTAAGGGGTTGGCACCACGACTCCTTACCAAATATATGCGTGAGTGTTGCATGCATATTTAAAAATACAAGGAAGCACACAGAGATCACAACATTATGTAGACATCCTAGAACATCCAAACTCAAGAAATCAATTTAATAGTTTGAAGGACTTGGAAGCATAGTCTTGTGGAATAATTTTGTCAGTTTGTATAAAGGAATTCATAAAGCTAATGCTGTATTCCTCAGTTTGGCATGTGACTCCTGGAGTCTTAAAGCTTTCAAATATCTATCTAAAATTGGTCTCTACTCACTTAGAGTAAAAGAGAATAAATGAAACCAAAAACTCAAGGAATAAGTTTATCTGTAGGACTTATAACTCATCAAAACAAACCTACTGAAGTCTAGTGATTCCAACTCATGATGATCCTCTATCTGGTTTCCGAGGCTGCAAATATTTGTAGGGAAAAAAATTTCTTACCTTGCACCTGTAGACTGACTGGTGGATCTGAACTGTCTTTTGCTTAGCAATCTGATACACACACTACTGCATCACCAGGACTCCTTAGTAGCACACAGTATCCCACAATTCTATCACAAAGATGTATCTATGCTTATCAATTATGGAAAGGCATTCAACTCTGTGAATCATAAAAATTATTAATAACATTGATATGAATGAAAATTCAAGAAGATTTATGATGCTTTTGTGAATATATGAATATATTCCTTCAAGACCTGATTCATGTATTCCTTTACAAATCTTTTTACTACACCTCCTTTAGCTTCAGAAAATATGTTTTTAGAACTTCCATTTTCAATGCAAGTTGCACTGGTAGCATAGTAGATTAAGTATCGGGCTTCTTTTGAATCCACCAGCCATCTCTAGAGGAAAGATGAGACAGTGTGCTCCTGCTGGAGTAGTTGCAGTCTTCCTACAGTGAGTCTGGCATCAGAATTGGAAGAAGGCTCATAAACCACCTATGTTATGCATATGACACAACCTTGCTGGTCGAAAGTGAAGATGTCTTAAAGCACTTAGTGAAGATCAAAGGCTACAGCCTTCACTATGGATCACACCTCCACATGCTGAAAACAAAAACTCTTACAACTAGACCAATAGGCAACAATCTTGAGAGAGAGAAAAAAAATGTCAATGTTTTAATACCCATGGAATCAGCAGTCAAGAAATAAAAAATGTGTTGCACTGGCAAATCTTCTGTCACGGATTTCTTTAAAGGGCTAAAGAACAAGGATGTCAATTTAAAGACTAAGATGTGCCTGAAAAAAAAGCCATGGGCTTTTCAACTGTAGAAGATGGACAATTAATATGCAAGTCAGAAGAAGAATTGATGTCTTTGCAAAAGAACAAACAATCTCTCTTTGAGGCAAGGATGGCAAAATTTTATTACCTAGCATACTTTAAGCATGTTTTCAGGTAGGGCCAATCTTTGTAAAGAAACATCATATTGAGAGAAGTAGTGAGTCAGTTAAAGAGAAGAAGATACTCAATCCAATTGATTTATAGTTACTGCAACAATAGGCTTGAATATGGCAGAGATAATTGAGGTTGGTGTGGGATAGGCAAGGTTTTGGTTTGTAGGTGATGTCATACAGTTGACTCCACAGTACCAGATAGTGTGTGTGTGTGTGTGTATGCGTATGTGTATGCGTATGCGTATGCGTATGCGTATGCATGAGTTCTACCTAACTATCTAACTATCTGTTTGTCTGACCAACTATCTACTTAATTCAAAGTTATAATAAGTATTGCATTTAACATTATGGCGATTTGAAGTCAACTTAACCTGAATTCAAACTCAGAATCCCACTTCCTAGCTGAAGTACTTTAATAAATCATCTTCTCTGAGACTCAGTTTCCTCATCTATAAAGTGACAGGGGATGTTGGGAGCATCAAATCATGCAATGTCTGTTCAATGTTCAGGTATATTTCTTCAACTAAGCATATATTTAGTTAATAGATTTCTTTTTTATTATTATTGCTACTGTTATTTTTTATAGTCTTTCTTTTGTGCGTTCTTATATTTTAAACAAATAATACACACATTTATATATAATCATTCAAACACTCCACTTTTTTTCCAGTGTAAAAAATAAAATAGGCCTGAAATTTTGTGATGTGTACAAAATTGTGACTGGACTGTGCTCTATTATGATATTAATTCCTACTAAATATTCAGACTTCGGTTTTAATTTTTTCTGAAATACAGAGACCTGAATGAAAGGAAGGCTTGACTAAATGGAAATAAATGAATCCTACCATATACTCTAACATGAAGCTATAATAACAAGTGTTAAAACTTGAAAAGTTCTTAAGATCCTCTAGGATTATGGTCCTTCATACTCTCATCTACTATTCTAATATAGTCTCTATGAAACTACTTTAGACATTCAGAGTGCAATGGGATTTTGATCCCAGTGTGACTCAGGATATGGGATAATGTGGCAGAGTGGAAGTGAGGTCGAGGGATATGGAATATGTTGATGCTCCATCCCTACTGGAAAAATCCAAAATTCATGTTTTATTAACATCAGCTCTTAATCAACTCTGCACTTGCTATTTCTACCACACTATTGATCAAGAATGAGAAGGAAATACAGATTTTGTTGTAAAGTGTTATAACTAGGCAGAGAAATTTCTAGATCATCTCATTACTATTTATCCTTACTATATAATTTGTTTTGGAGCTTGACTTATTAATACATTATTGAGTACATTTGGTTAGATGTCTGTATGGATAATGTTTTTGGGTATTATAGCTAAAGAAAAAATAACTTTAGAATTGTCTAGAGTTCATCACCATCACCATCATCATAATTCATAATTCTAACAGCTCATAGTATGCTACTTTAGAGAAAGTGCCAAGAGCTCATTTATTCTTCACAAAAGCCTTATTTTTGGTCAGTGGTGTGGTGGCATGTATAAGCTGTATCCAAAGTTGATGTGTATCAGTCGACAAGCTCTAGAATTACACTGAGACTTATTTTTTTTGGGGAGAAGCTCTATTATTTCCATGTAATAGATGAAACCAAGACCTGGTATATGAGAGTAACTTTTCCAGTGCCACATGAATAAATGGCAGAGTCTGAAACCAAGATCTGTTCATCTCTAATTCTCTAACACACTATTGCCCATAGCACTTTTGCTTTGCGTGGCTACACTCCCAATCTTACTGACTCTCATTTCAAGCCATTTAGGTTTTTGTTTGTCTAATTGCTTGCTTTAACATTAACATCTAAAACTAGGAGAGAAAGGGAACATTGAAATACCTGCAGAAATAATGGAACTCCCAAAAGGAAGCATTAAATAAGAGGGTTTTTTTAATGGAATTTGGGAAAAAATAATCACATTGAGAGAGGTGATAGTGGAATTAGGAGAGATCTAGTGGGGACCTGAAAAGATGGGGTGATAGTGGGCATAGATCAATGTTTTATAAAATACAATGTACTGGAATGATTGTATGAAAGACAATGTGAATGAAGGAATGAGTGAAACACAATGTAAATTGTATATGAATGATACACAATGTATATGAATTTTGTATGCAAGCCAAGATTATATATATCTCCTTTAAAAAAGCTTAAATATTTATATATTTACATTTACATGTATATTTACATGTATATGTACATTTATATCTGGAGAAAACAAAACAAAAGATCTAGTAAAGAAAAAAAAAAGAACTGTTAGGTTTGCCTTATTGTATTTGATTCCTAAAACATCAATATTAGGACAACGTTTATAGTCAATGAGGTCATGGCACAAAATGATAGAATTTGGGGAATGACCCATAGAAACCTCCCAAATATGTCAAGGCAACGATCTATTCTAATCACTCTGGTCAAAGTCTGTACAAAAACTCACTGCTACCATGTTGCTTCTGACTCACAGTGACTGAAAAGGACAGAGTAAAATCTTCCCTTATGGTTTCCAAAGCCATAAATCTTTACAGAAACAGACAACTTCACCTATCCCCAGTGGAGCCACAGTGGACTTGAACCACTAACCTTTCAGTTTAATGCTTAACCCACTGTGCCACCAAGACTCCTATGCTTTAATACAATTAAGATAAACCTATTCTAATCGGGCACACTTCTTATTTTGACTCATTACATTAATATGCTAGCAGAGACATCTGGCAGACTGATTAAAATGAAAATAATTTTAAAATCAGGAAAATTTAAATCAGCTTATTAAGAATTTCTCTTGCTTTCTACCCACTCATTTTATCAGCAAAGAAATTTAGGTCTCTGAACATTGGGTTCCATAGAAGTTTATTAAACCACAAGTAAGGTAAGGTTCCGGAGTTAGGCACAGGCAGGACTAAAGTATGAAACTTCAGTCTATTATCTGATTACAACTAGAATAAGACGTAGTAATATAACATAAAATTATAATAAAATATATATTATAAAATATAGTAGTTTAATATAAACTACTAGTCTATTATCTTATAAAATAGTTTTCATTTTAATAATTTTATATTATTTAGGTGATTTCACAATTAAGAACAGATAGAATATTGAAGTTGCACTTGTTATGCTTAGCCAATCTGCTCATATAATTTGAGATAATCATGGATAAAAAAACCCAGTCTTCTCATCCTCCTCCTATGTTTTCCCTTCTGAAGCACTTATTATATGTTATAACTGGTGCTATGCATTTTAAGTAAATATCTCTGCACAATGACTCTTTTATGGAAGAAGAGACTGAGGTTCTGAGAGGTGAAGATGTTGTAAATAATTTAGAGAAAGCCAAGGGTAGGTTGGAAGAAACCAAGCATAACTGTGCTTCCTTTAATGCCCGGAGCTCAAAGGACCCAAACCACCTTACCTTGGGTCTTCTTCTATGTTCTAGATATCGCATCCTCCTGTTAATATTGTCTCTCTTTAGGCAAGTCTATTTACATGTTAAAAGATTTACAACTTAAATTGTTAATATTTTAAAAGGAGCTAGGAGTGACTACATTTACTTATATCATGTTCATTGAGTTTAGTTTTTAGAGTCAGATATCTGCATTCCGTTTTGAGCTCCTCAGTGAAGACTTGTCCAGTTTGTGTAACCTTGTAATCCTTCAATTTCTTCTTATATATAATGAAGATAAAAATACAGAGTAATACTGAGTGGTTGCAAGCTCTAATGAGATGAAGCATAAAAAGCATTTTAGCATTTGTATTACTTATATCCATTATCCAGTGATACTGATACATTACTAACTCTTGAAATAAATTAAACATAAGATTTCAGTTATCTAGTAGCCTGAACAAGGATGTACTTGAGTTTAATTTTTTATAATATTCTCTCTTAAATTATTATAACAAACTTCAGCCTCCAAATCACCTCTTGCCAAAACATTGAATCTCCTTTGCCTAAACACAAAAACTACAAAACAAACAAAATACTTAAGACCAAGATCCTTTAGTGTAACAAACACATCTGAAGCTTAAACTTAATATCGTTCCCCACTCTTTCTGCTGCTTCTTTTCATATAATCCATGTTTAAGTCATAATGAACCACAGACCAAATACAGACTGTGGGTTTTATTCTGTTTCTCCACCCCACCCTATATATTCACATTTCCAAATAGTATTTATTTTAAGACTTGAACCAAATAAATGTAGCTTTTTTACATCCTTCCGTTCCCCTACTACCTTGTTTCTTAACTTACACCAAAAGACAGCAGATCCTATGTTGTTGTTGTTGTGTGCTGTAGGGTCATTTGCAACTCATAGTGACCCTAGGTACAACAGCCCTAAACCCTGCTCTATCCTGTGCCAATCACATTGCCTCTGACACACCCATCCGAAATACCCCAGTCACTGAATCAATCCACCTATTGTGAAAACTAGGCCAGGAGCTGATTGTGGAACAGACCACCAACTACTCATATGCAAGTTCAAGCTGAAGCTGAGCAAAACTAAACCAAATCCATAGGAGCCAAAATATGACTTTAATTTCATCCCATCTGAATTTCAGAATCATCTCAGGAACAGGTTTGAGGCCTTGAACATTAATGAACGAAGGCCAGATGAGTTGTGGGAG
>NW_006399786.1:21694241-21772362 GCF_000299155.1 Elephantulus edwardii | reverse complement strand
CGCAGGAGGGGAAGACCCTCTATGAGGTGGATTGATTCAGTGACTGGGGTAATCGGGATGGGTGTGTCAGAGGCAATGTGATTGGCACAGGATAGAGCAGGGTTTAGGGCTGTTGTGCATAGGGTCGCTATGAGTCGCAAACGACTCGACTGGCACATTACAACAACATAGAGGGTCTTATAGGATTAGTTACAATTCAAATTTATGGGTTTGAGAATCAGTTTTTCTAAGTTACTCTTTAGGGTGCTAATAATGTGCTGCTCATACTCACACTTGTAACTACTGTCACAGAGCTTGTTAAAAAACAAAACCACCAAAAAACCCCAAACAAATAAAAATCCCCCAAACCCGCCATTGACTCATTTCCTTCCGCAGCAACCCTATGGAATTGAGAACTACCCCTCAGAGCTTCACATAGAAGCAGAATGTGATATCTTGCCGTGGCAAGGAAACTTGAATGGAGCCACCAATCTCCAGTTAAAAGCCACTTCTCAACCACTGCACCCCCAGGGCTCCTTGCCCATCATTTTCTGCCTGTTGTTTTGCATCTTGGAGGATTATGTCCATGCCATATTTCTTCTTAGAAAACAAACTGATCACTTCAAAGTTGTTGTGATTTTCTTTCCCTGATCTATACACAATTTGATGTAGACCAATTCAACACAAGCATCCTAAAATGCAACCATTTTTAATAACAGTTTTCATTAAAAAAACCGCAAAAAAACCCAAAACCAAGCCAAACAAAAAACTCAGCTCTTTAGAATAACCCAGGATATAAATTCAAAAGAGTAAAATTTGTCCAAGATTTGCCCTTCAGGGCTTTATCCTTTGACAAATGTTGCTTGAGGACAAGATGAAAGTTTAATTAATTTTTGGCTTCCCACTGTATCTCCTTTCATGGAAAGAGGTCCAGCCCTTTGGGGATGTAACCTTCTAATAAACATATCATTTCTATTTTACCATCAAAAAAACAAAAGAAAAAGTTTAATTTTTTTACTTATTGCCCATAATATTGATAACTAAATGAGATTTTAATATTGTTTGATATGTTAGAAATATGAGAAGACTTGCATGATATACTTAGAAATATGAGAAGACTGACTGAAATGCTTCAGATTCTTTATCTTGGCTAATAATTTTGACCTCTTTCTGATGGTAGGTACTGTTATTATTCCCATTTTGTAGATGAGTAATGATGCTTAGAGGAAAAGTAATTTCTTCAAGGTTAGCTAGTAAATGAGCAGAAGAGCTGGAATTTAAAGCAGACTGTTTTGGAATCCCATGCTCTATCATCTCCCATTGGATGTCCAGAGGTTGGTATAGACATGGTTTTCCATTCTAACTATCAAATAGTGGTCTACTATAAACAGCAGAGTATTTAAAAGTTAGTTGTTCAGATGTTCATATTTGGCTTCGTGTAACTTTTTTCTGCCATGACCATAAACAAAAATCCAGAAAGTTTAGTTGGGAATCTTATGAAGAAACTCATATTATCAGATTTTCTTTATTATAAAAAGATCAGATTATACGAAAAGAATAGTTAATCTCAGCCTCTCAGGCTCATTAATCAACACTTGGATTCTCACACATATTACTATCAGTTCAAAAATTATGATAACATTAAATAGCATCCAAAAGATTGAAAATCTATATTGACCTAGTACAAATATGTTGAGTGGCATACAGAAGTAGAGTCAAACCTGAAAAGAAAAGAAAAAAATGTGGGTGAGGAGAAACATGCCACAATTAAAATTGTTTGCTTCAAATGTTAATTACTAAGTTCTTTTTATGTTTCAACCTTAGTTCTTATATTTAAAAGGGGCATCTGTGATAAAATACAAGATATAGTAGTTGATCCCAGAGAGTCAGCTATGGGTTGGTTCCAACTCAAAGGTACACAACAACACAGAAGTGGTTTTAAAGCACTAAATTTTCTGGATACTTGAGTTTTGCCACATTGTTAAAGAAAATTTGTATTTTTTTAAAAAAATAAAAGGATTGATAGTTCCTGATATCACATTTTTGGATGAGGGTTTTATAGGTTTCATTCTATAAGGACATGATATGTATCCAAGAAGGTAGGAGTACCAGAAAGAAATTTCTAGAAAGATTTGCAGCCTGCAACATGATCTGAACATTCCTTAGTTAACTCCCTGAGCTGAAGATCATTACTTGAACATAATTAGCAAAACACCCTGCTGTTACACTATTTCAAACAACTGAGTCTGCACTGCATTACAAAGTAAATGAAAATTAGTATAGTACTTGGAGCAATATTTTATTATCCCTTGGAGTTTTTGCACCCAACATTTCAAAAAGTTACATGCACTTCCAGGGGCTATGCTATTAAGCTTCAAGTGAAATAAGCTACTGATAATCTTGGTAGATAAATTTTACTCAACAGTTTGCAAGAATACAAAGGAAGAATTTATTGTGGTAAAAATGAAATAGTTTTTCTTTCTACATTGCCTTTTAAAAAATAGTTGCAATCAATAAAATACTGTAGGAAGAAGCTTCAAATCAAGTATGTTTATTAAAACATCAGCCTATCTACAGAAAAGAATAGTCTTTTAAGTCTTAGAGATAGGTTATAACATTTAAGGTGAATTATAAAAATAGAATAATAAACAAATCATTAATAGTATCTGGTATCTGCTTTATTGGAACAAAATAAAGTTCACCAAAAGTAAACTTTTGATGATATCAATATGAACTAAAGGAGACTTAGGGTAGCAGGAATTTTCTTTCTTTCTAGTTACTGCATCTTGTTTCTTGTTCCTCTTCATCATGTCTTAGAACACAGCTCTCAGTACATTTTTTTTATAACAAGTTTTTTGTGCTAGACAATGAAAGTAATGCAAAAAAGTGACCAAAAACTTATGGTTATAAGAACCTCAAAGTTTGCTATTGTTGAATTTCTCCCCCTACCTCCCAAAACTAAAAAATACAATAATCAGAGATATTTTCTGCAAACATGTATGAATTCCCATAAATATTTTAAATAACCATGTGTATTATATTCTTGAAGATTTTATGTACTGTTGTTGTTGTTGTTGTTGTTGTTGGTAGTGGTGGTGGTGGTGGTGGTGTTAGGTGCCATCGAGTGGGCTAAAACATACAGCCACCCTGTGAATAACAGCTTGGAACCTTGCAGGACCCTGTGCCATCCTCACAATGGTCACCATGCCCAAGCACATTGCTGTAGTCATTGTCTCAATCCACCTAATTGAGGGTCTCCACCTTTCTTGCTGACCCTCTCCTTTCCCCAGCACAATGTCTCTTTCCAAAGACTGACCTCTCTCGACAACTTGCTAAAAGTACGTAAGATGAAATCTCCCCATCGTAAGTAGCATTTGGTTGCACTTCCTCCAAGGCAGATTTGTTTGTTCTTTTGACTGAGCCAGTGGTAACCAATTGCTGAGTAAGGAAAGAAAATAGAACTTGGTAAGAAAAGAAAGTTGCATTAAATGAGGATGCCTTTAAGGAAGGTGGAGGGAAAGAGACTCTAGAGGAAAGGAAAACGATGCTCTTGCCAGATGGCATAGCTTTGAGAACAGGTTTTTCTTTCTAAAACCAGGCTTTTCCCCAATTTCATGTTTTTGACCGAGAACCTTGAAGGTTAAGTTCCCTTCTTCTATCTTCACAGTCTTACTCTATGACCTCAATTTTTCCATCAGCACCAGAGCTCCTGGAGAACATCAATATGTTGCTTCCCATGATAGATAAATGTGGAGTAAATCCTGAATGCATTTAGGAGTTTTTGAAGTTCCAAACCTCCTGAACTTTTATTTGCTGGTGAAAAACTGTTTAAAGTTCAAGCTGGAACAGATGATGCTTTAGGCATATATCTATATATCTATAGCACAAACACTTTGACTTTCATTTCATCTTCATCCTGTGGTGTTTTAGGACCTATACCTTTCCTTGTGGGTGGAAAATAATCCCACTGAATCATTTAATACTCAGAGATAACTACATTAGCCTGAAAAATTACAAGCTATTTAAAGGAATAAATAAATATACAGAGAAAAAAGGAGATGGAGAGACCCAATACCAAACATAACATAAATTACCTTTCAATACTCTTGCCTGCCAAAAGGTAAATTAGTCAGTGTAAACCATGACAAGGAATCTGAGAGACTCCTAACATGTTTGGCCTTGAAAATTCAATCTGTGTGCTCTGGGTTCAGCTAATTTTCCAAGGCTTTCCTAAAAACCAAGTACTCTATCAGCTAATTTTTTTAAAATCCAACTTTATAATCAAATGAGCTCTCATTCTATGAGAGGAGTAAACTGAGTCTCAGAGATTGTGACCAGTTGGTAAGTGCTGGTCCAAGCTTGACATCCTATCTCATCTATCCTTCAGTTGCACTTAAATGTTGCTGTGATGGTCTCCCATTGTAGAGAGATTTTAGGAGAACTTCCAGATTGAAACAGACTAGACAGAAGTGCCTTACAATCTAGTCCTCAGTATGGTGCTAGAAGGAAGATATTAAGAGAACACGAATGACCATAGTGATGGACTTAGCATACCAACCACTGTGAAGATAATGCAGGGCCAAGTAACATTTTGTTCTATTATACTTGGGGTGACTGACTATAAGCCACCTAGATGTTAATTAACAACAACAGCAACAACCAGAAACTTGGAGCCCCAGTCTATCAAATATAAAAGTCTTGTAGACTACTAGACCAGCAGCCCAGTACACCACTGATCTAGTATGTTGTTATTTCTATGTGCTGTCGGGTCGGTTGCGACTCATAGAGACCCTATGTACAACAGCCCTAAATTCTGCTCTGTCCTGTGCCAATCACACTGTCTCCGATACACCCATCCCGATTACCCCAGTCACTGAATCAATCCACTTCATAGAGGGACTTCCTCTCCTGTGCTGTCCCTCCACCCTCCCTAGCATGATGTCCTTCTCCAAGGACCAGTGACTCCATACAACATATGTCCAAAGTATTTTAGACGAAGCCTCAGATTCCTTTCCTCCAAGGAGCTGCCCAGTTTAACCTCTCCAGGATGAATCTGTTTGTTTTCCTAGCAGTCCATGGTACACTCAATACTCTTCTCCAGCACCACAGCTCAAAGGCGTCAATTCTCCTTCTATCCTCCCTAGTCATTGTCCAACTCTCTGATGCATAACAGGTGATTGCAAAGACCATGGCCTGTATCAGACGTACCTTAGTCTCCAGAGAGACACCATTGCTCTTCAGAACTCTGGCCCAGTATAACTAGAGAATTTTAAAAGGAAAAGAATTCATAGTTAACACGAATATTTCAATATTTGACTCATATTTTTAGGCCAATGATTTACTTTTTCATTTCAATCCATTTGTGCATCTTTGTGTGTTGTGGACTGACAAATCTCCACATAAATGAGTGAAGAAACAGTAGCTTCTTTCTTTTATATTACTCATTGAACCACCTAATTATCTATATTCCACCAGATAGTGTGGGATCACATATATGGAATAACACATTAAATCCATCCAACTTGGTAGGCTGTTGTTGTTGTTATATGCTATTAAGTCAACTATGACTCATAGTAACCATATGAACAATAGCTCTGAACCCTGCCCTGTCTTGTGCCAATCTCACTGTCTCCAACACACTTTCCTCCATTACCACAGTCACTGTGTCAATCCATCCAGGGTTTTCCTCTCCTGTGTTGACCCTCTACCTTTCCAAGCATGAAGGCCTCTCTTGGCAACATGCCCAAAGTATGTGAGGCATAGCTTTACAATTCTTGCCTCCAATGAACAACTGGGTTTCACCCTATCCAGGACAGACTCATTTGTTCCCTTGGCAATCCATAGTATGTTCAATACTCTTCTCCAGTACCATAGCTCAAAGGCATTGATTCTTTTTCCATCATCCATAGTCATTATCTAGCTCTTTGATGCATAGCAAGTCATTGAGAAGACTATCACTTGGATAAGGCACACCTTAGTCTCTAAAATAACATTCTTGCTCCTTAGCACTCTGGAGAAGTCCCTGTCAGCAGACTTTCCCAAAGCAGCTTGTCTTTTGATTTCCTGACCAATGGTGCCAAGAGTGTTGATTGTGTATCCAAATAAGATTAAGTTGCTAACATCCTCAATCTCTTCATTTAGTATGATACAGCCAATTGGCCCAGTGGTGAGAATCTTTGTCTTATTGATGGTGAGCTTCAATCCACATTAAAGATCACAGTCCTTAAAAAAAAAAAAAAAAAAGATCACAGTCCTTGACCTTCTGCAGCAAACGCTTCAAATTCCTTTCTGTTTTAGTATATAAGGTTGTGCCATCTGCGTAGCATAGGCTATTGATGAGTCTTCTTCCAATCCTGATACCACATTCTTCCTCATAAAATACAGCCTCCTGAATGGTCTATTCCAAATATAGATTGAAAATGTATGGAGAAAGGACACATCCTTACCTTTCCCGCCCTGCATCTCATCTCAAGTGGTTAGGTTGAGGTCTGAACTAACCTCTGATACGATAGCTCAGGCCTCTAGTCACTTCTGTTCCCTCATTGTCCTTTGCTCCCCAGTGATGGTGCCTCTTTAAGGCTCACTGTGTGCTGCAGCCAGTGGCTTCCTGAGCCTGTCTCCCGATGTGTTTCTAGGCCTGGGCCTATTACCCAGCATGTCTGGCTCCTCCACGCATAGGCGTCTCAGTAAAATCAGCTGATCTAATGAATTAAACACACATTTTTCATGGTAACTCCCTAATTCTCATAATGCTAAGCTTTTCTTATTTGTTATTGCCTTTTGCTGCTCTCTCTGATGGATTCTGGGTATAAGAGGAAAAAAGTGTGCCCTTGTTGTTGTGGGAAAGTAAGTTGAGAGGAAGAAGGAGATGCTTAGAGATACAATTACAGTCTTGTTAGTTTTTCTTGTCTCCTCTGGCTCCAATGTGGGCTCCCACCTCTGGTCTATGATACCAGCACTGTGTCTTTTTTAATTTTTTACTTTATTATTTTTGTGTGTGTGTGCCATCAAATCAGATCTGACTGGTACAGGAGGAGATTGTCTCTCTTTCTCCAGCAGAGCATCTGGTGGATTCGAACCGAGTGTCTCTGGGATTACCGTGCAGCTTCTTGTCACTAGGCCACCAGAGCTCCCCAATACCAGTGCTGTTTCTTTTAAGCATATACCACATTTCCCAGATTGATACCCTGCTCCTCTGCCTTCTCTTTTCTCACCTTCATAGCAGGATGACTTGGATTTGTTTGTGATGTTTACCTGTTTCTGGCTGGGGTAGACATTCCTGGGTATGCTTTATATACATCCAAGAAATCCCCTAGCCACACCCTACAAATAGATCTCAGCTATTTCTGTGTCCCACTGAGGGTACCAGCAAACTCTAAGGATCTTCTAATCTACAAGGGGAAAGAGAGGAGGCCTGGAAACCTCCTGCAAAGCCTTTAATGAATCCATTTCTGAATTTTTCCCAGGTTTCTATATGAATGATCTATGAGACAGTTTCTTCCCAAAGGGCTCCATTCTCTCTGATTTTGCTAAGCCCATCTACTCTCTCAAACTTCAAGTATAAGGACCATCAGTCTCAAGACTTGCTTCACTCTCTATTTTCCTTCTGAGATCAAAAGTGTTTGGGAAGCAGAAAAGTGGTTGTGGTAACATGAGTTATCCACCTTATCTTTTTGCTTTAATGGAACGTTTATGTAACTTCTCAGACATCATAACCTCCTTTATCATGATATAATATTGGACTCCCTCAAAAATATCAGATGAACTCAGAAGAACCCCGTTAATGAGAATTAGAGGGAAAGCACACTGATTGTGTCAACACCTTTGGTTCTAGTAGTAAGGAAATCAGGAGACATACTACAGTAGGCAAGACTGCATTCAGGAAACTCCAAAATGCTGAAGAGCAAGGATCCATTTTGAAGACTAAGGTGCACCTGATTCCAGCCATAGTATTTCTCAATCACTAGGTATGTATCAGAGAACTGGACATGGAATAAGGATGACAGATTGTGGTACTAGAGAAGAGTATCTCATGGACTGCCAAAAAACAGATATGTCTTGAGAAAAGTGCAGGCAGGGTTTGGCTTGGGGGCAAAGATAGTGAAGCTTCATCTTTCATACCTTGGGCATGGCGCTAGGTGAGGTTATTCCTTGTTTGGAAAGATGGAGGGTCTCAGCAAAGATAGGAAGACCCCTAATGAGATGGGTTGACATGGTGACTTCAGCAATGGGCTATAGTGTGTCGGAAATGATGAGGATGGTACAGGTAGGGAATGGCTCATGTCAGCTGTTCATAGGATAACTATGAGTCATATTTGACTCGACAACACTTAACAACAACAAAATTGGCTTAGAACCATATGTGGACAAAGTTGTACATAAATGACAATCACCATATTAGCATATTGAAGAAAAACTGTTATCTTTGAATTCTGCTATTAAATATTCTATGAACTACCGAAAGAACAAACCAATTTGTTTTGGAGAATATCAACATGGCTATTTCTTGAAGGATGGTGAAATTTTGTCTCACATATTTCAGACATGTTATCTGGAGGGGTCAGTCTTTGGAAAAGGATATCCTTCTTGGAAAAGTAGAGGGTCAATGACGGAGAGGAGAACCTTCAATAATACCGGTTGAAAAAAATGACTGTAACAATGGGAGTGAGGGCGGTGGGGGCTTGTGAAGACGCCCAGGATTGGGCAAGGTTTTAATCTAGTGTAAATAAAATAGCTTTGAGTTGAAGTAGGCTCAGAGGCACCTAAGTATAATAACAGAATGCTGACACAGAACTATGTCTTAGTGAAAATAGATTTTGAAAGAATAAATGAGCATTCTTGTTCCTAGAAAAAAACCCTTTGCACAATATTATCAAGTTTGCATCCTGCATGAGTAAAAGATGCACTGCAAGATCAAGACTCCGAGCAGCCTGATTCTGAAATCTCCCATTTTATGAGCAGAGACATACTATTTTACCGATCTAATAATCCCATGTACATTTCACTAATCTTTGTTTATTAAATGATTTGATTATAGCATTAAACAATAAGCATTAGGATCTACTTTTTGAGAGCTTGTTCTTTTTTTCTAAGTGGTTTTATAATTCATGCAGAAATAATGTATGTTTTGTTAATCTCATTAGTCTTTAGTTTTCTTATATGTTCCAAGGGTTTTCAAGAGAGGGTTAGAATAGCAAATAATGTTTCAAGAATGTTTGGCTACACAATATTTTTACAAAGTTTAGAGAGATGATAACTAGGTCTCATAAGAAAAATTCAAAGTAATTTTTCATTTTTTAAATTCTACTTTATTTTGTTTTTAAAAAAGTGAAGAGAAAGGTAAGAAGTTGATTTTTAAATACATAAAGACTTGCAATGAAAAAATTATTAAACAGTTTTCCTTGTCTATGATTAATGGTTTAGAAGTAAACCCTGCTTGCTGAAACTGAAGAGGACCTGAAGCTCCTGCTGCAGTGTCAAGGACTGCAGCCTACAATATGGATTGAGCCTCAACGTCAAGAAGACAAAGATTCTCACCACTGGACCAATTGGCAGCATCAGGAAGGATGGTGAAGAGATTGAGATTGTACACAGCTTTAGTTTGCTTGGCTCCATAGTCAACAGTCTTGGCAAAAAGGCGCATTGCCATGGGAAAGTCTGCTGTTAGGGACCTCTCCAAAGTACTGAAGAGCAATGGTGTCTCTCTGGAGACTAAGGTGCGTCTGATACAGGCCATGGTCTTCACAATCACTTGTTATGCATCAGAGAGTTGGACAATGACCAAAGAGGATAGAAGGAGAATTGATGCCTTTGAGCTGTGGTGCTGGAGAAGAGTATTGAGAATATCATGGACTGCTAGGAAAACAAACAGATTTGTCCTGGAAAGGGTTAACCGGGTGGCTCCTTGGAGGCAAGGATTCTGAGGCTCTGTCTAACATACTTTGGACATGTTGTGAGGAGGGACCGGTCCTTGGAGAGGGACATCATGCTTGGGAGGGTGGAGGGACAGCGCAGGAGAGGAAGGCCCTCTATGAGGTGGATTGATTCAGTGACTGGGATAATTGGGATGGGAGTGTCAGAGACAGTGCGATTGGCACAGGACAGAGTGGAGTTTAGGGCTGTTGTACATAGGGTCGCTATGAGTCGCAAGTGACTCGACGACACATAACAACAACAACAACAACATGATTAATGGGATAATAATAGACTTTAAGGAACAGATGGTTTTTACTTATGAATAATACCATAATGGATTTCCAAAAAAAAAAAAACAACCCCAAACTGTGGAATTTGAGTCTCTAGAGATCTTCCAGGTCTTTTATGAATTTGGATCTTAACTTCCAGAAGGTGAGGTACTATGTCTGAATGGGATTAAAATTAGCTTATTCCTGTTCAGAATTTTGCAGCTGATCTTTCTGTTTAATTCCTCAGAGAGTGCCACCAGAGGAAACACAGCCCCGGTGGTGCAATGGTGACAGCAGCAGAATTCTGAGGAAAAAGCCAGGCTTGGGGCTAGAAATGTTCCATTTATGTCCTACACCTTTATTTCTCCAAGAAGCTATCAAAGTTAGACTAAAACATTTGAATTCTTGCTCAGTGACCTGCAGGCTAACTATGCAGGAATCTTTGTGACTTTTATTAGTGGATGGCTGCAGCAGCAACCTCCTGATCAGGCTTCCAGCTTCCCTAGGGTTTTGTCTTTGCTGCTCTATGGAAATCATCCACCACACAATATGCTCAAGTCACATGTTTTCCCAACAAGGTGCTTGTCTTTTTTATTGTCTCTTTTCTTCTTTGACTTTGAAAACTTCACCTTACCTCAATGCCAGCCAAGCTCTTTGCACTTTGGGAAAGCTTTTAGGCTCTAGGGAGGTTTACTTGGTGCCTGCTGGGGAAGTAACTTTGATCTACTTAGGTAGAATGACTTGGCAGTGAGGGCTCAGTCTCTCGATTATTGGTTTGTGAGCACACCTTCAGAGCATAGTCAGGATAACTTTTCCAAGCACTTGGAATAACTTTCACAGTCTATTAACAATCAAGTAGTTTCTGAGATGCCTAAGAGTTTATTCTATTGCCATTTTCTTGGCTTGCTTCTGAATTGTCAACTTTGCCTGGGTTTAATGGGCTGAAGAAAACAGAAATTCCCTTCATTTTATGATGACAAGAGATGTCAGCTTGAAGCCAGACATTTGATTTCCAGTGACCTCAGGCTGTGAATGAACTTTGTTGGCAAATAAGATGTATTTAGAATTAAGACCTAGCATACTCTTAATCATCTGAGAAAAGAAAATATAAAGAATAGATTAGAATTTTATTTGTTGAAGTCAATATTTTAAAAATATCTTCTTCTACATTAGAACTTAGAAATACACACAAAAATCATTCTACTTTTACATAATTTCTTTAATAAATACTTGTTTTGATGGTGGTGGTTGCTGTCAAGACAATTGTAACTCAAAGTCACTCTATGTGGATATGCTTTCTTGTGTACCATAGAGTCAGATTCAACCCATAGCTGACCCACCAGTGGGTTTTCAGAGGCAGTTAATCTCATGGGAGGAGAGTGCCCATCCTTCTCCTGCAGAACAGCAGGAGGATTAGAACCCTGCCTTTGGGATTGCAGTGCAGTTTCTTCTTACTTTTACATGTTGTTGCTTTATATTACCTTTGAGTCAAACATGACTCATAGTAATCTTACGAACAAAAGGCCTGAAGCCCCTCTACAACTATCAACATTTATCAAAGTTCATAGTTTTCAGAGGTATGTTATATAGGAAGTGGAAGCCACTCCTGCTTTTAATATTTTAATATACTTCTCAGAAAAAGGTTTTAGATCCAAGTTACAATATTTAAATAGTGCAAAACAATAAAATTTTATTTCTACAAGAGAAGCTTTAATAAGTTATGCTACCAAGCCAAAGATGGGTGATTTTAATCTGTGACACTCAGGCCTGGTTTTAATTGTTTTTGGTCAAACATTCTTCTAACTTGTATAGCCCTGGTCTGTCCATTTGCTATACAGAGGTAACTCATGGTTCACTGTGGTGCTGACCACTGTGACACTGACATGTCAAATATGATAATGGTTACCAATGGTGGACAGTGTTTGGTGGGGCTTACTGATTAAAACAAGCTTGGAAGCAGGAGTGGCATTCACTTCTGAAATAGCTTGCCTGCAGAAACAATATGAACTTGGAGAAATGATTAAAGTTATGCAAGTGTTCAGGTCTTTTGTTGATAGGGTCACTATGAGTCATCTATGACTCGACAATGCTTAAGAACAACAACAACAAAAACAACAGCTTTAGCTTATAAACCATTTTTTTGGCATAATGTTCTTACTTGATTACTCAGTTCTTAGATATATATGCTTTTCTTGAACTCCTTTTCATGCAATGTGGTAAAAAAATATTACCTTGTAAACTACAGGTCATTTCTTTACCTTAGAAAATAAGAGACTTTCTTGGTAATTTACAGAAAGTAAAAATTAACTGCAAAATGATTGTAATCTTTTTGGGAACTGTGACTTAATTTGCAATAATAATTAACTTTATTATTCCTACGATTCATGCAGCATACTTAGAGAAAATTACAAGTTTACCTACTTTGTATTAACTAATTTATCCCCACTAAGTTCCTTTGAACATGGTAAAAAGAAAGTCAAAGTCATTTCTTTAGAGTTGAAATTGAATCATCGTTGACTCTCCAGTAGTATTTCAGAGGCTTTAAATCACACAGGAGGAAATAGCCTATCTCTCGCCTGTGGAGCAGCTGGTGGATTCCCACTGAGTGCCTTCTCCCCTAGGCCACCGTAACTACCTTGGAACATGTTGTTGTTGTTACTAAGTGTCATTATGAGTGTAACTCATGGGATCCTATGAAGGACAGATCTAAACCCTGTACTATGCCGCTCTGCCTTCACCAACTCTGGTCTACTTGACCGCATTGTTATAGTCCCCATATCTATTCATCTGATTGAGGGGCCTTCTCTCCTTTTCTGACTCTCCATCTTTTTAAGAGTGATATCCCTTTCCAAGGAAGAGCCCCTCCTAACAACATGCCCAAAGATTATGAGACAAGGCTTCATCATCCTTGCCTCCAAGGAGCACCCTGGCTCCATTTTCTCGAAGGCATTACCTGTTTGTTCTCTTGGCAGTTGATGGTACTCTTCAGTACTCTTCTCCAACACCACAACTCAAAGGCATTGACGATTGTCTTGCCATCCTTATTCATTGTCCAGCTCTCAAACGCATAGCAAAATACCATGGTCTGAATCAGGCTCTCCATAGTGTTTAAACTGACATCATTGTTCCGTAGTATTTTGGAGAGGTCTTTGAAAGCAGACTTTCCCAGTATAGCGCATCTTTTTTTTTTTTTTTTGACTGCTAGTACCAAGGGTGTTGTTTGTGTATTCAAGTAAGATTAAATTTTTAATAATTTGAATCTTTTCTTTATCTATTGTGATGATGCCTATTGGCCCACTTGTAAGGATTTTTTAATTCTTGATATAATCCATATGTATCTGTATTTGATCTTCTGTAGCATGTGTTTAAAATATTCTTTAGTTTCAGAAAGCAAGGTTATTTCATCTGCATAATGCAGGTTATTGATGAGTCCTCCTTCAATCTGATGCCACATTCATCTTCATAATATCCAGCTTCTCAAATATTTTGCTCTGCATATAGATTAGCTAGGTATAGAGAAAGATACAGCCCTGATGCAAACTTTTCTTAATTTTAAACCATGCAGTGTTCTCTTGCTCTGTTTGGACAACAGCTTCTTGATCTAGATATAGGTTGCACATGAACATACTTAAAAGTTGTGGAATTCCCATTTTTCTCAATGTTAACCATAATTTATTATGGCCCACGCAAGCAAATGCCTTTGAATAGTCAATAAAGTGCAAATAGACTTCTAGTATTCTCTGCTTTCTGTCAAAATCCATCTGACATCAGTAATACCCCTGTTGCCATGACTTCTTCTAATCCAGCTTGAACTTCTGTCAGTTCTCTTTCTGTGTAATGTTCTAGCTGGTTTTTAATGATCTTCAGAAGTATTTTGCTTGCAAGAAGTATTAATGATATTGCTCAACAGTGTCCACATTCTATTGGATCACCTTTTTTGGGAATAGAAAGAAATATGGAATTCTTCTAGTCAGTCTTCCAGGCAGCTACCCTCCAAATTTCCTGGCATAGACTGATGAGCACATTCAAGGCTTCACCTGTCTGTAAGTTGAAACAAATAGTAACCCTTCAATTCCTGGGGCCTTACTTTCTACAAATGCCTTGAATGCAGCTTGGATACTTCTTTAAATGTTTCAATGTCTACTAAATCTTTTTGTTACATTATCCCTGTGTATTCCATCCATCCCCTTTGGATGCTTACTTGATCCTTCAATATTTTGCCCATAGTGTAAGACAGGAGAGCATAATGCTGAGTGAACTCAGTCTTACAAGGAAAGATACTGCATAAAACCATTATTATAAAAATAGAAAGATAACTAGTAAAACATATATGACAACACAAAAGGGTAAGGGGTGAGTGGAGGGGTGATGATGGATAGGGGCAAAACCACAGGGTTGCAGTTTGGTGGGTGGAGGGAGTGGGAGAAGGAAATGGGAAGCATCTGGGTGAAAAGACAGAGTCATGATGGGCAAGATCCAATGATTAATGGTGATTAATGTTATGAATAATGCATGGGAATGATTGCATGAAACACAATATGAATGAAGAATTCATTGTGAAACACAATGTATATGAACTTTGTAAGTAAACCAATATACTTTTTTAAACAATATTTTGCTCATAGTGTCTCTCAGTATTGCAGAATCCATTTTATGGATGGATAAACAGGTCACAGTCAAGTACAACACTATTCCCAGAGTTGATAGTTCTGTCTGGTTGTCCTGTTAACATTGTAGAGCGAAGATGTCATCCTCTAACAGGTGCAATGTACTGTTACATATCCTCAGAAACGCAGGCTTTTCACCCATGTCCAGGTGTTACCCTGCTATAGAACCATCCCCTCTCTCCTGCCTGCTTCTTTTACACTTGGATCTTGAATCTCACCATCAATAGTCACCCTATTATCTTCTGTAAGTTCAGTGAATGCCCACCAGCTTCAAGTCATTGAGTCAACAGCTGTTAACAGCGTCTGGGTTGATCATTTGCCTTAAAGTATAATCTCAAAGTCAAGCATGAAAGGACGTGTCTGAGGCAAAGAAGGAATATTTTAGAACTCCTTTCTCAAACTATCTATGTATAAATCCAGATCTGACTGATTCCACCTTTTGCCACCCTTGAATGATACCATTTCCCTGTTTATCACATGGTCCTTTTATTGACAAGAGTTGTGTGTGTATATAAATATATAGATATATAGATACATATATACATATAACCACACACCATACACATAAAGCCCTCAACAAACCACTCTCCAGAATTCCTAGCTTTCACTGCCAACAAGGGACTTGCTGAAAGCTTCTTTTAAGCATTTTATGACTGAAGCTTCTGAAGTGACATGAAGAAGCCTTTTACAATGGCAACGTTTTTTTTTACCCCATCTCAGAGGTTTTATTTTTAGTTCGCATCTCTAGCTCAAGGAGAAGTATTAAGTAAATAGGCACTTTGGATACACTTTCAGGTCCAGTAATCTCAGGAACCTCACAATTAGAAGTCCAATTTCCTTTATTCATTAAATGTCAATAAGTACCAGAGAGACAGGCATGTAATAGTCATGTAAAACATAGCCTATTAATGAACTCAAAAGAGAAAAATAGGTCATTTTGGTAATTCTGATTCTGATGTACAGGTGACCCAGAATTCTACTTTCTGGTGTTATAACCGGAGGGTTGTAGATTTAAATGGTATAGAATAAAATACATATTAAAACATTACAAAAATGACAGGAGCGGCATCTCAATTTGTGAAAAAAATAGTCTGTAGTATTAATATGGAGTCTGTGTGTAAGCTTCAAGTTACTGAAAACTATCTTTCAAAAGTGTCCTTCAAGGACACTACTTTTTTTTCCCCAGAGAAGACGTTTTAAAGAGTATTTCACTGTTCTTTTTGTTGTTAGCACCATCGAGTCAAGTAAAACTTGTAGAAATCCTATGAACAGTGGATTTCAACCATATTTATCTTGTACCATCACATCATCTTTGATATACTTGAGCCCATTGGCAAAATCACTGTGTAAATTGATCTTGTTGATTGTCTTCCTCTCCATTGCTGATGCTTCACCTTTCCAAACATGTCCTTCACCAAGGACTGGCCCCTTCTAGCAACATGGCCAAAGTATGTGAGATGAAGCTTTGCAATCCTTGTCTCTAAGAAGTACCTTAGTCACAATACCTCCAAGACATATCTTTTTATTCTTTTGCAAATCTGTGGGATATTTACTACTCTTCTCCAACATCACAATACAAAGGTGTCCTTTAATTACTTAAGAGGAGTTAAGGTCCAGTGTACTTTAATTATTTTAGTTCTATGCGTAGCTTCAGTCTTCCTTACAAAGCTTTAAAAGCTGATGTTTGCTCCTTTCTACTCCACCACTTCTATGTCCTTCATATATGTCCTTTTAGTTCTGAGAATTCTTTAAGACCCAACTCAAAAGGAGCTTCTATTGTTTAAACCTTTCCATGTTCCCTTGGACAAGCAGTGAACTATATTTCTCTGGTGTTCATGCCTTTGCCATACTTACACTGTATAAAATTGACCCTTAATGACCCCATGTGTTGCAGGTAGAATTGTTCCATAGGATTTTCAAAACTCTGACTTTCTGGAATTAAGTTGCCAGGTTTTTCTTCTAAGGTGACTTTAGGTGAATTTGAAATGTCAAACTTTTGGTTAGTAGCACACGGAACTTTTTGTGTCACTCAGAAGTTTTGAGGTCCAAGGATTCCCAAGTAGAAAGAAATGGAGCCAGAATTTTAATTTAGGTACTCTGCCCCTAAGGCTAATCTAAACTCCAAACTATGCGGGAAATATCAATTGGCAGGGCTTTGAGCGTGACTTACAGTTGTTATCTTTTAAGTTTCCAAGGCTGTACATCATTATAGATAGAGACTGCTCATCTTTAACCTAGGGAGCTGTTGGTAGTTTTAAATCACTTACTAAAATTATTCATGAATTCTCTCTCTCTCTCTCTCTCTCTCTCTCACACACACACACTATTATTAAGTTGTCATTAACTCATAACTGATTCTACAGCAAGTTTTCAGAGGCTGTAAATCACATGGGACATGATTGCCCAACTTTCATTAGCAAAGCAGCTGGTGGATTTGAACTGCTCTGTTTGAATTGGCAGTAAACCTTCCTAATAACTATGCAGCACATATGAAAACAAGTTGGTTTCTTTCTCACTCTGCAACTAAAGTTCAGATGGATTTTGCATTGTTTGGATCTTACCCTCACTTATTTTAACCTGCATATCTTTTTTTTTTTATTTTATTGGGAAAAACATGTTGGGAATACACAAAGGTGAGGGTTGGGAGCAGAAGGGGGGAGAGGATGGGCAGGGATGAAAATTGCAGGGATGCAGTTGCAAGGCTGCACAATTTGGTTGGTGGGGGGAGCAGGTGAAGGAAATGAAATGGATCCTGTGCGGACCAGATGATTCAGGGCAATGTAAACATAGTCCAATGGCGATGAAACAGTTTTTTTCACTTGTGGGTTTCTCATTTGGGAATTGGGCACAGACTCTCTGGCTTCTTCATGCTGAACAGGGGTGTTGATGTGAAAGGGAAAATGGAGCACACTTTATCACCATACTGGTAGTCTTGGGTTGAAGCTGCTTGCCTTCTTGTTCTGTTAGAAGATGTTCTCCTGACATTTACTCCCCTCTGGACTGCAAAGTGTTTTCCCAGGTGGGTCCAGTGGGGATGGCTGACTGAACCCTGAGGCTCCATCCTCCTTTAACCTGCATATCTTTTAAGCATTCAAAGAGCCATAGCACCTTGTAGTGGCCCAGTCTTTCTTCTAGGAGGATCGTGGGAAGTGGGAGAAAGGGCTGAAAGTTCCGCTTCAGAGAATTCCGCAAGTAGATAGCAAGAATTGGGGCTTTATGATGTTATTTTCCGTTTCTTAAAGGAAAAACATTCTGAAGCGGAAAAAATAATTTTTACAATGACTAGTGTTAGAGGTTAAGGCACATGCTATTTTAGGTATGGGAGTTAGATATTCCAGTGTCTGATGCTGTCAGAAACTACAGTGTAAAGAACCCAGGACATGTTGACTATACTGTACTGCATGATGGTGCCACCTAGGGGTCATGATGAGGTTGGAGTGTTCTCCCTTATGACCCAACAAACCTGTGTGGTTGAGTGGTCAGGCATCATGTTTATGAAGATCCCCTACTTGCAGAACACTGTACACAGTGCTGCACCCAGGCATGAGCCCATACTGTCTTTTTGTCCAGTAGACCAACCTGTATTCATAAGAAGTAATCATAGAGTTAGGAAGAGCTTGTCTGGCTATTGCAAAATTAGAACACCCCTCTACTGTGAACCAAAAGGTCAGCAGTTGAAACTCACCAGTCGTTCTGTAGAGAATAGATGTGCCAGTCTGCTTCCACAGCTGTAGCATGGAGCACTTCTATTCTGTCTTTGCAGGGTGACTTTGAGTTGGATTTGACTCTGTGGCAATAGGTTTCACTTTTGGTTTCCCCATCTCACTCCCTAACATGTATTCTTGCCTTGCCATGTCTGACCTGAGCTTTTATAACTTTTAGTCAACAAAATAGGACCATTTCGCACCAGACTGAATGAAGAGATATGCAAAGAAATACTTCAATGAGATAATCATCCAAAGGCTGAAATCTGGTAAAGTCATATACAATATGCTGTGTATATAGTGCCCAGCTTCTAGCTCAGCCAGCCTTGCATTTTGAAACTCACAATTGCATTGTCAATATATCTTAGAAAGAAATTGTTGTTGCTGTTGTGTTATCCTGAGTCTGAACTGACCCATAGCCAACTGTCCAGTGGGTTTTCAGAGGCAGTTAATAGCATGGGAGGAGATTGATTCAAGACATTCAAAGAGTAGCAATAACATTTATTAATACCATATTCCAATAGTTTATATTTTTTTAAAAAATCACAGTTAATGATGTTAAGTTAGAGAAAAGCATCCTAACAATAATTTCAGTGAAGAAAAGATCTTTCTGTTTAAACTTCTAAAACTATTTTTCACATACTATAAAAAGAAGTCTAATAAAGTACAGCCGTTTGGGATGTAAAGACACCTATCTTTTAAGCCTTGAATGGAAGCCTGGTTGAGAATGACATCTTACTTTTGTCACACAGAAGTTCCATTGTGATCCCACGTAGGCTCTTGGGTGCTCCAGCTACAGTCTACTTGGTACCATGGGTCACATTTTTCCCTATTATCCATGAAATGAGACTTAACATTGTTTCCTCTAGGTAGTCCATAAACATTGAAATTCATCTCACAATAGAATGTTCCCTCAGGTCCAGTCTCTGTGGAGAGTAAATCATGTACAAGATCCAAGTATTGAGGTTGAAGAAGGCAACTGCCATAGCCTTGGGAATGGAGAAAAATTTTAAAGCCTATTTTTAAATCCTGGTTTACTGGTTTACTGACTTCCCTTGTTGTTGTCCTCCACTGTAAGTACTGGAAGCCAGAGCCCACAACTTACTGAGGACTTAAGAACTCTTAAGGGTCAGTTTACAAAGGTGGTGTGCTCCGTCTATAAGGTACATTTCAAAAAGATCTCTCAATTGTATCTCTTTCCATAACAAGTTCTCCTGCATTATCACCAAGATATCTAAGAACTTTGGTAGTAAACCTACTTGGTTTCATTTCTAACTCCTTTGGAAATGGAGAGATCAGGAGGTTGCCAAGTCCTTTCCTGTATTTGAAGCAACTGCTTTCATCTGTGCATCTTACTGTCTTAAACCTAGTACACACACAAATAAGAGAACATATAGCTAACAAAAAAGCATGTCCTTGGAATGTATCTATATGCACTCACTGTGAATTTACTCAAAAGGGTATACTACTGTCCCAACTGGAGGATTAGAATATGTTAGCGGTTTTTGAGAAATAGGAAATATTTTGTCAATAAAACAGAAATGACTACTTTCGCGGTGAACTCTGTCTGCTCTGAACTTTTAAGGACATACAGCCTTCTAAGATACTTCCCCTGGCCTGAAATTATACCATAGTGGTCTCTGAGATAGTTTGCTGTTTGCTGTTTGTTGTTGTTGTGTGCCATCAAGTCTCCTGTGACTCATAGTGACCTTATGTACAACAGACTTAAACCCAGCTCTTTCCTGTGCCAATCTTACTGTCTCTGACGCACTTATCTCCGTTACACAAGTCATTGAATCAATCCATCTCATAGAGGGTCTTCCTCTCCTGTGCTGTCCCTCCAGCCTCCCAAGCATGATGTCCTCTTCAAGGATTGGTCACTCCTTGCAACATGTCCAATGTATGTCAGATGAAGCTTCAAATCCTTGCCTCTAAGGAGCAGCCTGATTTAACCCTCTCCAGGACAAACCTATTTGTTCTCTGGGATAGTAGTGGGATAATAATATAAGTTCTATAACATTATATCAGTAATAACATCTATTTCATTCTTGATAATATCAAGACATTGATTCTACTATTCCACATGTTATATATCATGTGAGAAATAAAAGTGAGGCCTCTCCAGCCAACCCTCCTTGGTCTAGAGTCATATCATGTTTAGGAAAATGAACTAAGTAATGGGGTTATCTCAGAAAGCAGGGTTAACAGTCTGATCCTGAAGGAAAGAACTAGAAGAACAGAGAGGTCTTCTGAGTGCTGACTACTAACCTGGATTAAGGAGTAAATCTTAAGAAATTGTACTCCAGAGGAAAGATCATTGATGAAAAGATAGCAAAACAAGAAGAGAGTTTAAATTAATGTAATGGATATATGCAGTTACTTTCGCTTCCTTCTCATTATATCCAGTCACTCTCTCTCTCTCTCTCTGTATCCTTTATGACCATCTTTCTTTTGTGACTATTCAGTAGTATATTTTAAGAAATCAGGTTTTTTCCAAGCATTAATTTTGTTCTGCCCATGTTCTCTGTATCTTTTCTCTAAGCTCTCCCAGTAACATTCAAGTGCCTCATCTTTTCTGCACCAGAAGCTAGCGTAGAGGTGAACTTTGGCTGGAGCTGTCATTGGTAAATGAGTCATGGTTGCTATTAAGCTATTCTCCCTCATTAACTCTATTTTTTAATGTTTGCCATTTATTGTCTTCCACATTCTCCTCATCCCGTTCCTCTAATTAAAGCAAAATATAACTCTTCCATAGAAAATGTGGACATTTTAAATATTAGAAACATATGCTTTAATCTTATGACAGCAATAGTGGCCTCAAGCATGAAAACTGTGAGGATGGTACAAGGCTGTGCAGTGCTTCCTTCCACTGTACATAGACTGATATGTTGAAACCCACTCAATGGTACCTAACGACAACAGCTCTTATACCGAATTAACATGCACATGCTGCTTTACCACTTGGGATAAAAGTAAATGCATACAGTGATACAAATGTACAGTGGGATCTGGCCCCATTCTTACTGAAGACAAAGTTGATAGATAATAATACTGGTAAATGTCACAGTAAGCATGGAACAAGACCCTGCCTTCTCAGGCGTTTATGATTAAATACTGACTTCACAAAAGTGAAATGAAGGAAGCCTTGTAGCATCATCGGGAATATTCAACTTTTCTTCCTCTTTCCTTGTGTTGGTAAATGCCAACTTTTCTTGTCTTTTTCAAATAGGAGCTCTAAAGAGTGTAGTGCAGAGCTCTTATTGCCTTTTCTTGGGAACCAATTCATAGTAGACCCCACACCCCCCATTGAGTTTCTGAGGCTGTAAACTGCATGGGAGGAGACTGTTGTCTTTCTCTTGCAAACGATTAGTGGATTTGAACTGCCAGAGTAGGGCAGCCTTTGCGTTAGCAGCACAGTTCCTATGTACTAGGCTGATTGGACTTCTGTGTTGATCACCCTTAAATAGCTTTAAGGAAGACTTCTTCTGTGCCTTCAAGTCAGAACTGACTCTTGACTGCCTCTCTAGTGAGGTTTCAGAGGCAGTGAATCTTATGGGAGGAGATAGCCCATCTTTCTACAGCTGGTAGACTGAACAATATACCTTTGAGATTGCAGTGCAACTTCTTATGACAAGGCCAGTAGATCTCCCTAAGTAGTACTAGTACATACTGAATAACCTGTTTTCAAGCACTCTTTCAGCTTATGGTGCAGCTGAGAAACAGAATTAAAAAGCTCACATAATTAAAAATTGAGCCTTTAATGTTCCAATAAGAAAATAATGAAGACCTTTGTTATTAACCATTGATCTTCTAATAAGAAAAAAGGAGATTTTTTTTGTTCTCCATTTGATTTATGTAATTAGAGTCCTCACATTAGGTTTCTAGACCTAAATAAGTTTCTAACCCATTTTTGTGTTCTCTGTACTTACACACAATTATGAATGGAAATTCTTAAATATTTTCCGCAATTATTTTTTGAAAAAAACAATTGGTTCTGTAAGGCACTGGGAAAAAAAGGAGTCTATGTTAGGGTTGCCTCAGTTGAGTATGTTCTTCAGAGTCTGCAGTTCAAAAAAGAGTGTGTGCGTGATCAGAGATGATTAATTATGTATAAAATTATGTTCATTGATTAAAAACTTTTAATTGGTAAGACATTTCTGAAAATGCTGCATTTCAACTAAACTAAAACCACAGTTAAATTAAGCTCAGAGCTAAAGAAGAACAAGGTCACTAGAGCGCACATCCGTCAGGAGACAGTATATTAACTGTGTTGTAAGAAAAGAGTCTTTTCAGTGTCTAATGAAAATACGAATGCCAGAGGTTATCTTAGCTGTCAAGTTGTACGTCAATCTCAGGCTCCTGCTAGTGAGAAATTTCCCCTGGTGAAAGCTTATGGATGTAATTGTTAGCTTGCTTTTACTGATCTTAGTAATGTATCCACTATCTTGGAAGAGAGGGCTTGTCCAGTCAATTCATAGATGAATTAGAAAAGATTAACACCTTAAAGAAAAGATATTATGAAAAGAAAGAAAGATAGTTGGATCTCAATTATAAGTAAGAGGTTTTGCTTTATATTATATTTGATCATGGCTTTCCTCGTTGTTTCCCTTGGACAATATGGATGATGGTTTAAAGGTCTCTCTTTAACTCTATGATTAATGGACTGTTTGAAGGTATTCTGGAATATTGCATTGCTTTATGAACTTTCATCTTTTCCTATAAACGGTGTTTCTTTTTTAAATAAAATTTTATTTTAATTGTGATTTTTAATAAATATTTACATTATATTTACATTAGTTAGGCTTTCATTCATAAATACCTTGTAAATATTCAAGTAGAGATGGTCCCACCCAGAGATCACATCTCCCTCACAACTTTAAATGTGTAATAATGGTTTTATAAGAAAGAGAAAAAAATAAAAAAAAGAAAGAGAAATGGGTTTAAGAAGTAGGAGACAGCAGTATATAGGGTGGAATTTGAGGAGCTTTGAAAACATCGTCCTGTAGTCAAAATGTTTCCTAGTTTCTAAGATTCTTACATTTAGGATAATTTTCTTGAATTAAAATGTTGGAGTTTTTAAAAGTAGTTGTTTAGAATTTAAAAAAAATGTTAAGTGGAAGGTGAGTCTAAAGTTAGGGTTCATTGAGTTGAAACTCAAATTATAATTAAAGTTGCCTTGGGGACTTTAATCCAACTATTTCACTATTGGGAAAATGCTCTAAAGAAAAAAGAGCTTCAACATGAATAGATATATGGATACCCACATTTATTGGATTATTATTCACCATACCAAAGAGATGAAAGCAGCCCAAGTGTCATCAACAAACAAAATGATAGATAAACTGTTTTACACTCACATGATGGGGTACTATGCAGCATTGAAAAACAATGAGGAATTTGTGAAACACTACACAATACAGATGAGTATAGAAAAAATTATGTTGAGTAAAATAACTCACTCACAAAATTACAGGTAATGTAGAAGATCACTTAAAAAGAAAAGAAGATCACTTTTACAAAAATAGGATGGTTATGGAATGAGGAAGGACAGAGAGAGCAGAAAATGAGCAGATAGACATGAATCCAGTATTGGAAAAGGTGAAGGGGAGATCAATCAGAAATGAATGGATCATCTGACATTGCATATTGTAATTAAAAATAAGAAACAGGAATTGCACAAATGATTAGATGGTGGGGAGAAGGTTAAGAAGTTTTTACAGATGGATAGAAACAATTGTAGAGTGTTGGCAGAAATGTGAGCAAAGAGAGGGAGTAGATATTAGCACATAAAAGGATAGGATGAAGAAATAGGGAGGATTTGATGAGATATAAATGATAGAATTGTTCAATTATAGCTAATATTATAAAGCAAAATGTATATAAATAACTGAATGAAAACCACCTGAAAAAATATTGTCCCGAGGAAGTAGAAGTTAATAAATAAGATGTAATCAAATCCTTGGATAGACCGCTTTGAAGATATTCTTTCTTTAAGACATAAGGGCATTATGGTCTAGGGGAGTTCTGTCAAAGCTCTTCAGCAGAGAATCACACTTCAGCAGAGAAAGCCTATCAATCGTCATCTCCTCCTCCATCCGCCTAACAGCTATAAACATCCACTCCAAGGTAGCTCCCTGGAAGAACCAGGTCAACATTCTTTCTAACAAAACAAAACAGCTATATTTAATGGAGTGCCCAAAGTGAAACAACCAAGTACACATAAAATTATTAACTATGATTTGTATTATGGAGGAAAAATTCATGGAACTATAATTGGTAGTCAGGTTTGGTTGATTGGTAGGTTTGCTTTCACTGTAGATTTTAGTTTCTGGTGTGGTTTGGGTTTTTTTTTTTTCCCATGTCAGACTAAATTTTATTTTGAATATAAATTGTATTGAAAGGTAACAATGTCATTTATTAGTTATGAAAATAAAAATCACATCTGTGCAGATTCAATTATCATCAACATTCATTATTAATATTTTGTTGAACATGAACTGACCTTCAGTACTTTCTTGATGCAGTTGTTGATGTTAACAAGGATTGTACTTTCTGGTTATCATTTAGATAGTCAATGTGTCGGACACACAAACCAGAATGCAGACTGACAATCTTGGAATCAAATTGACTGGTATACTACATGGTTCAGTTCTAGAATCAGATTCTCAACAAATTCTTGTTCATCCTCCTTCTTGTACTCTAGCATTCCTTGGAAACTCTTTTCTTTCCTGGGGATACTAACTATTCAGATGAGCTCATCAAAGATCTCTCCTGGAAATATGTTCTTCATCTGACCCACTGATGAAAAACTTTCAAGGATAATAATCACCATCTAACTTATATAAAGACTTAAATATTCCAAAGTAAGTGTTTTAACTTTTTGGTTAACTAGAGTGTGTAAATTATCAAACAATATCATTGATATCACATGCAAGCATGATTCTGCTGAAGATTATCCAAAAACGACTAGAACAGCACATCAACAGAGAACTACCAGAAGTCCAAGCTGGGTTTAGAAGGGATCATGGTACTAGGGATATTGTAGCTAGTATTAGAAGGATCTTGGCTGAAAGCAGGGAGTACCAGAGGAATGTCTCTCTGTGTTTCATTGATTATGCAAAGGCGTTTGACTGTGTTGCTCATAATAGACTGTGGCTGACTCTGAGAAGAATGGGAATCCCAGAACATTTGATTGTGCTTATGTGAAACCTATACTTGGACCAAAAGGTAGTTGTCAAAACAGAGCAAGGGAACACTGCATGGTTCAAAATTGGGAAGGGTGTACACCAGGGATGTGTCCTGTCTCCATACTTTCAACCTGTATGCAGAACAGATTATCCAGGAGGCTGCACTCTATGAGGAGAAATGTCGCATCAGGATTGGAGGAAGATTCATCAACAATCTGTGTTATACAGATGATACAACCCTGCTTGCTGAAACTGAGGAGGACCTGAAGCACTTGCTTCAGAAGGTCACGGACTGCAGCCTTCAATAAGGATTGAGGCTTAATATCAAGAAGACAAAGATTCTCACCACTGGGTCAATTGAAAGTTTCAAGATAGATGGTGAAGAGGTTGAGATTGTTAACAGCTTTAGTTTGCGTGGCTCCACAGTCAACAATCTTGGCACCAGCAGCCAGGAAATTAAAAGATGCATTGAAATGGGCAAGTCTATTGTTAGGGACCTCTCCAGAGTATTAAAGAGCAATGGTGTCACTCTGGAGATTAAAGTGCACTTGATACAGACCATGGTCTTTGCAATCACTTGCTATGCATCAGAGAGCTGAACAATGTTAGGAAGGACAGAAAGAGGATTGATGCCCTAGAGCTGTGGTACTGGAGAAAGAAGAGTATTGAACATACCATGGAATGCTAAGAAAATGAACAGGTTCATCCTGGTGTGGGTTAAACTGGGATGCTCCTTGGAGACAAGGATTCTGAAGCTTTGTCTGACATACTGTGGACATGTTGCAAGGAGGGAGGACCAGTCCTTGGAGAGGGACATCATGCTTGGGAGGGTGGAGGGACAGCACAGGAGAGGAAGACCCTCTAAGAAGTGGATTGATTCAGTGACTGGAGTAGTGGGGATAGGTGTGTCAGAGACAGTGAGACTGGCACAGGACAGAGAAGGGTTTAGGGCTGTTGTACATAGGGTCACTATGAGTTGCAGGCAACTCAATGATACACAACAACAGTGGTTACTGATCAGAAATGGTTAAAGATAGTTAGATGTTTAATTTACAGAAAGAAAACTCAACATTCTACAAAGATGTAGCAAGAGTAGAAAAGGTTTCCCATCTTTTTTTACCTCCACAAATTTAGTCACTTGCGTGTGGTGAGGATGGCACTGAGGGGAAAAGGACATCAACTTTAACTCTGTAATTGCAACTCGATCAAAGCACCTCAAGATAGGTGTCAGAACAGTGCTTCTCCATAGCTCGTGATATGAAAACATATTCTTTTCATTTCTAATATACTGGAGTCCATTGTTATGGTCAATGTGTCCATCTGTCTTTTTGCTAAGGTTAAAAAAAGATCTACACTTCATCCCAAAATTGGGTATTAAATGGAAATGCAAGGGATAGCAAAGGAATATGCCGTATTGATTTTTGACCAAGACTTCTACCAAGTTTCCCTATGAACGGAACAAGGAGACACTGCATGGTTTAAAATTAAGAGAGATGTGCATCAGGTTGTGTCCTCTTTCCATACTAATTCAATCTGTGTACTGAGCATACAGATCATTGAAGAGGCTAGATTTTATGAAGAAGAATGTGGCATCATCAACCTGTATAATTCAGATGACACAAACTTCCCTTTCTGGTTTTCTGAAAGCAAGGAGGACTTGAAATACTGCTGCAGAAGATCAAAGACCACAGTCTTTCAATATGGATTTTATCTCATCATCAAGAAGACAGAAATCCTCACCACTGGGCCAATAGGCAGCATAATGATGTGGCTGTGGTCGTGTATGACTTCTAGTGATCCTTTGAACAACCAAACTGAACACTCGTCTATCCTGGGCCATTGTTGTCATCTCTGACACACTAGTGTCCGTTGTTAAAGTTGCCATGTCAACCATCTAATTGGGGGTCTTCCTCTCTCTTGCTGACCCTCTATATTTTCAAGTATGATGCCCCTTCCCAAGAAAAAGTCTTGCCTAGTTACATGTCAAAAGAATAAAAGACAAAGTTTTACTATCTTTGCCTCTAAGGAGCACTTTGGTTGCAGTTTTTCTAATACGTATCTGTTTGTTCTTTTGTCAGTCCATGTTTTATAGTAACATCATGATAGAGGGAGAAAAGATTGAAGCTGTCAATGATTTAATCTTTCCTGGATCCACAGCAGTCAAGAAATTAAAAGACATATAACATTGGGTAAATCTGGTGGTAAGGGCTTCTCTATAAGGTTAAGGAGCAATAATATTAAAGAGATAGTTTTATTTTTCAATTACCTTCTATGCATTTAAATGTTGGACAATGAATAAAGGTATAGAATAATTGATGCCTTTGATTTGTAATGTTGGAGAAGAGCACTGAATATATCCCATGGACTTTGAAAAGAGTCTCTATGTCTCTATGTCTCAGAGAAAGTGCAACTAGAGTGCTTCTTAGATACAAGGATGTAAAACTTCATTTAACATACATTGGGCACATTGTTTAGAGGGGCCAATTCTTTTGGGGAAAAACCCCCATCATACTTGGAAAGTTGGGGGGTCAACAAAACAGAGGAAGAATCTCAACAAGATGAATTGACACAGTGACTGTAGCAGTGGGCTCAAGTGTATCAGAGACGCTGAGGAAGACACAGCATAGGACGGGGTTCATCTTGGTTGTTCATAGGATCGCTGTGAGCCATACTCAACTTGATGCTGCCTTACAACAACAACAGAAACACGTACATTTCTCTCAGAAATCTGTAATTTAGATCATTGCAAAAAAAGGAATAAAAAATGGTTCCTCAATTCCTAGAAGAAATCTTTATCTACAAATTGGACCTGGTATCTGCTTGTGGTTTCAACTGAGGAGAGGAGCGTGGATTATCTGTTAAGTATGTCTCAAATAAATGAGGTAAAAATGGACATGATTACTAGGAGTCATTTCTGTCTGGGATAAAATGATAAAAGGAGTCAGAATAACATTTCTTATTTCTGGTAAATATATGCTGGCTACTGTCCTAAGGAAATTGAGAGTCCAGAATTTCTCAAATAAGGGGGGGAGGGAAGAAGTATCACTCTTAGAAAGCTGAAATCATTGTGTTCACTCTAAGAAACAAATTAAGATTGCTTGAAAGAGAATTTAAAATATATAATAATGACTCATTGATATTTAGACCTTTGATGTCTAGAAATTCCTACCTTTATATTTTGAAAGTAAAATGTAGGTCTAACTTAAAGGAGTGAATATCAGAGTTAGGGAACCTAATAACAAGAAATCTGGAGGGTATAGTATTTGCATTATGTCATCCTCTTTGGAAGTAGCAGTCATAAAGATAGGAGTTACAAAATTATTTCCTTTAATTATGTACCTAGGCTAGTTATATTAGCCATCCCATTACCTTGTAGAATCTGTATCAGCTTCTACCTTTATTAGGGTAAATGACTTCACTTGATATTGCTCTAAGGATAGATCTGGGGGGAAAAGGATCATGAAAAGTCATGTCATAAAAAATTTTCTATTTTTAAAAGAGAAATGGCCTTGACTACTCTAATTTGTTTTGGTGACATATGAATGAAAGTGCTCTGCTTTCTGTTTTCACCTTGAGAAATGTTCATAAAGTGATTTTTTCCTCCAGAGTTGTCCATTCAGGCAGCAGCACTACCACCCAAGAAGAGATCTACCACACTTAGGTGTCTTCCTCAGCTTCCCATTTTCATTTAGTTTCTCCAAACTGATTACTGTGCTCAGCCAAGTTATTCCATACTGTTGATGCTGTCTCTTTCATATTTCTTGAACACGTTCACATGTACACCATATCCTTAGCGATGGCTCTTTTCATTAGGCTATTAGATATTTATGTTGTATCTTCAACTTATTTACATTGTACCCCCAAACACCTCTTTCAAATGGAAATTATCATTTTTCTCACAGTGTGATTTTTAAAATTCCAGTATGGCCTCATTGCCCAGAGGATAATGCTTCCATACTGTGGGCTTATCATGCAAGGCCATTCAGGGTCCAGAACCATTGAGCTCTTCAGGGCCCTCTCTAGTACCTCCTTTCCTGGGTCTTCTTGTATCTGTAGAAGATCTATGAACAGTACCACCAAAGTTCAGTCTCTTCTCTCACAGGTTGCAGTTTCTGCCTGGGATGCTCTTCAACCTTCTCTTAAATACCTCCTAGTTCAATCTTCAGGTCTAGGTTTAGATGGTGCAAATCTTACTGACTTATGCTCAACCACATACACCACCTGAGTTGTTGTTACTGACGTTTTTCATGTTATATTTTTTTTGCATGACAGTTTCTCTCTATGAGTGATGTAAATTTCTTGAGAGCAAAATTGAATCATGTTCTCTACTGTATCTGCTCCACCAAGGGGCATTGTAGCACCTCAGTATTTCTTTTTAATAAGTGAACTTGCATTCCACTGGATTCCAGTTTAGGGCATTGTTTCACTGTTTCTTCTGTCCTCAGGGAGGACGAAGAAACAGAAAGTTATCTGAGGTCATATTTAGTCCTGGGGTTCCAAGGTTCTGTTAGGACATTGAAAGTCATAACTAAAGGACAACTCTCTCTGAGTTTGAGGTGGAGGGAAAGCCTTAGCAATGTAAAAAGAAAAACATTTACCCTACAATTTTATTAGTACAAAAGTTTGACATAGTTGAAATTCAGGATTTCTTTTATGCTGCAGGTAATTTTGTGATGAGTTAACTTTGCATGGAGTACCAGTATCAGCGGAGCATTAGTGGCCAGGTGGTAAGAAGCTGAGCAGTAGTCCCCAAAGTCGGCAGTTCAAATCCACCAGCTGCTCCATAGGAGAAACATGATAATGCTCATCTATGTGATTTACTGCCTCTGAAGACCTGCTGGAGGGTCAGCTATGAGTCAGTTCAGACTTGACAGCACACAACAGCAACAACCAGTATCAATAACACTTCGTTTAGAACTTTAATGACTCATAGAACACATAGAACAAACACACCTCAAATTTTCTTATCAGAGGTTTATTTGGCAGTTTCTCTGAACTTCTTAAGGGACATAGGAAGATCTGGTAACATAATATACGTTTTTCACTTGTACCCAAATGGTCAGTGCTTTGAATCTCTGTGGGAGAAAGATGGATTGTCTCTTCCTACACAAATTTACAGCCTTGGAAACCTGATGAAGAGACCCTATGAGTTGGAATTGACTCTACAGCAGCAGGTCTAAGGAACAAAGAAGGTAGTACAGAATCCAGAGAGGCAAATTATGTCACATCTAATTCTCCTCCAGAACCCAGAGGGATGTGCCCCATTCTCTCGAAATATAATTTCATAACAAATTTTCAGAAACTTTTCTTAATTTAGCGTGTGTTTCATTAATGAAGTATTTGGTATTAGCAAAACAAACAAACAAACAAACAAAACAAAACCCTAAAACAGAAAGTAATTGAGTAATGGAAATAATTGAGTTTTATAAATAAAACTTTTTATAAATTCATGTCTTCAAAAGTTTCTCTCCTGGCCACAGATCCTTAATGCTGAAATCCTGTAGTGAGAAAACACCATGGATAAGACAATCTTCATGTCTCCCAAGAAAATTTTTGTTCTTGATAATGATGTAAAACTTTTGTCCATTAAATTATTAAGATTTCCTTTGCAATTCAGTTTGGAAGAGACAGCTCCATAAATGCAGATGGCTATTAAATGTCCAAGTGCTATCTATATGGTAATTTGTTGTTTAAAAAATTATTTGTGCATATCTGGGCAAGATATTTGCTTGTCAATTTCCTATAGTTATGACATGGTTTTAGAGGTTTATTAAGTAGAGGAAACAGCATTGACCTTGATTTTGATGATGTTGTCTTTTAAGCACATGGTTTGTGCACCATGAAGGTCATCATTGTTGTTAGGAGTTGTCCTGCTCATTCTGATCTTATAAATAAAAGAGAATGCCGTGGTCTGAGCTGGGGCCATACTCATGATCACTGGTGTGCTCAACCTCACTGTTGTAGCCCAAAGCTCGTTATATCAGAAAGTATTCTTTTGGGATTCACCAGATTTTTATTGGCTAATTTTCTGAAAGACATAACTGGACTATTCTGCTTAGCCTTTCTTACACTGGAAGCTCGGCTGAAACTGGTTCACACAATGACTTTGCTTAGTACTTGACATTCTAGTTCCATAGTTTACAACATCAAAGAAAACACATATATAAAAAGAAAACACAATACAAGAAACTAAAGGTAAAGGTTTAAAAGTTTGAAGTTTTAATCCAAATAAGTGTATTTCTGACTTTATTTAGTAAATTTTTGGAAAATTACAGAAAATATAAACTAATAAGAATAACTAATGGCAAAATATTTATTATTCCCATCAAAAAGCAAAAGCAAAAACAAAAAAAAGTAGTCAAATATACATTTTCTTACACTTATCCTTAACAGAGTAGACATGTGCAAGAAATAGTCTGTATTGATTACTGGCCAAAAGAAAAATTTATGCTTAGCAATGTTTCTTGAAATCTTTTCTCCAAAATGTTCTTTGTGTAGGGAGAAGAAAATTTTAATATATATCACTCATTGGAATAAAATGGAAGATTTTGGATCTCTGTTCAAGCTCTGGTGGCCTAATCTATAGGTAGTTGGGCTGTTAACCCAAAGGTCATGCCTGTTTTATGTTCCCGTGTGATTTACAGTCTCAAACCCAATGGAGAATCAACTATGAATTGATTCCAACTCCACAGTAATGACTTTGACTTTTTGACTTGTTCTTATTTAAGCTGTTTCTTTGGAAACATCTCCATACCAGCTGACTAGGGGCAGGGGGTATGATGTTCCCAGGAGAAGTACTTCTAATTTATACATCAAAACCTCCATGGGGTTCACTGATTGCAAAGGCTGAATGCTAAGAGACATAGTAAGGTAGGTTATAGTAGGCAAATGGGGATTATTTGAGCCTTAGTCTAATCTATTTTAATCTGGAAGTACTGCTGGTATCTGACCCCATGGGTGACTGCTTGTATTTGAAATATCAGTGGCATTACTGAGTCTGGGTTTGACCCTGCTATTTTCAAGAACTGTGATTTTGAGTTGTCTCTAAACTTAAATCCCTTCATTGGCAAAATAGGCACCTCACTGACAGTCTTAGGAAGTTGTGACCAGGGTCACACAGCTGGCTATATAATCTGTGAGGCTACAAAATGAAAATGTTGGACCCTTTGTTCAAAAAGCAAGAAAAAGGTGGCTATATATGTGATAAAACTGAAAATGGTACCAAATTATCCTTGTTTTCCTTTCCAACTCATCTTAATGTTCATGATTTGTTATTTACATTCCATGGAAAATAGCTCTTTCTGGAAATCTTCCTTCCTGTGGGCCTGCTGACTCAAACTCACAACACTCAAGGAATTCTAAACTCTCTATCAAGATGTGTTTGTTATTCTCATTGGGGCAGAGACTCCAGATCCAACCACCAAGCACGCGCAGTATTGATAGCCTTGGCAGGATTAGCTCTTACTTTGATATTTTGTAGACAGACAGCATAGAGTGAACAGCTTATTCATTCCTCCATGTTAGCATGTTCAGGTTCAACTGCAACTGGAGCAGCAGCAGATTCGTGGAGAGGACAAAATCCCAACGCCAGGGATAGGGAAGTATGATCCAGATTCCAACCCAAGAAGGTGGAAAACAGCTGGAGGTAGGACTAGGTATGAGATGAGGCTTCATATCACTTCTATACCCATCCTATTATCCCATCAGATTTCACTTACAAAATGCAAATATAAAACTATTAGACATTCCAAGAAGGCAACTGCAGAGCATTAAACCCCAAGGCATGAGGCCTTTCCAGTTGAGGTCTTGTGTACCTGTACTACACTGACTGTACAATGACAGAGCCCTAGGTGAAACAGTGCAATGTTTTAAAGCTCCTGATCCAGTAGAGACCTTGAGTGAAGCTACAGTAGTGGCTAGAACACCAGATAGAATCCGGAACTGAATTGATTTAAAAATTAAATGTTTTCCAGAATTAATAATATATTTTTAATTTTTTTTAAATTATTAATTTCAGTGAAAATTTATAGAGACTTTGGATTTCCATTCCTTCACTGTTGCACTTTTCTCCCCACCCGACCCCCTCCCCCCCAGTATACTCCCCTTTTGGAAAAGTAAAAGAAAAATTCTTCCATTGCTTTACAATCCCTCCCCCCAGGTCTAATCCACTATGCAGCCTTCGCAGAATTAATAATATATTTAAAGATTAAAATGATTCAACTTTCATCTACATTCAAGACCCCTGTGCTGATGCTACATCTTTCTTTTCGACCTTTCTACTGGACAATTTGAAATGAGAGCACTCATTGCCCTGTGGACATTGCAAGAAGAAAACTTCTCCCACCATGATCTCAGGACTCTGTAAAGTATGGTGGAACCTGTAATGTTAGAACTCTGTTGAAATAATTTTTACATAGGAGTCTGTGTAAATGCAGAGTAAAAAGAGCTTGATTTTGTTTTTGTGGTGTGAATGAGCCATAACGGGAAGTTTAATTGAGAGGAGTGGGAGACAGTGTGGGGATGGATTATAAAGTCCATTTAGGCTTCTAGTGGTACTGTAATGGAGTGATTGGCATGAATGCCCAAACAGCCTGTCAAAATCTACTTGAGAACAGGAATATAGATGTAGTTAAGTTGACATTCAGACAAATTTATATCAGGAGAGGTGAAGGATGTCAGACTGTTGACTAACACAGGGATAAGCCATATATCCTCATAATCATTGGAGATATTAATGGACGTAGTAGCTGTTAAAATGTAGAAAGAATATTTGCATTACTTCATACCCTCCTAAAGTTGGACAGATTTTATAAGTATATTCAATGAAAATGTGCACAGTCTATACCTATTCAATTTAGTTACATTCTCGACGTTATGCTGTTCCCACCATCCTGCTCTAGACTGTCTACCACAATGGGTCTAGAATCACTGCTTTCTTGTAGTTCTATTGAACCTTTCAAGTTGTTCTTGCCCTTTTGATAACACATAGGTGATTCTTTTAAAATTGCAATACTCCAGACAATTTTATCTATTAAGATAAATTTATTTTTTGGTTGTAAAAAAAAATTTCAAGAGTAGTTTTGGTTTAAGATTAAAATAACATTTTCTTTTTGGTTTAAAATTAAAATAACTTCTTTTTGGTTTAAGATTAAAATAATCCTGCTTTATCCTGTGCCAATCTTCTTGTCTCTGACACACCTACCCCCATTATCAATTAATCTCATCGAGGGTCTTCCTCTCCTATGCTGTCCCTCCACCCACCCAAGTATGATGTCCCTTTCCAAGGACCGGTTCCTCCTTGCAACATGTCCAAGATAGGTCAGACAAAGCTTCAGAACTCTTGTCTCCAAGGAACATCCTGACTTTACCCTCTCCAGGATGAACCTATTTGTTCTCTTAGCAGTCCATAGTATATTCAGTACTCTTCTCCAACATGACGGCTCAAAGGCATCAATTTTCATTCTATCCTCCCTAGTCATTGTCCAGCTCTCTGATGTATAGCAAGCAAGTGGCCTGTATCAAGTGCACCTTATTCTCCAGATTGACATCACTGCTCTTCAGGACTTTGGAAAGATCTCTAACAGCAGACTTTCCCAATACAATATGTCTTTTAATTTCCTGGATGCCGTGCCAAGAGCGTTGACTGTGGAGCCAAGCAAACTAAAGTTGTTTACAATCTCAATCTCTTCACCATTACACTAGAGAATAAAGAAGCCAAATCAAAGGTAAAACATGCTGAAATAAAAGAGCTGAACAGAAGATTTCAAAGGGCCAACAGAAATCAAAGCAAAGTATTATAATGGAATTTACAGAGAGCTGGAATAGAAGAATAAAAAGGGAAGAACTCACTCTGCATTTCTCAACCTGAAAGAACTGAAAAATAAATTTAAGTCTGGAGTTGCAATATTGAAAATGCCATGGGCAATATATTGAATGATCCAGAAAGCATCAAAAGAAGATGGAGGGAATACACAGCATCACTTTACCAAAAAGAACTGACACTGAAAATTCTCAGGAAATATCATATGAGTAAAAAATGGTAACAAAGGAGGAAGTAAACTAAAGGCATTGGCAAAGAATAAGCCCCCAGGAATTGATGTGATACCAATTGACTTGTTTCAATTAACAGATGCAGTCCTGGATGTCTTCTCAGTCTATGTCAGATAATTTAGAGGCCATTTGTCAATGGATTTTCTATTGGATTCGAAGGGATCCTTTATTTGTTTCTATCTTCAAGAAAGGTAATCCAACAGAATGTGAAAAGTATCCAACAAAATCATTGCTATCACACACAAGCCACAAATCATTTCTGTACATCCTAATTAATGCTCCAGCCAAGCCATATGGTGAAAATCAAAGCTGATGGCCGGAAAGCCATTTTAAACGATAAACTCATGGCACCAACACAGTAATTTTGAAAAGTGTCTATGATATTTTCTATTATTACACTAGTTTTTTTACAAAATTCAAATACATTGTTTTTTTACACCAGATTCTTCCAATTTCCCTCACCTCCCCATTAAATTGTACAACCCCATGATTGATCCGCCCCCACTATCCTGTATATCCCATCCCTCTACTTCCACTCTCTACCCACCCCATACTCAATTCTACAATAATGGATTTATACTATATTTATCATTGTGGAACTGAATTAGTTCACTCAGCATAATGCTCTCTAGTCCCTCCAAAGTTAGGTATAATTTACAAAATCATTGCTCCTGCACGCTGCATAGTATTTCACTGTATGAATGTATGAAAATTTCTCAATCCATTCAATTGTGGTTGGACATCTGGGCTGTTTCCATGTTCTTGCATTGGTGAATAATGCTGCTATGAACACTGGTGTACAAGTCTCCATTTGTGCTCCAGTTCTCATTTTCTCAGGGTATACTCCAAGCAGTGGAATAGCTGGGTCATATGGAATTTTTATATTCAGCTTTTTGAGAAAGCACCAAACTGACTTCCAGAATGGCTGTATCATTTTATAATCCCATAAAGAATGTATAAGAGTTTCTATCTTACTACATCCTCTCCAACATTTATTACTTACTGTTCTACTAAATTTTGCCACTGTTATTGGAGTAAAATAGTATCTCATTGTGATTTTTATTTGCATCTATCTCTCTTATTGGCGGTGATTCGAAGCATTTCTTCATGTGTCTGTTGGCCATTTGAATATCTTCCTCTGTGAAATTTTGTTCCCTATCTTTTGCCCATTTTGTAAATGGGCAAATGAATCTTCTTCTTTTGGGGGCCTAGGAGTATTCTGTAAACTTTAATTATGAAATTCTTGTCTGAGATGGTATTATAAAATGTTGCCAGTCGGTAGGTTTTCTTTTGCAGGTATGCAAAGATGGTTCAACGTGAGTCACTGTATCAGAAAAAAATTGGCAGACACAGAAGAATTTCATGAAACAACATATGAACAAGAGCCTATGGTGATGAAAGAAGATGTTCAGGCTGCTTTGAAGGAAATGGCAAAAAATAAGGTCCCAGGAATAGATGATATACCAATTGACATGTTTCAGCTAACAGATGCTGCCTTGGATGTGCTCACCAAGTTGTGCCAAGAAATCTGGAGAACTTGGCCAACTGACTGGAAGAGATCTATATTTGTTCACATCCCAAAGAAAGGTGATCCATCAGAGTGTAGAAACTGTAGAACAATCTCACTGATTTCACATGCAAGTAAGATTTTACTGAAGATTATCCAAAACCAACTGGAACAGCACATCAGCAGAGAACTGCCAGAAGTCCAGGCTGGGTTTAGAAGAGGTTGTGGTACTAGGGATATTGTAGCTGATGTTAGATGGATTTTAGCTGAAAGCAGGGAATACCAGAGGAATGTCTATCTGTGTTTCATTGACTATGCAAAGGTGTTTGACTGTGTGGATCATAACGAACTGTGTCTGACTCTGAGAAGAGTGGGAATCCCAGAACACTTGATCGTTCTAATGCAAAACCTATACTTGGACCAAGAGGCAGTTGTCAGAGCAGAGCAAGGGAACACTGCATGTTTTGAAATTGGGAAGGGCATAAGCCAGGAAGGTGTCCTATCTCCATACCTTTTAAACCTGTATGCAGGACAGATTATCCGTGAGGCTGGGCTCTATGAGGAGAAATATGGGGTCAAGATTGGTGGAAGATCTATCAACAATCTGCATTATGCAGATGACACAACCCTGCTTGCTGAAACTGAGGAGCTGTTAGGGACCTCTCCAAAGTATTGACGAGCAATGGTGTCTCTCTGGAGACTAAGGCGTGTATGATACAGGCCATGGTCTTTGCAATCACTTGTTATGCATCAGAGAGTTGGAAAATAATGACCAAGGAGGATAGAAGGAGCATTGATGCCTTTGAACTGTAGTGCTCGAGAAGAGAGTATCGAGAGCACCATGGACTGCTAGGACAACAAAACAGATTCATCCTGGAAAGGGTTAAATCTGGTGGCTTCTTGGAGGCAAGGATTCTGAGGCTCCGACTAACTTACTTTGGACATGTTGTAAGGAGATACTGGTCCTTGGAGAAGGACATCATGCTTGGTAGGGTGGAGGGACAGCACAGGAGGGGAAGGCCCTCTATGAGGGGGATTGATTCAGTGACTGGGATAATTGGGATGGGAGTGTCAGAGACAGTGCGATTGGCACAGGACAGAGCAGAGTTTAGGGCTGTTGTACATAGGGTTGCTATGAGTCACAAGTGACTCGATAGCACATAACAACAACAACAACAACAAAGTAAATAACAAGAACTATATGATCTTAGCAATTGATGAAGAAAAGGCATTTGACAAAATAGAATACCCTTTCCTGATAAAGACACTCAGCAAAATTGGAATGGAAGGGAATTTCCTCAACATAGTGAAAAGTATGTATAGATATATGCAAAACCAAGAACCAACATCATTCTCAATGGAGAAAGACTAAAAGCACTTTCCTTGCAAACAGGGACCAGACAAGGATGCCCACTGTCACCAATTCTATTCAAAACTGTATTGGAAGTGCTTGCTAGGGCAACATGAAAAGAGACAGAAGTAAAAGGCATCCAGATCAGCAAAGTGGTGGTTAAACTGTCACTGTGTGCAGATGATATGATGGTATGCACAGAAAACCTCAAAGACTAAACAACAACAAAAAAAAACCCCAAAATAACTGTTAGAATTATTAGGCTGATTTAGATAGATGATCAATATCCAAAAATCATTAGGTTTCCTCTACAGTAATAAAGATAACTCAGAGAAAGAAATTTCAAGAAAGCAATACCATTTACAATAGCCAATCACAAACTGAGGTACTTGGAATTGAGCCTAACTAGAGATACAAAAGTCCTATACAAAGAAAACTACAGAGCATTCTTCATAACACAGTAAAAGATCAAAAGAAATTGAAAAATGTGCCCTGTTCATGGATAGGAAGACTCAATATTTTGATATTTTTTAATAAGGAGCTTTGGGGTTGGAAGAAAGACAGAAGTCAGCCATACCTAGAAACAGTACCTGTGATGTAATGAAAAAGTATGATATAGATAATTTAATTAAGAAAGAACAAATAATCCTGAACTTAACTTCCTTATTGAGTAATCTGATATTGAGTCAAAGGTATATGTAGTTTCCAATCACAATGTTATGATTCTAGTAAAAAAGCTTAGAAACTAAATACTTGTAATAGCCTATATCATCTTAACAGATGTAGACTTTATCACTGCTTCCGGGAAGCTTTAGCTAAGAGATAGCCTAAAAGCTCTTCACTTAAATGTGCTTTTATTCTAAATTTATGTGTTTGGGAATAGTCAAAGATAAGCTCAGAAAAAACTTTTCCAAAGTAGCACTAATGAAAGCATTCTTAAGTAAATCAACCACCTGGGCAATGGACAATCTAGGGAGGACACTTAAATAGGGTTTTCTTTGTTTATTATGAACCAAATAGAACTCATATTGTTATGAGAAATTTGACAAGATGAAAACACCCAGATGGTCCTTGAAAAGACAGAAAATTTATATAGTTCCCTATTACTTCTATCATAAAAGTGTAGCGTTCGAATTATGAGATCTGAAGATAGAAACTGAGAGTTCATTATAACTCCCTCCCACTGTTGCCACAATGCTATTTAATTACCACACAATGATAAGAAGAACTCTTAATTTAAAAGATTTTCTAGGCTGGAAATTCAATCTTCTGATACCTTCCCCACTGAAAAATGATCTTGTTGACCAAGCTAAACCTATCCTTGTTATTGGAGGATTTTTTAACCACTAACTTTCATTCTAGCCTTTGCAGAGTCAGAAGATATCTTGCCATCCTCCTAATAACTGTTCACGTAGCTGAGAATATTAGAAACTGTTTGATATTGAAAAGACAGGTTTGAGTCATGAGCAGGTGTTTGTCATTTTGTGTGCTCTTTTTATTGATAAATTGTTTTCACTTTTTCTTCTATAAAATACTGGCAAAGGCTTTTCACTTACATTTCTTATTGAAGTTTTGTGGGGGAAAAATCATTATCTGAGAACCCCTGATGCTTTAGGAATCTTTGTTTTCCACCAGTGAGTGCTTTAAATGTTAACAGAATACTTAGTTTTCAAAATGTAGTTCTTAGGTATCTAGTGCTGTAATGACAGAAGTAATATGTAACTTTAGCAAGTGGAAATTTATTTTTCTTACAGCTTATGAGACCAGAAGTCCAAATTCAGAACGCTTGCTATATAAGACAAGACTTTCTCTCTGTGTTGGCTCATGAGGAAGGTCCTAGTCTCTTGGAGTTTCTTCTCCTGGGCATTCTTCAGTGGTTTGGCATCTCTTTTCCTCCATCTTCAATTCTGTTCATTTGTTTAATCTCCTTTAGGTTTCAAAAAAGATTGGCTTACAATATATTCCACACTTATCCTGTCTCATTAACATGGTAAAACCCATCCATTCTCAAATGAAATTATAAGTACAAGAATGCTACTGTTGCTATTATCCTCATAGCTGCTAATACAGTGACCCTATGAACAACATATCTGAACCTTGTCCTATCCTATGCCATTCTCACAGTCTCTAATATGCTTGAGCTTTGCAGTCACCACAAGAGCAGAGGTTAGAGTTTATGACATATATGTGGGAAAAGCAAAATTGAATCTACCACAAGAACCATCTTTTAAATTTTTAATTTATCATTTACTTGAATTTCTACTGGTAGGATTCTCACCTGATCTATTAAAAAAGAATGAAGGGATACCATATGGTTTAAAATTAAGAAAGATACGTGTCATTGCTATATACTTTGTTCATACCAATACTGAGTGAATAGAATAATCTGAGAAGCCGGACTATATGAAGAAGAATGTGGCATTAAGATTGGGGAAAGACTCATCAAAGACCTGTGATATATAAATATCAAAACCTTATTTGTAGAAGACAAAGAAAACTTCAAGTACTTACTGATGAGGTTCAAAGACCATTGTCTTCAATATAAATTGTTCCTCAACATAAAGAAAAGAAAAATTTTCATAAATGAACCAATAAGCAACATAATAAAAATTAGAGGAGAATGAAGTTGTAAAGGAGTTCATTTTACTTGGATTCTGGAAATTAGTGAACAATATAATTAATATCACATGCACACAAGATTCTGCTGAAAATTATCCAAAAATGTTTGGAACAATATGTCAACAGAGAACTGCCAGATGTGCAGGCTGGATTTAGAAGAGGTCCTGGTACTAGGGATATTATAGCTAACGTAAGATGGATCTTGGCAGAGAGCAAAGAATACCAGAAGAATGTCTATCTGTGCCTCATTGACTATGCAAAGGCTTTTGACTGTGTGGATCACAACAAGCTGTGGCTGAATCTGAGAAGAATGGGAACCCCAGAACATTTGATTGTGCTAATGTGAAACCTATACTTGGACCAAGAGGCAGTTGTCAGAACAGAGCAAGGAGACACTACATGGTTCAAAATCAAGATGGGGTTTGTCAGGGATGTATTCTGTCTTCATACATTTTCAATCTGTATACAGAACAGATCATCCGAGATGCTGGTCTGTGCGAGGAGGAATGTGGCATCAGGATTGGTGGAAGAGTCATCAACAACCTGCGTTATGCAGATGACACAACTCTGCTCACTGAAACTGAGGAGGACCTGAAATGCTTGCTGCAGAAGGTCAAGGACTTCAGCGTCCTATATGGATTGAAGTTCAACATCAAGAAAACAAAGATTCTCACCACTGGGCCAATTGGCAGCATCAATCAGTACGGATGATGAAGAGACTGAGATAGTTAAGACTTAGTTTACTTGGCTCCACAGTCAATACTGTTGGTAACAGCAGCCAGGAAGCCAAGAGATGAATTGCATTGGGAAAGTCAGCTGTGAGGGACCTCTCAAGAGTACTGAAAAGCAATGACATCAGACTGGAGACTAAGGTGCACCTGATCCAGACTATCATCTTTGCAATTACGTGCTATGCATCAGAGAGTTGGACAGTGAATAGGGATGATAGAAAGAGAATTGATGCCTTTGAGCTGTGGTGCTGGAGAAGAGTATTGAATATGCCATGGACTGCTAGGAGAACAAACGGGTTTGTCCTAGAGAAGGTGAAGCTGGAATGCTCCTTGGCGTCAAGAATTCTGAAGCTTCGTCTGACATACTTTGGGTATGTTGCAAGGAAGGACTGGTTCTTGGAGAGGGACCTCATGTTTGGCAGAGTGGAGAAGGAGAGGAAGACCTTCGATGAGATGGATCGATTCTGTGACTGGAGTGGTGGTAATAAGTGCGTTTGCGATGACTAGGTTGGCACAGGATAGAACAGCGTTTAGAGCTCTTGTACATAGGGTCACTATGAGTCGCAAGTGACTCGATGGCACATAACAACAACAACATCCATATTTGACACCTAACAATCAGCAGTCAAGAAATTAGATGGATGATAATGGGCAAATCTACTGCCAAAGACCTCTTTAAACCGCTAAAGAGAAACCATGACACTTTGAAGGCTAGGGTGTGTCTGACCTAAGCTAGGGTATTTTCAGTGCCTCTTATTGCGTATGAAAGTTGGGCAATGACTAAGGAAGAAGTAAGAAGAGCTAATGGCTTTGAGAGTGGTGTTGATGAATATGTTGTCTAAAAAGGAGAAAAGAGAACATAAGGGCACCAGACCCTCTGAAAGGGCCAGAGAGAGTGAGAATAACACAGCCCCTCAGTGCCCCAGAACAGAAAGCATATAAAGAACCAGTAGCCCAGCCCCATGGTGCCTCTAAAGCCACACCAATAGCAAGAGGTTCGTTTTTCACTGCTAACTCAAAAGACTCACAGTTCTGGTCCTGTTGTTGTTGTTATCTGCCATTGAGTCACCTGTGACTCATGGTGACCCTATGTGTAACAGTTCTGAAGCCTGCCCTGTCCTGAGGCAGTCTCATTGACTCTGACACACTTACCCCCACTGCTCCAGTTACTTTATCAATTCATCTCATCCAGAGTCTTCCTCTCCTGTGCTGTCCTTCCAACCTTCTGAGCATGATGTCCTTCTCCAAGGACCGGTCGCTCCTAGCCAGGTGCCCAAAGTATGTGAGATGGAGCATCAAAGTCATAGCCTCCAAGGAGAAATTTGGTTTCATCCTCTCCAAGACAGACCCATTTGTTTTCTTGGAAGCTAATGATATGTTCAAGGCTCTTCTCCAGACCACAACTCGAAGGCATCAGTTCTTCTTCTGTCATCCTTAGAGTCACTGTCTAGCTCTATGATGTATAGCTGAGAATAGTTTATTAGGGAAGTAAGTTAGATTGCAGGGGAGGCAAATATCACCCAAATGCAAATCCAAATTTTAGCCAGGTTCCAAGCCAAAATTCCTCAATTAGTCCAGGCTTTGGTTTCAATTCAGCAGTCAAATCCCAATTACTGAACAAGGTTTACCTCAGAGCAGTTATAAGTCTGTTTGTCCTTCCACCATCCAGAAATAATATTTTTTAAAAAGCAGATTGCAAGAAGCCTCCATTTTCACCCTGACAGTTTCTCCACAGCAATGACACAGTCTCTCCACTACCACCACCAGAATCTGCTCCAGTCTCCTTCAAGATTTGCCACCACAAATCTTGCCCACTTCAAGTCTTGCTGCCCTGTGTGTGAAAACTCACTCTTTCTCTTTCCTAGTCCCACATTTATTGGTAACTTGCAAGATCTTGTGTCTACAGTTAAGGTAGCTGGAGGCCAGAGGGCTTACCTGTAATGGCTTAAAAAAAGACAATGTTTAAAAGGCAAATACCAAAGTTGTGACTGCAAAAAGAACAAGTGAATCTCTTGGGAGGAGGTCAACCAGAATCCTTCTTAGATGTGTGGGTGATGAGACATAGAAGGTCTGACACACTCTCCAGCATCCTATTAAGAGACAATCTCATTATGCTTTATAATATAGATGGTCATCAAAAGAGAATATTACCCTCAATGGGATAGATTGATACAGTGGTGCAAAGACGAGCTTAAGCACAACAGATTGTGAGGATAGTACAGGACAGGCAGTCTTTTGTTCGTGATATGTAGTGCAGCTATTAGTTTGATCCAACTCAAGGACCTCTAGCAACATAAATGGGGAGGGGGGGGAGGAGTATAAGAAAACTTAATAAAGTCCACCAAAAAACTATAGATGCAAAGAAGATAAAGACAGCTACAGAGTGAAAGTTTTTATCTACTCTAAGAGGCCTGAGAGGAAAGAGGATTTTTTCCACAAGAAAGATTTCTCCTCTATTAAATTGATGTCATTCTGTTCTTAGTCAATGGAAGTTAGGTTGGTGGTTTTGATTTTGATCTAGCTGTTCTGAAGCACAGCTGAATTTTAATTGCTATAGTTTTCTGAAGTTAGAATATTCTAAGGCAGTTTGTTCCCTTCCATCATCTTTTTTTTTTTTTCTGTTTTATCTCATATTTTGGAGTTAATTTGTATTGGTGCTATTATAGGAATACTTCACAATATAACTTCTAAATAGTTGGAGTATAAGTAAACAACCTCTTAAATATTTAATTCCTCTTCAGACTTTTTTCAGTTTTCCAAAGCTGAAAGTAATTTATTTTTAAGATATACTCAGCATATTTTTCTTATGTTATTACTTAAATACAAAAAAAACCTCTTTACTCTTAAACCATAGAGTTTAAAGATGTGCCTTAAAATTGTGCTTGTGAAGAAGACTCCAGATTTTAAAAAAAAATGTCCTTTGAGGGCCCTTTTAGAAAGGCTAAACTTGGACAAAGACAAAAATCAAAGGAAACCATGCATAAAAATCCAGTAGAGTGGTCAATGGAATCCATTGCATCACAGTCCTACTGTCCATTACACACTGTAGGGAAGAATTAGAGCCATCACAAGATGAAGATGGGTTATTGTTGTTGTTATGTACTATTGAGTCACCTGCAACTCAAAGCAACCATAAGTTTATAAGCTCTGAACCTTGCCCTGTCCTGAGACAATCTTATCATCTCCAAAACCAAATCTCACTTCTCCAGTCACTGAATAAAGCCATCTCATCCTGGTTCTTTCTCTCTTGAGTTGTTCCTCCATCTATTTAAGCATGATGTCCTTTTCTAAGGACTGGCCCCTCCTGGCCACCTGCCCAAAGTATGTGAGACGAATCTTCAAAATCCTTGCCTCCAGGGAGCAGCTTGTTTTCACCCTTTCCATTATAGACTTGTTTATTCTCTTGGCAGTCAACACTCTTCTCCAACACCACAGTTCAACGGCATTGATTCTTCTTCTCTTATCTTTAGTTATTATCCAGCTCTCAGACCTTTATAAGAAGTAATTGTGAAGACCATGGCCTGTATCAGGCACCTCTTATTCTACAGACTGATGTTGTTCCTCTTCATTACTTTAGAGAGGTCTCTGAGAGCAGACTTTGCCAATGCAATTCATATTTTGATTTCCTGACTGCTGATGCCAAGAGTGTTGACTGTGAACTAGGCAAGCTGAAGTTGTTAACAATCTCAACTACCTTTCGCTTATCATGAAGCTGTCAATTGGCCCAGGGGTGAGAATCTTTGTTTTCTTAAAGTTGAGCTTCAATCCTTGACATTCTGCAGCAAATATTTCATGTCCTCTGAGTTTCAGGAAGCAAGATGAATGTCAGAAGAGAGAATGAATATTACACTAGAGCACCAAAAAGCCAAACCAAAGGCAAAAATCAGAAAGTTAAGGAGCTAAAAAGAAGATGCCAAAGGACAGCTCAGGAAAATGAAGAAAAATATTATAATGAAATGTGTAAAGAGCTGGAGTTGGAAAATCAAAAGGGACAAACTTGCTTGGCATCTTTTAGGCTGAAGGAACTGAAAAACAAGTTTAAGCCTCAGTTTGCAATACTTACAGATGCAGAGGGCAGAATGTTGTATGACTTAGGAAGCATTGAAAGAAGATGGAAGGAGTACACAGAGTCATTATACCCAAATAAAAAGGCTAACACAGAAGAATTTAATGAAACAATATATGATCAAGAAGCAATGATGATGAAGGGGTTAGTTCAAGTTGTTATGAAGGAATTGGCAAAAATCAAGGACCCAGTATTCGACGGCATACCAACTGACATATTTCAGCAAACAAATGTTGTCCTGGAAGCACTCACCAGGTTATGCCAAGAAATCTGGAGGACAACTACCTGACCAACTGACTGGGAGAGATCTATATTCTCATTCCAAGAAAATAGTGACCCAACAGAGTATGGAAATTATTAAACAATATCACTAATATCACATCCAAGCAAAATCCTGAAGAATATTATCCAAAAAAGACCGGAACAGTACATCAGCGGAGACCTGCCAGATGTGCAAACTGGATTTAGAAGAGACTGTGCACTAGAGATATTATATCTCATGTTAGATGGATCTTGGCAGAAAGCATAGAATACCAGAGGAATGTCGACTTGTTTGTTAGTGACTATGCAAAGGCATTTGACTGTGTGGATCACATAAAATTGTGGCTAATTTTGAGAAGAATGGGGATCCCAGAACACTTGATTGTGCTCATGTAAAATCTATGCTTGGACCAGGGGTCAATAGTCAGAACAGAGCAGGGAAATACTGCATGATTCAGGATCAGAAAAGGTAAGTGACAGGCATGCATCTTATCTCCATACCTTTTCAATCTATATGTAGGACAGATAATTCAGGAGGCTGGGTTTTATGAGAAGGAAGGTGGCATCAGGATTGGAGGAAGACTCAACAATTTGCAATATGCAGATGACACACAACCTTGAGGACTGGTGGAACGTCAATGCATTACTATCACATGTAAGACTACTGAAGCAAGAAAAGAGCTATGATTGAGATATCTACATAGTTATAGGTTAAAACTGTTAAAGAATTGGTTCTAGGGTTTTAATTAATTGGTCCATCATGAGACAGTGAGTCATAGTCACAAGGTCGTTACAAGGCAATAATACCAAGACTTTCATTTATCTTGATAATATTCTTCTGATGGGCTATATTTTGCAACTCATTCAGCATATATTCAGGTAAATTCTCTAGTTTTTTGTGTGAATACCTTTTTGCACACTAGCTAACCTGCTTTTCAACATTCTCTTCTTGAGCATGGAAGACAAAGCAAAGTATTATAATGAAATGTGCAAAGAGCTGTAATTAGAAAATCAAAATGGAGCAAGTCGTTCTGCATTTCTCAAGATGAAGGGTCTGAAGAACAAGTTCAAGCCTTGAGTTGCAATATTTAAGGACTTTATGGGCAAAATACTGATGAACCAGGAAGCATCAAAGGAAGGTAGAAGGAGTATACAGTCACTGTACCAATAAGAATTGGCTGAAGCAGAAGAATTTCAAGAAACAACCTGTGTTCAAAAGGCAGTGGTAATGAAGAAGGAAGTTCAAGCTTCTGTGACAGAATTGGCCAAAAAACAGGCCTTGGGAATTGATGGAATATCAATTGATATATTTCAACAAACTGATATAGCCCTAGATGTGCTCATCAGGCTGTGCCAAGAAACCTGAAGGACAACCACCTGGCCAACTGACTGGAAGAGATCTATATTTATCCCCCTTCCAAAAGACCCTACAGAGTGTAAAAAATATCAAATGATATCACTAATGTCACACGCAAACAAAAGCCTGCTATAGATTATCCAAAAATGCCTAGAACAGTACATCAATGAAGAACTACCAGAAATACAAGGCAGCTTTAGAAGAGGCTGTGGCACTAGGTTCATCACCACCAATGATATATTGCTCCTGGCCAAAAGCAGAGTATGGGAGGAATGTCTAGGCATTTGACTACTAGATCTCAATAAATTGTAACTACCAATGAGAAGAATGGAAATCTCAGAACACCAGATCATGTTTGTGTGAACCCTATACTTAGAACCAGGAAGCAGTCCTCAGAACAGAGCAAGGAAATGCTGCATGGTTCAAAATCAGGAACGGAGTGCATCAGGGATCTGTGCTGTCTCCATAACTTTTCAATTTGTATGCAGAACTGATCATTTGGGAGGCTGGACTCTATGAAGAAGAGTGTGCCATCAGGAAGCCAGGGTGAGATGTAACAGTAACAGGAGTAATGAGGGTAGATGTTTCAGAGATAGTGAGATTGGCTCAGAATAGTTCAGATTTTGAAGCTACTGTGCACAGAGTTGCTATGAAGTCAGAGCTGACTTGAAGGCACTTGATAACAAACACAACTTTCTGACGGTAAACTGTCTTTCCTTGGGTTTGCCTGAGTTTCTATATGCATAGGTACACTGTGGATTTAATGATAAGCCATCACTGGGGATTTAATATGAAGAACTCAAATAGTGTTTGAATTTATGTTAACATTCAAAATGGAATTAAAACTCCAGCTGTATACTGCAGCCTTCCAAACAGCTACTAGTTTAGAATTTAAGCTCTCATGCATTATTACATTTCTATATTGCTACTAATGTTTTAATTTTGCCTTTTAAATTTTGTGGCTTAGACTGCTTAATAATTTACCTGTGACAAATAAAAATTCTTTTCATAAAATAACTAAAAGAGATGTTGACTTTTTAAAATAAACAAAGGAGAAATACAAGAGTCATGCTTTTTAATCTACCTGTTAATAATATCTGTTGTTGTTGTTGTTATGTGCCACCAAGTCCCTCACAATTCACAGTGACCCCATGTACAATAGCTCTGAAGACTGTCCTATCCTAAGTCAGTCTTACTGACTCTGACATACCTACTTCCATTGCCCCAGTTACCATGTCTATCCATCTCATCTGGGGTCTTCCTCTCCTGAGCTGTCTCTCCACCCTCCAAAATATGATGTTCCTCTCCAAGGACTGGTCTCTCCTGGCCCCATGTCCTAATGATATGAGACAGAGCTCTAAAATCCTAACCTCCAAGGAGAAATTTTGTCTCACCTTCTGCAAAAGAGATCTGTTTATTCTCTTGGCAGTCTATATAGTACGTTCAAGAGTTTTGTTCAACACCAAAATTCAAAGGCATCAATTCTTCTTCTGTCATTCTTAATTACTGCCCAGCTCTCTGATGCATAGTAAGCAATTTTGAAGACTATGGCCTGGATTAGGTGCACCTTAGTCTCTAGACACCATTGTTCTTTAGCATTTTGGAGAGGTCTCTGACAGTAAGAAGAATTACACAACGCAGTTCGTCTTTTGGTTACCTGACTGCTAGTACCAAGAGTGTCGATTGTGGAGCCAAGTAAGCTGAAATTGTTAACAACCCATATCTCTTCCCTGAAACATTTTGACCATTGATTCTATTTTGGTAGTTGTAGGCTTGCAGGGAAGTCTGGTGGCCTAGTGGTAAGGAGCTGCCCTACCAAAACAAAGACACCAGCTTCTTTGTGGGAGAAAGACATGCAATCTCCTCACATGTGGTTAAGTTGCCTCTGAAAATCACTGGTGGGTCAGCTATGAGTCAGATCTGACTCGACAGTACACGATAACAACAATGGTTCTTGAACGACTACGTTTGTCTGGGAGGCTATTCTTTGGAGAAGGTTATTATTCTTGGAAAGGTCAGTCAGTGAAGAGTGGGATACATTCAGTGAGATGGACTGATATAGTGTCTGAAGCAATGAAATAAAATGTGTTTAAAATGAGAAGGGTAACAGAATAGGATAGGTTTCAGGTGTGTCATTTATAGGGTCACTGTGAGTCATACTTGAGTCAATGGCATTTTAGCAAGAAGTAGCATAATTAGTATGAATAGATGTACAATGAATTTGTTTAAAAAGTAAGAAATGAGATTAAATGAGTCTTAAAATATGACAATTCTAGCATTTGCATTTAAGAAAGGAGTAGGTTTCAAATGTAAATGCTAGCTTAAAGATCCTCATTGTGATTTGTGATATTTTCATATAATTCTAGGTCTTCTAATTATTTTTTTTAGTAATTCATTAGTAACTGTACAGTCTTAAAAGTACTCAATGATATACTATAAGCATTTCATTTCTTCTATGATATTTTTAATGATTTTGCTTAAAATAATATGCAAAATCATTTAAAAAGTGAAAACTAAATTTTCACAGAGAGTACCAGAGGAATGTCTGTGCATTACGCTGACTATGCAGAAAGCATTTGATTGCATGGATCACGACAGATTGTGGCTAACTTTGAGAAGAATGGGAATCCCAGAACACTTGATGATGCTTTTGTGAAACTATACCTGGACCAGGAGAAGTTGGCAGAGCAGAGCAAAGGAGAGCAAAGCAGAGCATAGTTCAAAATCAGGAAAGGATGGCTCCTGTCTCCATATCTTTTCATTCTATATGCAAAATAGATCATTTAGGAGGCTGGACTTTATGAAGAAGAATGTGACATCAGGATGAGAGGAAGACTCATCAACAAACTATGTTATACAGATGACACAACGTTGCTTGCCAAGATCAAGAAGGACCTGAAGCATTTGCTGCAGAAGGTCAAGGATTGCCATCTCCAAAAATGAATGTAAGCTCAACATCAAGAAAACAAAGATCCTCACCTGGGACAATTGGCAGCGTTCTAATGGAAGGAGAAGAGATTAAGATTGTTAACAATTTCAGCTTGCTAGATTCCACAATCAACACTATTGGCACTGTTGTTGTTGTTATGTGCTGTCGATTTGCTTGCCACTCATAGCAACCCTATGTACAACAGCCCTAAACCCTGCTCTATCCTGTGCCAATCGCACTGCCTCTGACACACCCATCCCCATTACCCCAGTCACTAAATCAATCCACCTCATAACACTAGCAGTCAGGAAATAAAAAGATGAATTGTACTGGGAAAATCTGTTGTCAGGACCTCTTCAAAGTGTTGAAGAACAAAGATGTCAGTCTGGAGACTAAGGTGTGTGTGATGCAGGCCATGGTCTCCACAGTTACTTGCTATGTGTTAGAAAATCGGACAATGAATTAGGGTGATAGAAGGACTGATGTCTCTGTTGTGGTGCTGAAGAAGAGTAGTGTAGAGAAGAGGATAACATACCATGGACTTCCAAGAGAATAAACAAGTCTGTCCTTGAAAGGGTGAAACCATGTTACTCCTTGGTGGCAACAGTTTTGAAGCTCTCTCACACATACTTGGAGAAGGACATCATATTTGGAAGGACAGAGGGACAGTGAAGAAGAGGAAGACACAGAATGAGATGGATTGACATAGTGACTGAGATAATGGAGACATAGTGAGATTGGCTCAGAATAGATCCACGTTCTAAGCTACTGTGCATAGGGTCACTAGGCATCACAAAGAACTTGATGTCACATAACAACAACTTGCAGATAATGGACAGCTTTGTGGTAAGAAGCTGTGCAGCAGTTCCAAAGGCGCACAGTTCAAAGCCACCAACTACTCCATGGGAGAAGGATGGGCAGTCTCCTCCTGTGTGACTAACTGCCTCTGAAAACCTGCTGGTATGTCAGCTACAGGTCAGTTCCAACTCGAAGGTATACAATAATAGTAACTTACAGATAAGTCTTGTTGGATTCCATTAAGTCAATTCCAACACCTAAGTGAACCCATGTGACAGAGTAGAATTGTTTTATAAGGTTTCTAGGCTGTGGTCTTTATAGAAATAGATTGCTACATCTTTTTCTACTGCTCAGCTGCTGGGTAGGTTTGAACCACCAACCTTCTGCATCACAGCAGAGTGCTTAACTATTGTGACACCAAGGTTCCCCCAGATAACAGGGTGTGAAGAGCATTTTCTGTAGCTCACATAAAGAATGAATGAAATGAAGCAACCCCTTGAAAATTCACTTACCCCCTCCTTGCCATTGAATCAGAATGAACTCATAGCTGACCCTCCTGAGAGATTTCCAGAGGGTGCAAATTGCACAAGAGGAGACTGACCCTCTTCTTCTCTGTAGCAGATGGTGGATTTGAACCACCAGTGATGTGCTGCCTTTGAGTTACAGCACAGATTCCTCTGGACTCTGCCACCCCTCACCTTGGTGATTCTTAATTCAGAGTCTGTCTTTGAAGCTTATTTAACATTTATTGTCACATTTATGTTCTCCAGATGTTATTTAGTCCTTGAAAGTGACTACATTGACTCAGCTTTTTTTTTAACTTGAGCAAGCAATTTATAGTTCCTTGATATTTTGGGGAAAACAAAGTACTAAACATTGTACTAGTTTATCTTTTCAAAAGAATTGTTTTAACATTATTTTAGATAATTTAACATATTCAGAAACCATACCTTATAGCATATTTTTATATCACTTTCCCCCATTTAGTTAAATCCTTGTTTTAAATATACCACAGTATCTGCATTTCTCTACACGTATCTAGTTTTTTCTCTTTCTGCCTCCCACTCATTTAACTAAGTAAAAAGCCAACCCACCAAAGAAAATCCTCCATTTACTGTCTGACAGTCTCTCCTCCCAGCCCAATCAGTCAGCACAATGGGATGTGGTGGTGATGGTCATTGTCATTGTCTTCTGTTCCTACTGCCTCTTCTCCAAAGAGAAACATTTAAGAGAGGTTTTAGCCTTTCTTCTAAAATAATTTAAGAATCCAAAACTTTGCCAGGGCCTGTCATCAAAATAAAATGGGTTTCTGATTACCTAGGAGCTACAATGGTGTTCTTGGAGAGATTTTTTGTTGTTGTTGTTGTCCTTTGAAGTTGAATGCATTACTTCTTTTCCTCCTTCCTGTTACATGTGTGTTTTGATTCCTGGGAGCGGATGCTGTCAGTAGTCCCACCAGAATATATTGGGGAAACTAGGATGCAGCCAATCTGCAACAAAAGGACCCCCTTCTGTAACTAATAGTTAGTTTTCTCTCAAGATAAACAAGAAAAACACTTCCCCAATGGAAAAGATCCAACAACATAAATCACATGAGGAGGCCATCTCCACTCAGGTGTCTCTTTTTATAAATGTCTTACCAAGAAACATTTTAAAATTTGCTTTGCTCCTGTAAGATCATGGAACTTTCAATTATATTGTTAAAATAGTTTGAAAATGCGTACATTTCCAAATGGGTTTAGCTGCTTCCTCCACATGACCATTGGCTTTTTCGCTTTACTCTAACAGTCAGCTGTGAGATATCACTTCTTGTCCCATAAAACTCCTGTCAAGTCTCTTCCTACCACAAATGAATATTTATAGGTAATTTATAAACTGCTGAACGCTGGAATTTATAATGGAGAAACTGTCAGGGCCTGAAACATTTCTGCACTGGGAGGCGTCAATAGAGCAGAAAAGGCACCACCAGAGAGAACGTTTCCTGTGCAGAAGTGCTCCCACAAAAAGGAAAAAGCATGCAGCCTGTTTAGAAGTAGGCTGAAATCACCGAAATAATCACAGACTTCTCAGTAACCTATAGTGTGCTTGTGTGTAGAGCCCTTCCACATAAATGGATCTGAAAAAGCATTATAAAGGCTTTCCTTTCAAGAGGATGGCTCCTACTTAAAGTCTCCAGAGTCTGAAGTTTCATTCTGCCTTATGGCTAGCCGTTATAAAGTGGTTTTTCTCAGGCTCACGCAATTAAAAGCAGTAGAATGTCTCAGAAACATGCTTGTGTTGTGGATGACTTGGTTTTATGTGATTTAGAGGGGAAAGAATAAGATAAAATATCAAATTTCCATTAATCCTTGTACTTTAAGGATAAAGAAGACAGAAATATTAAGTTCCCAGAAAATTGCAAAACTTCCTGATTCCTGAGAGATGTGCACTTCTAACTAAATGGTCCAGTGGAAATAGAAATAGATCAATTGGTTTTCTCCACCACAACCAATTCCCTGAAACCTCTCTCAGTTGCAGCTGATAATAACAGAACATTGGTGCACTGTCAGGCAGCAGTACTAGGAAGAAATAGAAAACAGTCTCCACAATTTACAAATGGACAGTGAGTGAACATTTCTGGATGATGTGAATTGGAAAAGAAATGTCAAAAATTTTCTAATCAAAGGAAAAAAATTCTTATTTCTTTTTCTTTGAAGGGATATTATCAAAACATTATTGGGGGGAAAACTAAGTTCAAAACTAAGCCTGATGAATACATGGGCCAAGAGAAGCCTAATTTGTGCTTTATATGAGAGCATTTCTTGAGCACCGGCTGTGTGCCACACATTCTTATAAAAATTGCAGTACGATTTTACTTGTACCTCTTGCATCCTTACACCTTTATAAGTTATTGGCCAGTTGAGCCTTATGTAAGAGTTGTAACCTGTTTAAGGGTTTCAACCCTGTTTAATTCTATGGATAGTACACTATCACAGCTTAAAAAGAGAGAGCTGGGACTTGAAGTTAGCAGATGGGTGCCTAAAGGCATTTACTTAGCCACTTGCTAAGTTGGTAAAAGGTTAACAAGATGCTCATATTTAAAAGCTTCATTAATTAATTAATCTTTATATAGTAATTTACATTTATTAAATATGTATCTTATAACAAATTCTGTATTACAATGAGAAGAATGGAAACTCCAGAACACTTATTGTCCTCATATGAAACTTATATCTAGACCAAGAGGCAGTTAACCAAAGAGAACAACGGGACACTAAGTAGTTTAAAATCAGGAAAGGTGTGTGTCTGGGTGGTATCCTTTCTCCATACTTATTCAATCTGTATGCTAAGCAAATCTTTTGAGAAATTGGATTCTATGGAGAAGAACATAGCATCAGAATTGGAGGAAGATTCGTAAACAATCTGTATTATGCAGATGACACAATCTTACTTGCAGAAAGTAAACAGAATTTGAAATGCTGCAGAAGGAAAGACTACTTCATGCAATATGGATTATAACTCAATATCAATAAAATAAAATCCTAACCACTGGACCAATCGGCAACACCACAGTAAATGAAGAGAAGATCGACATTGATAAGGATTTCATTTTAATCAAATCCACAATTCAACACTCATAGTAACTTATTGATTTTTAGGTGTCATTGAGTACAACTCATAGTGACACTATGACAACAGTGGTGAACCCTGCTCTGTCCGGTGCTATCCACGGCATCTCTGACACATCTGAGCCCACTGCTGCAATCACTGTGTCAGTCCATCTGGTTGGTTGTCTTCCTCTCTTTTGCTGACCCTCTATCTTTAGGAACATTAAGTCCCTTTCCAAGGAATAGCCTCACCTAGCTACATGTGAAAAGTACGAGAGCTAAAGCTTTGCCTTCTTTGCCTCTAAGGAGTGTGCTGGCTGCACTTTTTCAAAGGCATATCTGTTTGTTCTTTTAAAGTCCATGAGGCATTCTATATTTGGCGCTCAAACATTTTAAGAGGTTGCATATGATCATATGACCAAGAACCAATGGTACTAAAGGAAGAGGTTCAACCTACACTGAAGTCATCGGTGAAAAATAGAACTAAGAATTGATAGAATATCAACTGAGGTGTTACAACAAAACAAATATGCATTCCAGCATGTGTTAAATTGCCTATGCCAAGAAATGTGGTATTCAACTGTCTGGCCAACTGACTGGAAGAGATACAAATTTGTTCCCAGTTAAAAAGCAAAACAAAAAAAACCAAACACAACAAAACACCAAAACATAACAGTACTGAAATTATTGAACAATATAATTAATACTATGTTGTTGTTGATTGCCATCAAGTCAAGCACGACTCATAATTCCCCTATGAATAAAAGACTTGAACCCTGTTCTATAACTATTATTGTTTCTCTAAGTTTATATTGTTTCTAGAGGCATGTGTTTAGGAAGTGGATGCCACTCCTGCTTCCAAACCTGTCTTAATCTGGGAGCTCCACCAAACACTGTCCACATGAGTAACCATTATGGCATTTGACACAGCAGTGGTACAGGGTTCAGCATCACAGCAACTCCAGGTTAACTCTGTACAGTAAATTGACAGACCAGTGTTGTACCACTTAGAGGAATGTTCCTCCAAAATATAATAACACTAGTTGGCCCAACCAACTTTTAAATGGAAAGGCCCTCCACCAGGTCCTGTTGACTCTAAACAAGAGGCATAAATACAAAAACAATAAAACAAAAATTATACAACTTATAATTTTGTTGCTGTTATGTGCCTTGGAGTTGCTTGTGACCCATAGTGACCATTGTACTCAAGTAAATTCTTTATAATAATTCAGGAATGAATGATTCTGGACAATAACAGCATCAACCAGAAATCCAAGCTGTATTCAGAAGACTGTACAATGAGTGGCATCATTGCTGACACCTCATGGATTTTGTCTCAAAGCAGAGAATACCAGAAAGATACTTACTTACGTTTTATTGACTATTCAAAGGCATTCAACTGTGTAGGTAATAATAAATTATGGATAGTACAGAAGAGAATGGGAATTCCACAACACTTAACTCTGCTTACAGAAGGCTGTACATAAATCAGAAAATAGTCATTTGACTAGAACAAGGAATTACTTAATAGTTTAAAGTCAGGAAAAATGTATGTGTCAAGGTTATATCCATTCATCATACCTATTCAATCTATATGCTAAATATATAATCTAAGAATCTGGCCTTTATGAAGAAGAATGTGACATCAGGATCCTAAGAAGACTCATTAATAATCTGTGATATGCAGATGACACACCCTTGCTTGCACAAAAGGAAGTAGACACAAAAGGAAGCATTTTTTTATAAAGAAGATAGATTCTGTCACCTTCAATATGAATTACATATCAATGTACAGATAGCAAGCAAACAAAAAACACTATCACAACTGGACCAGTAAACAACAACATGATAAATGGTGCAAAGATTGAAGGTGTCAATAATTTTACTTGGTTCACAATCAATACTTATGGAAGTGGGAGTTAAGAAATCAAATTGCAGTGAACAAGTCTATTGTCTAAGACCTCTTTAACGAGAGAAAATACAAAGGTGAACCTGAACCAACTGCTGTTGTTTTTGGTTGTGTGTGTGTGTGTGTGTGTGTGTGTGTGTGTGTGTAAAGAATGGCTAATGAATAAGGACTAGAGAATTTTTGCCTTTGAAGTGTGATGTTGGAGGAGACTATCAAACATTCTATTGACTACCAAAAGAAAAAAACAAAAACGGTTTTGAAGAAGTGAAATCAGATTGTTCCTTAGTAGTAAGGATGGTGACACTTTGACTTATTTTGGGCATGTTTTCAGGAGGGACTATTTCCTCCTGAGAAAGAAAGCTACCATGCTTAGAAAAGCAGAGGGTCAGGGAAAAAAAAAAAAGAAGACAGTCAACAATATAACAAGGTGGGTTAACACAGTGGTTGCAACAGTGTTTTAGCATGCAGATCTTGTGGACAGCACAAGATCAGGCAGCATTTCATTCTGTCGTACCTCATACCTCGTGGTGCTATGCCAACTCGACAGCATCTACCAGCAACAACAACAAGTTGTTGTCCAGTGTGTTGAGCAGTATAATAGCCCTCCTGAATATATCCACATCCTAATCCATGGAAATGGTGAAGAAGCTTCATACACGGCAAGATGTGATGAAAACGAAGGAATTTGAGATGGGGAGATTAATCTGGATTATCTGGATTGGCAAAATCTAATTATGTGTGTCTTTAATAGCAAAGAAGTGCTGTAGTCAAGGGGAGATGTGACAACTTCTGTTTAGAGAAAGGTGCAGTGTAGCTGGCCTTGAGGAGGGAAAAGGGGCAAAAGCAAGCAATCTTAGCAGGCTTGAGGAGTTGGGAAAGGATGACGAAAGAGATTCTCCTGTCGTGTCCCAGAAAGGAGTTCAGCCATTGTGTTGATTTTAGTTTGGTGAGAATGGTCCAACTTCTGGCCTTTTTATGAAAGAATAAATTTGTACGATGTAAGCTTCTCCCTTTGAAGTACTTTTCCACAGCAACAATAGGAAACTAGCATGCCTGGCTGACATTTGTTTGATAGTTCAGAGTTTCCAAGGAATTTTCACAGACACAATTTCATTTTGAGCGGCCAGGGCAATCATGAACACAAGGTTTGGGAAGTAAAGAAACAGAAGCTTGGAGAGGTTGTGTGACTTCTCCAAGGTTTCTTGATAGTGGACAGCAGGGCCAGGATTCAAAACCTGGACTTGCTAGGTACTTGCATCAAAGTGCCTGTGTATTGTGATACTCATTTGCTAGAATGGTGGTACATGCTGTATCAAGTTAGCAACTGAAGATGTGACCACTTTGTTGCAGAGAAGAAAGATAAGTACTCTCCTCCAGTTAAGATATATAGCCGTAGACACCCAACTGAATGAAGGCTGTTAGGAATAAAATTCAACTTGGTAGCAGTGGATTTGATTTCTGAAGGCTATTGCTATGGGACATGATAAAGGCTGCAGAGAATGGCGTTGAAGACCTTTTAGAGGCCCTCAATTCTTCATTTTACAAATAAAAACCTAGCCACCTCCCTAGTATTAGCTCACACATTGACCTCATCATCCTTAAAGGTTCCTGACCTCTATGTACCATAAAACCACTTACAATATAATGAAAAAATGACTTTCTTCATAAATCTTTTTGTTAAAATTCACAAGTTTGTGATTATGTAAGAACGCCAGTTTGGTAAAACAGACTTGTGACCTGAGAAAGCCAGGTGATTAGAGGACCGTGTTTGGTGACCCACACTTACACTGTGACCCTATGACCTTTAGCGTTACAGACATTAATACAGGAGGAGATGACTGGCCAGTTGAACCTGCATCATAGAGACCAGAGTCAGGCACCGAGGTAATAAGAAATAAAGAAATAAGAAATTAGTAATTATAAGTTTTAATTATAACTTATTAAAATTCTTTATTATTTATTAATTTGTTATTATAAATCATCTTATCTAATTTGCACACCAACCAATAACTGTATAAAAACTGAGAACTTGAATATTGAAAATTATAATTTGTCTGAAGACTTAGAGACTTGGAAGAAAGGATGACTCATATATTCCATAAACTTCTGCAATTATCCAGACAGCTAATGAAAATGGATGAGAATAAAAAGTTAATGCGGGCTGAATTTCATTGAATCTGAATATATTCTCTATAAAAAACAAGCATTACCCAGATCATATTAATTAATATATTCAGTGCTAACTAGATATATTCACACTTTGTATTTGTTTTAAATGTGTCTACTGAAGTAGTGGTGAGCTCTAATCTGCAAAACATTATAGATTTTGATAAAAGATAGCATTCATTTTTAAAATTGTATTATTTTTTATGTGTACCATCAAATCAGATCTGACTGGTACAGGAGGATATTGCTCCCTCCTTCTCCAGCAGAGAATCTGGTGGATTTGAACCGCGCACCTCTGGGATTGATACCATTCATTTTTAAGGCCATTGATTCTGAGTTGAATCATAACTGACCCTCCAGCAGGTTTCTGAAGTTGTAAATTGCACAGGAGAAGATAGTTCCTTTTACAGCTGACCTTCCAGTGGGTTTTCAGAGGCAGTTAATCACATTCAAAGAGAATGCCCATCTTTCTCCTGCAGAGCAGTTGGTGGATTTGAACCACGTACCTTTGGTTTGCCAGTGCAACTCCTGAGCCCTAGGCTACCGGGGCTCTCTCCCTCAGCCACCAGCAGACTAGTAGATTTAAATAACCAGAGAGGCATTATCTTTTGGTTAACAGCACAATTGCTTACAAATGATAACACCATAAGTCCCTATGGTTCCATACTTGGCAGCTAATTGCTTATGATTTTTAAAGTTTTACTTTGCAATTTGGATAATACTTCCTTAATTCCTAGTGAGAATTATTTCTGTTGGTGCAGTCCCTAAGTAGCAAGCTGTGTTGCTAATCCAAGGTTAACACACCTCCAGAGATTCAAATCCACTAACCGCTCCACAGGAGAAAGAAGGGCACTCTTGTTGCAATTTACAGCCTCAGAAACTTGATGGAGGGCCACAGTGATTGGAATGGAATCAGCAGAAGTGAGCGAATCCCAGCTAAGATCAATGACCTTGTTATTTGTTAACCATTCCCTTTCCCCTTCTTTCAGTGAACTTAAACTATATATTGAGTTTCTAAATAGAAAAAAAAAGATGGAATTTCAAGTAGGGTGGGCGAATATCTTGTGCAAATATAAAGTGAAATTCAATGTCATCACGTGGGAACCAATTCATAGCTGACGCTCCAGAAGGTTTCTGAGGCTGTAAATTAATTGCACAGGAGAAAAGTGTCCCTCTTTCCTCCTCAGACTCACTGGTGGATTTGAATGATGGAAGAGGCTGCTTTTTGGATTAGCAGCTCAATATTCTATGAACTACGTAACCAGCGCACCTTATAATATCGGTATCGGATATATTACTGTTATTGTTGTATGCCATTGAGTTGGAACTTACCCATAACTGACCCTCCAGTGGGTTTTCAGAGGCAGTAAATTGCACAAGAGGAGATTGTCCAACCTTTTCCTACAGAGCAGCTGGTGGATTCAAATTATGTGCTTTGAGATTATAGTAGAGCTTCTTACCCTTTTATGAGTTGTCTCAGGAACACTTTGAACACATAGTTATGCCTTTTTTCATGGATACAGGCCAATTATCCTGAAGGAGTTGATAAAATATTTCTCCTTTGACTAAGTTGCTTCCTTTCCTTGTTCACTTGGTGGCAGACACATCCAATCATCTTAAACCTCCTCACTAGCGTGGCATTGCCTCAGCTTTCCTTCCAAATGTGTCTGCTTTTAAATGTTTCAGTATTTTTTCTTTTGGGAAGCAGTTGTCAAGAATAATTATACAATGTTCTTTGAAACCTGATGAGCAGGATACTGAAAGAGACAATTGTCATTTGTAGTTATCGAGAACCTGCTATAGTCAACAGAGTTATTTAGCACCTACTATTTCCAGCAGAGATAACTAGCACTGTGTATCCAACAGTTACCTAGCACCTACTATATCCAACAGAGATATACAGCAGCACTGCTGTATACAGCAGAGATATTGCAAGTAGATGGCTTTAAAAAACAGAAATTGATAATCTCTTACCACTTAGGAGGCTGAAAGTCCAAAACCAGGGCTCCAGCTTTAGGAGAAGTCCCTGTTGCTGTGTGAGCTGTGGAGGAAAGTCCTCATTTCCTTCAGCATCTGTAGGTAGGTGTTTCTTGGAGATTCCCACACTACCTAGACTTTCCAGTGTTGAGGAGCTCCATCATGGAAGAAGGGCTGTTGAAAAGGACACTGTCCACTCCTGGAAACTATTTCTCAGTGGTACTGAAGTTCCCTCTTCTGGCTTGCTTTTCTTTCCTTTTTATCTCTGATGAGATGAAATGTGTGACAGGCTACAGCCTAGAGAAGCTCCTGTTATACCTGATCAGGGTCGTATTGCATTTCATTCTTACCCTTCTTGGAACTATTTTGTGTTGAAGTCAGTGGGGAATCAGTGCATAGCATTTGTGTTACATCATTACACACATATATTTTGAGGGGACACAATTCAGTCCATGACAAGGCTGTTTCAGTGGTCTGAATTCAGGACTGCCTGCTGCTGCTATCATCACATCCATAGAATGGGATGTAGAATCCATATTTGTTTAGTCAGGAAAGTTATAATCAGTGTTTGTCCTGGCTGCACAGGTTGGTAAGTGGATATTTACAATATTGTTCTTATTGCAAAATTTTTCAAATTCCCCATTAATGATACTTGAAGGATTGTGAAAAGAATGCATAGTTATTTTCATAAACTTCCCTCAAAGTAGACTTCCTTCAAATATTGCCTAGATTTCCTGTTGACACAATCAGGATCTAATTACAGATAGAAAAGACTATAAAAGACTAACTAGCTGTTATTTCTATTATAGAAGAGGATTTAAAAACATAAATTTAGTAAGACAGCAGATGCTTTCAACTAATGACTACCATTCAGACTTTAGGTGATATCATTCATCTCAACACCAAAGAAAAAATCTTCACCACTGAACCAATAGACAACATCATGATAGATTGAGAAAATACTGAAGTTGTCGAGAATTTCCTTGTACTTGGTTATATACTCACTATCCATGTTAGCAGTAGTGAAGAAATCAAATCATATGTTCTATTTTGAGAAATCCCTCTCTAGGATCTTTCCAAGGTGTCAAAGAGTAAAGATGCGACTTTAAAGACTAAGATGTGCCTGATCCAAGCCATAGTATTTCCAACTGCTTATATGCATCTGAAAGCTGAACAATGAATAAGGAATACAGAGAATAGATGCCTTTGAATTGTGGTGTTGGTGAAGAATATTGAATATCACATCTGGACTGACAAAAAACCAAACATCTGTCTTATTTTAGGTACACAAGAGTGCTCCTTATAGGCAATAACAATGAAACTTTGTACCACATTCTTAGAAGGATTATCATCTTAAATCCATTAGAGGCTAGGTAAGACAGAGATGGTAATCTCTCATCAAATCTACCACCTTGAAAAGCCAGGCAAGGGACAGCTATGATTTGGTTCTGACTTGAGAGCAATGAGAAAGAAAAGAGACTGGATACGTGTTTGGATTCTTTTTCCACCTCATCAATTTCTATTTCAGGTTCAACAGTGGGGGGAAGAGTGTGTGTGTGTGTGTGTGTGTGTGTGTGTGTGTGTGTGTGTGCGCGCGCGCGTTGGGGGGGTGTCTCATTGCTATGGAGTCAGAACCAACTCATAGCTGACCCTTCAGGGGGGTTTCCAAGGCTATAAATCGTCAGAGAGTTTATCCATCTTTCTACAGTGGATTTGAACCACCAGAGAGTTATGGTCTTTGGGTCAGCATTGCAACTCCTTCAAAACGACCCTACCCAAGGGTCCTGTATTTGTTCACACTAGGTGATACAGAGAAATCATTTTAATGCACCAGACTTCCTTCCTAAAAAGAAGGAAAGCCAACTACATTTTCCTTCTCTCTGGCCGCACTGTTTTAGGAACTTATCTGCAAAGCCAGGATTCTTAAAACAGTTCTGATATGAGTGAAGCAGGAAATGCTGTCTTACAGTGGAAAAAAAATTAACATTAATTAACCAAACACTCTGTAATGTTAAAAGTAATGTGCCAGAGTAAGGTTTATCAGTTTCTTGGAAAGTCTTCTTGGTTTGTAGAAACATTTATTTGCATATAAAAATTAGACATCTACTATAGGGAGCTCTGGTGGCCTAGTGGTAAGAAGCTGCACTGCAATCCCAAAGACATACAATTCAAATCCACCAGCTGCTCCACAGGAGAAGTCTGGGTAACCTCCTCCCATGTGATTTACTGCCTTTGATTCCCACTGGAGAATCAGCTATGATTGATTCTGACTTTATGGCATACAACAGCAACTACACTAATGTTTGAAAAAGTAGAAGTAGTTTACAATGGAAAGTTATCAGGCAGCTGACCAAAAAGTTGGTGGTTTGAATCCCATAGGAGAAAGATGAGTAGTCTTCCTAAAGTTATAGTCTTGGTAAATAATGAAGGGTCACTCTGCAGCAGTTCTAGTCTGTAACACAACCACCCAATGGCAGTGGCTAAATAATGACGTCTACCTTGATCTCATTAAGAGTGAGGTTCTTTCTTTTATTTTTCTGGTAAAGATTGGAAGACTCTTTTACTTATAAAACCTGTTGCTATCAAGTTGATTCCAACCAGGGTAACTCCATGTGTTATAGACTGGAACAGTTCCAAAGTGTTTCCTTGGTTAAAATCTTCACAAAGGAGCTCTAATATGAATATAGCCACTCTGCAGATGCAAGATAAGTGCTCTCCTTGTTTAAGGATTTATAGCTTTGGAAACACTATTAACAACCTCTCTGTTTAGTGTTCACAGGGTATTTGTAGCATTTGGAAACCCGCTAGAGGGTCGCTATGAGCCAGACTCCATCCAACGGCAGCAAGTTGAGATGGACTGGTTTCACAAAAGCAGATTTCCAGGCTTTTCTGTTGCAGCACCACTAGGTGGGTTTGTGGACTGGCTGATGAACACAAACTTCTATCAGCGAGAGCATAAAGTAAATGCTATGGCTTATGGAATGATATGAGTTAGACTATATATATGTGACAACTACAACAAAAATTGAAGAGCATAGTTATACTCACACTATATAGAAAGCCCGAGAATAAAGAATAAAAATCTAAACTGTATTAATTAATGGTATGATTCATACAGTTAATGAAATAAACTATGCTTAAAGCACAAATGGTCTTTAATAGATACAATGCTCAAAATAGAAAATATGCAAACTCATTTAAAAATGTGGACCTGCTATTAGCTAATCAGATTTTTAAGAGACTCTAGAATGCTGTATTTGTGTCTAAAAAGATTGCCATCTAAAAAACACCTTGTTTATAAAATCACCAGTTTAACTGGACTGATAGATACAGGTGGGACTCCTGAGGCTATGATCTTTATTCACTCTTCCAATGTGGAATATTGGAAGCTCTGGTGGCGTAGTGGTAAGAAGCTGTCCTACAATCCTAAATGTATGTGGTTCAAATCCACCAGCTTCTCAGTGATGGGCAATCTCCTCTAATGTGACTAACTCCTTCTGAAAACCCATTGGAGAGTCAGCTATGAATTGGCAGCAAACAACAACCACCACCTGCCATCTGACTTGGCAGCCAACAACAACAACAACAACCTGGACTAAAACTCACCTTAGTGGCTCAACTTTCAGCCAATCAAAAAACACGCCTCTCAGATGAATGATGAATAGCAATACTGAGGAAATGTTTAGTCTTTAGAATAACCAACCGTGTCAAATCAAAAGGACTGCATTTATTCAAGGATAAATCTTGGAAAGTTTTTTTTTTTAAATAAAGATATAGGAATTGTTGAATGAAAAACCAATTTTCCCTGTAAACTTATACTCTAATCACAAGAAGTTTATTAAAAAGAAATAAAAATAAGTAGCACTTTGTTGGGTACAAATCATGGCTGCGTGGGGTATGTACTTCAGGGCCACTGTTAACCATTGTAAACTATTAATATTCATTGTAAACTGGTGTTATAATCCATTGTAAACTGCTATATAGCACAACTATAGCAACATTTAGGGAGCTCTGTCGGCATAATCCGAAGTGAGCTGTGTTGCTTACCCAACAGTGACTCTTCAAGGGCAGTTCAAACCCAGCACTGACTACTTTGGAGAAAGATGGAAAGTCTCTTACCATTGCTATTTACAGTCCTAGAAATGCACTGGAGGGTCACTATGAATCAGAAGTGATTCAACATCAGTTAGTATGGCAAATACTTAGCTTTCTGAAGGACAAAACCAATTAAATCTAAGATCCATTGTGAACACAAATATTTAACACAGGAAGTGGTAGGTACAAATGATTGATATATTTTAAAAATAATTTTCAGGTTCTCACTGCCAAAATAACTAACAGGCTTGTCCTGGAAAGGGTGAAACCAGGCTGCTCCTTAAAAGGCAAGGATTTTAAAGTTCCATTTCACAGACTTTGGGCACATGGCCAACAGGGACCAGTCTAACCAATCCCTGGAAAAGGATGTCATGATTGGAAGGCTGGAGGGGCAGAAGAGTTGAGGAAGACCCAGGATGAGATAGATTGATACAGTAACTGGGATAATGGTAGTAGGTATTCTAGAGACAGTGAAACTGATTCAGAGCAGGGCAGGGATCAGAGCTATTGTACACCCCAATCTTCCAAATCTTGATGGCACATAGCAACAACAACAACAAATGTTTTTTTTATCTCTCTCTCCAGCTTTCCACTTACACACACCTAGCAGGTTGTATAGTATGTTTGTGTAGGGGTCTGGGCTCTTGAGTAAAACTGCTGAGATTCAAATCTTAAATATTTACTACTAACAAGGTATCATTGGGAATTGACTTAACCCTTCCTTCACTGACTCAGTTTTTTTCTCTATAAAAAGTGAGTCATGATAGTTGCTAGGATAACAGCATTATTGTGAAAATAAAGATTCACTTTGATCCTGCAACAATGTTTCTAACAGGTATTTTTATGCCTACGACTAATGAACAAGAAGTGGTCTCATTGGGTCTCTTTCTACCTCCCAGGGTGAGATGCTTGAAAAAGCTGGAAGGAGTACAAGGGCCCTATGTATGTAAATTCCAGTGTAAAAACTTTTACAAGATTTGGAAAGGATTATTTTGTCACACATCTGAGTTATCTTAGAGTTTTGGAGGCCCTAGTACTGTTGATATTGTAGTTAGGTGCTGTCAAGTTGAGTATGATTCATAGTGACCCTGTGAATGTCAACCTGAAGCCTGCCCTATCTTATGCCGACTTTATCATCTCTGACACACTAGAGGACATTGCCGACATTTCATTGGAGGCCTTCCTCTCCTTCTCTGACCCTCCATCTTTCCAAATATGGTGTCACCTTCCAAGGAATAATTCCTCCTAGCTACATGTCCAAAATATGAAGGACAAAACTTTGCCATCTTTGCCTCTGAGGACCATTCTGGCTGCACATTTCTCAAGACATATCTGTTTATTCTTTCGGCAGAATTGGGAATATTCAGCACTCTTCTCCAATCACAGTTCAAAGGCATCAATTCTTCTGTCATCCTTATTCATTTTCCAGCTCTCTGATGTGAAGCAAGTTATTGAGAAGCCTATGGCCTGAATCAGGCATATCTTAATCTTTAAACTGACATCATTACTTTTCAACATTTTGAAGAGGTCCCTGACAACAGACTTGCCCAATAGACTGCCTTAAAAATAATGAATACATCTTTATCTTTTCCCCAGGTAGTGACTTACAGACTGGTCACATCCACATGTCTTCTTTAAATAAATCTGTTATATGACTCAATCTCTCTCTATTTCTTTCTCTTTCTTTCTTTCTCAACCATCCATTTCACAAAATGAATTCTTTATGTTTCAAGAGGATTTAGAGTAGGTTTGCTATAAATAGAAAGCTTTCAATGCATTCAAAGTATGAATCAATTATGAAAAATTGATCTACACAGTTTTACAGGAACAAATCTATTGCATAAAAGCTGTTACAGGACTCACTCCAGCAAGTTTTAGCAAATGTAGAACCAATCGTTTGTCTAAAAGCTGAACAACCACTCCTGACATGCCCTACCCCTATCCTCTGTCAACACCCAAGATTTTGTTTAGCTTTTTGAACCAATATCTGAGCTAAGTGAGTACTGCAAATAAAATTCCACAATAGTGAATATACAGATTAGATGCAGAATTAGATCTACTGGAACAAAAACTATTCTATTTATTGATTGCATGATAGTGTAATTAATTAATGATTTCACAAAGGAAAAATGAAATTCTACACTAGCTGTACTTCCAAACCAAAGACATGCAGATCGAATCCACCTGATACTCTGTGGGAGAAAGATAGGCAGTCTCCTCTCAAGTGGTTTACTGCCTCTGAAAACACAATGAGGCTTCAACAGTGGTTTGGTTCCAACTCCATGTACACAACAGCAACAACAACAAAAAAAATGTGTGTTGTCAATACTAGCCTCTATGTCTGTGGTTATAGCCCCATTTGGGAATAAATTGTCTTGCTATAGTAATGAGCCAGAATGTAGGATATATTTTTAATTAATCTCTGTGAGATATAAAATTGAATAAACAAACAAGCTAGCTGACAGAGATACCAAGGCATGTGAGACTCTCCAAGAGAATGAAAACGAACTAGAGGGGAGGAAACACTCTGAATTTTATTTCTTACCTCATAAACCATGAGAAAATAAACTTCAGTTTCTCATCCTTGTGGACAGCTTTAACTAGATAACTAAGATAGAATCAGGTATGGGGGATTGGAGTGCTGTTTTAACAGATATACAAGCAATTTTGTATCACATAATGGATAGAAGCTGGAAGAGTTTTTAGTCTCACATTATCTGCCGTGATGTGGCTATTGGTAGAATTATGGACGTCAGATGCAATTCTGGTGAGAGCTCAGAAGGAAGTAAGGAGAGTTATAAAGAAACTTCTGTAATTTTATGGCACCCACAAAACAATATTGCTAGAAATATAGATGGATGTTGAATGTGATTTGGGTAAAACTTCATAAGAAAATGATGAAAACAAGACTAGACAATGGAGGAAGGATGATGTTTTCTGTGTAATGGTTTTATCTTTCAGGGAAAATGTTGCTCTTTTGACTTGTTTTTTTTAAAAAAAGATTAGTTGTGTTTTTAATGAAAGTTTACAGAAAAGTTAGATTTTCATTCATTCATTGTTGTACTTTTTACCCCTTCCCTCCCTTTTCCATCCCCCAGGTCACTGTTTTTTAAAAAAATATTTTTTCTTTATTGCACAATTACTTCCCTCCCCCACCCTAGTCTTCTTTGCAACGTACTTCTTATTCTGGGCTGTTGTTATATGTATATAATGCCTAATCATATATTCTTTTTCAAACAGTTCTTTCCTTCATCTGTTCCAATGCAGTATTCATTATTTATCCCCTCTTTTCTTAGCTTCCCACTAATCCCCATATCAATGCTATTTTACAAAAGTGGTGTTATGCAGTATTTGTCCTTTTGTGACTGAGGTATTTCAAAACCCTCTCCACTGCACCCACAGGAAAGAAACCTCAACTCAAACTCATTGCTGTCAAGTCAGTTCTGACTCATAGTGACTTTCCATCAGCTTCCAAGGTTCTAAGTTGGCAAGGGAATAAATTTCCCATCTTTCTCCTTCTGAGCAGCGGGTGGATTGGACCTTAAGGTTATGTGTAAAACTTGCTATGGACTGCCATGAGAACTTCTTAATATTGGTTATTCTAAAGAATGAATGCTTAAATACTTTAAGTAGAATTGGTGATAGATTTTCTCCGAATGTTTGGTAGAATTCAGTGGTGAAGTCATTTGTTGCAGCTCTTTTCTTATGGGAAAGTTTTTTTATGACCTGCTTTTTTTGTGTGTATGTGATGGATATATCCAAGTGTTCTACATTTGTGTGGGTCTATCTGGGTAAAGCATGAGTTTCAAGGAATTTGGTCCATTTCCTCTAGGTTTTTAGATTTTTCAGAGTGTAACTTTTCATAGTATTCCAATATTATCAATTTGGTTTCATCTGATTCTGTTGTAATATCATCTCTATAATTTCTTAATCGAGTTATCTGTGTCTTGTTTTTCCTTTTGTTAAGTTTGCCAGTTGTTTGTCAATTCTGATGACCCTTTCAAAAACTAACTCCCAGGCTTATTGATGGTTTCAATTGTTTTTTCTGTTTTCTATCTCATTGATTTCAGCTCTTGTCCTTTTAATTTCCTTTCTTCTGGAGGCTGTAGGATTAGATTGTTGATTTTTTTCTATTTGATGGTGTTGAGTTAGATCATTGATTTTTATTCTTTCTTCCTTTTTTATGTATTTGTCTATTGCTATGAACTTCCCCCTCAGGAGTGACTTAGCTGCATCCCAGAGGTTTTGGTACTTTAAATTTTCATTTTCATTTGTTTTAAGGATTTTTTTTTTACTTGCATACCTATTTATCTTATCTAGTTATGTAGAAACCTCTGGTTCAAATTTTTAAGGAACTCAACTAGAAACACTTGATATATCAGATTTTTAAAGAACAATCTTAAGTTATGTTGTTGTTGTTGTTATGTGCCGTCGAGTCATTTCCGACTCATAGCGACCCTATGCACAACAGCCCTAAACCCTGCTCTATCCTGCGCCAACCGCACTGCCTCTGACACACCCATCCCGATTACCCCAGCCACCGAATCAATCCATCTCATAGAGGGTCTTCCCCTCCTGCGGTGTCCCTCCACCCTCCCAAGCATGATGTCCCTCTCCAAGGACCCGTCCCTCCTGGCAACATTTCCAAAGTATGTCAGACAAAGCCCCAGAATCCTTGCCTCCAAGGAGTAGCTTGGTTTAATCCTCTCCAAGATGAATCTGTTTGTTTTCCTTGCAGTCCATGGTACATTCAGTACTCTTCTCCAGCACCACAGCTCAAAGGCATCAACTCTCCTTCTGTCCTCCCTAGTCATTGTCCAACTCTCTGATGCATAACAAGTGATTGCAAAGACCATGGCCTGTATCAGGCGCACCTTAGTCTCCAGAGAGACACCGTTGCTCCTGAGTACTTTAGAGAGGTCCCTAGCAGCAGACTTTCCCATCGCGATATGCTTTTTGATTTCCTGACTGCTGGTGCCAAGAGTGTTGACTGTGGAGCCGAGCAAATTGAAGCTGTGAACAATCTCAATCTCTTCGCCATCCATCTTAAGTTATAAAAATGGAAAATATATTTAAAATGCATATCAATTATTTTTCTATTGTTAGCAAGATTGCTCCAGGATCACCCATTTTGTATAATAATTCATGAGTTCCTTGTTTTTCAATGTAACGTTCCATTGTGTGAATATACCACAACTTCTCTATCCATTCAATTTTTTTGATGGGTACTTGAATTGCTTCCAACTCTTCGCTATTGTGAACAAAGACATAATAAACATGGTTGTGCATTCAAGGAAATTTTTAATGACATTCTTTATTTGTTTTATAATTCAATCTTGTTCTAGCAAAGTTATTTACCTTCCACATGGAAGGTTTTGTAAGATTTACCTTCCTGTGGTTAGTTTCTAGTTTTATGGCATTGCGGCATTATGGCATTTTTTATTATTTTGTATTTTTGTATTTGTATCTTGAATTTGTTGAGGCTTGCATTGTGTCCTAATATATAATAAATTCTGAATAACATACTGTGTCCACTTGAGAAGAAAGTGAATTGAGTTTTAGTTGGATGTAGTATCTTGAATACATCCACAAGTAGTCTGATTGTATAGTTTAGATCTTCTGCATTTTTGTTAAGTTTCTTTTGAATTGACTTATCATTTGGTGATAATGTCAAGTTAAAGTCTCCTACCACTATTGAGGGGCTGATATTTCTTCTCTTACTTTAATTCTATTAACCATTGTTTCATGTATTTTGCAGGTCTATCATTTGGTACATAAATGTTGACCAAGTTTATGATTTCTTGATCTATTTTTCCTTTAACCAGTATTCAATGCCCTTCCTTATCTTTTATAGTAGTTTTCATTGTGAAATCTATTTTGTCAGAGATTAGTATTGCCTTTCCTGCTTTTTTGTGGTTACCTGTTACTTGGTATATCCCCCCCGCCTTTGTTTCTGAGTATGTTTTTCTCTGTATTTCTTAGATGTGTCTTTTGTAGGCAACATATTGGTGGACTTTGGCTTTTTTTATCCATGCTGCTGCATTTTTTTCTCTTGATTGACACATTTAGTCCATTCATATTAAATGTGATCATTGTCAAAACAAGTTTTACTTTTGCCATTGTTCTTTTTCTGTTGTTTCTGGTACTATGGTCCATCCACTTCCTTTGGTGTCACGAGGTGAAGTACTTTACTTAAAATTTCTTGTAGTTTTGGTCTTATAATTTCTCCTTCATATTTGATGGAGCACTTTGCTGGGTATGCGATCCTTGGCTGCCAATTTATTTATTTTTTTCCAACTTTGTGTCTATGCCATCCCATTCTCTTCTAGTTTTCATGGTTTCTGCTGAGAAATCAGAACTTAATCTAATTGTTTCCTTTTGTAGGTGATTCTTGTTTTTCTCATGTTACTTTTAGTGTTCTATCCTTTTGAAGTGTAGTATTAATTAATTAATGTATAGCAGAAAAACACTGATTATAATTAGCATAAGGAAGAGACCCATAGGATAAGGTCAAAATGTGTTTCAATTATGGGTTGTATAGTTTCTCTTTCCTAGTGGTATAGCACTGGTCTGTGCATTGCTGTACAGAGGTAACTCATGTTTGCTGTGATATTAAACACTGTGACACTGATGTGCCAAATGTGATAATGGTTACCTGTGATGGACAGTGTTTGGTAGAGCTTCCCTACTATAAGAAGCTTGAAAGCAGGGATAGAATCCACTCCAAAATAGCTTGTTTCTGGAAACTATGAACAGTGCTCAGGTGTTTTGTTCATAGGGTTGTTATGAGTCGTCTACAACTCAACGGCACTTAACAGCAACAGTGGTAAGTGTGCCCAGGTCCTGTTTCTCTCAGTAATATGTGAGGTAAAGCACATGGAGTATTGATAACATGAGATTCTCATCCAAATCATGGTGTCTAAACTTTTAATTTTGGGGTCTTCATATAGACCTGAATAAGTGCCTATGTGACTGGCTTTAGTCTCAACCCTCTCTGAAGGTCAAACTGCCACTACATAGCCCAAAGCTTCCCACCAAAAATCAGTGCTGTTTGTATAGACTATAAGGTGTGATACAAAAGTTTGGTTCTGAATTACATTATTAACATAAACTGTCTGGAGTGACCCAAGACCTCCTGGTAAACAAAGCCAACTTTATCAGGGAGAATATTGCAAGTGCTCAGAGATAACCTTCTAAGAGCCAAAGGTGAAGGCCAGAGGTTTTTTTAGAGCAAATTAAATGCTTAACTACACAGAAAGTGAAAGAGAAAGATTTGAGAGAGAAGCTCTTTTCAGAGTTGAAAAGTCAAGGATGAGCTTTATTTCTTAAATTTCAAAGTGAACAAGTAGTTGGACTTAAGCCATTCTGAACATATACTTTGGGACAGGATTGCTTACTAGAGCAAAGTGACCACAGAAGAAAGCTGAAGTGGGGTGAGCCTTTAGATGAAATGATGAAGAGTGCCAAAAAGCCAGACAGCAAGACCAGCACTTTGGGCGCATAAGATAACAGATTCTAGACCTTTATAGAAATTCACAGAAAGGCTCCCTTCCACCACCAAGACACGTATGCCAATGAACAACAGTCCTAGTCAAGTGAAGCTGGGCTTTCTTTTTCCCCTTTCCTTTTCTAGAGTCATCACAGACTGTAAAACCAGTAGGACCAGTAAATAAAGAGCTTGCTGTTGCTAGGTGCTGTTAAGTCAACTACGATTCATTATAACCCTATGAACAAAGGATCTGAACCTAACCTGTGCCATCCTCACCATCTTTGATATATTTGAGACTATTGCTAAAGTCATTGGGTCAATATCTTGTTCAGTCTTCTCCTCTTTTACTGACTCTAACTTTCCAAGCATGATGTCTTTTTCCATGCCCCTAACAACATGCCCCAAATCTGTGAGACAATAAATCACAGATCTCCTATCCATTTCAATGGTTTCCTGGTGGTTTAGTGAGTAGGGATTTGTGCTGCTAAACCAAAGGGTGGTCAATGTGAATCGACCAACATTACTGGTTACTGTGAAGTCAATACCTGGTCTCAGTCCCCTCACCTGGCTAAAAAATTAAGTCAGGTGAGAGGGACTGGAGAGAATGATGTTCAAGCTACACAGTGTACAGCAATTTCAGTGACCTTAGAGAGAGCTACCTTTAGTGTACAGTGTAGTGGCTCTTATAAAAGCTAGTTTTAGTGTGGGGATCCTTAGGACGTCCAACGTTGATATTGCTTAGTATACTCCTGACTGGAGAACAAGGTCAAGAGGAAAGGTAAGGAAACAGGAGTGAAGATAAAAAGCAAGCACAAATTTATTAATCAAAAATACATTGCAAAGGAAGGAACAGAACATCACCCAAAGTATGGAAATAATGGAAGGGGCTCCATGCTATTGAGGTGGGGATATATATAAAGTTGATTTATTTGAGTATGTGTTGAGCTGGAGTCTAGACCAAGAAAAATGATGTCATAAAGAGTTCAGATCGATTGTTTCTAATGTCACTCAAGCACCTAAAATACTAATCATGTGCTTTTGGCTCCCATATTACATTAGTATTTGTCTCAATATTCAACAGCAACAACAGTCCATAGACTAAAGAATATCATTACTGTCCGATCCATCTTGGCTGAAAACATAGAATATCAGAAGGATACTTATTTGAGTTTGTTGAGTATGTAAAAGCATTTGACTATGTGGATAATAGAAAATTATAGATAACATTGAGAAGAATGGAATCCCAGAACACTTAGTTGTGTTCATGTTAAACCTGTACATAGACCAAGAATAAGTTTGGACAGAACAAGGAAAGAAGTTATGATTTAAAATCAGGAAAGGTGTGTGTTAGTGTTGTATCGTTTCTCCATACCTATTCAATATCTATACTGAGAAAATCATTGAAGAATTTGGACTGTATGAGGAACTTGGCATCAAGATTGGAGAAGGACTCATTAATCCCCTGTATTATGCAGATTATATGACCTTGCTTGAAGAAAATAAAGAAGACTTGAAACATTTGCTGCAGAAGATCAAAGACTACAATTGCCAATATGGATTACATCTTAATATCAAGAAAACAATTATTCTTGACACTTAACTAATAGGCAACATCATGATAGATGGAGAAAAAAATTAAAGTTGTCGACATTTTTGTTTTACTTGGATCTACAATCTACACCAGTGATAGCAGGCACGTAGAAATCAAAAGAAGTGTTTCATTGGGAAAATCTGCTGTGAAGGGCCTCTTCAAAGTGCTAAAGAACAAGGATGTCAGTATAAAGATCAAAGTGTACTTCAGACAAGCCATGGTATTTTCAGTTGTGCCCTATGTATTTGAAAGTTGGACAATGACCAAAAAATGACAGAAGAGGAACTGATGTTTTTACATTGTGGCATTGGAGAAGAAGACTGAATACCCAATGGACTGCTATAAGAATGAACCAGTCTGCTTTGCAGAACATGCAACTAAGATGTTCCTTAGAGGAAAGGATAGTAAAACTCCAACTCACCATGTTGTCATGAGAGGCCAGTGATTGGGGAAAAAAAGAAATCGTGCTGGGAAAAGTGAAGATCGGAGAAGGAAAAACCTTCAGCACAATGAATTGAACCTGTGGCTGTGACACTGGGCTCACACATCCCAGAGATCAAGAAAATGTGGCAGGATAGAGCAAGGTTTGGATCTGTTATTCAGAGTTGCTCTGACCAGCAGTCCACTTAATGGCACGTAACAATAACAAAAAATGAATAAATTGTCAGATAAGATAATGTAGGAGCTTTTAAAAACAAATTCTTTCAAAAACTGCTAGTGAAAATAAACATGTGACTTACGTTAAAGTAGTGCTTTGGCAATTTTAATTGAGAAAATGTGACTTTTTAATTAGACCAGCTCATGAATTAAAGATAGTCATTAAGCTATGGAACATGAAGAACTTGCAAATGCTCCACATGCAAGTTCAAGTGATGTCCTCAGTCTAGAGCATATGTTATTAGCACTTTGATCCCTTAGACTCAGTCCATGAATTTTAATTCTCTTCAAAATACGTTCAAAGTGATTGCAAAAGTAGGGCTGGAGGTAAACAAGAGCAGCTGTTTACCAAAAAAACCCTTTCTACCTGACCCCTGTAGAGTTAGCACAATGGCTTCTGAGAAAAGCGTTATGACTCACTAACCTCTCTGTATTTACCACAGACTTATTTCAATATTTTTTTGTATACAGCCTTAATCTCCATTTGGTTAGGGAACATCATTGTCCTCACTTGGGAACTGAGTCAGACGTAGAAACAGATAAAGCAGGTTGCAGTTGTTCTGATCAGTATTCATCTTTTTACTGCGCATCCCACTTTCCATGGCTCTCGTGAGTCTTGACTGCTTGGAGAATTTAGCTAAAACCTGAAGACTGGACTCTGTTGATATCATAGTCTGATAAGGTAAAAAGAAGAGAAAAGAAATCCACTTGTCTAGATCTGTAGCTTCTGAAATAAGAGAATACAGCACTAAGGAGACAAGAAAGGAAAGAACGTATCAGATGTCAAAAGGCTAGACCAATGTGATTGGACAACCACATCGTATTACCTTTTGGGGAAGGATAATATCATTACAGAACTGCCAAACCACAGAGAACCATGGCTCAGTCAGCTGCACATATTGGTATTGTCTAAAGTGGGGAAAACAGGACGTGGGGCGACACCATGAGCATCTCTCTGAAAGGGCCAGAGGAAATGACAATAACAAAGCCCCTCACTGCTCCATAGCAGAAAGAAAATCAGGGGCCCATAGCCTAGCCCCACGTTGTCTGTAAAGCCTCACCAGTAGCAAGAGGTTCTTCTATTCATTGCTGACTCACAAACTCACAGTTATGGTACCAAAAATGGGATTTACTAAGGAGGAAAGTTGGAAAATGGAGAAGGCAAAGAACACACTCCAAAATAAGTCCAAGTTTTAATGGTTCTAAGGCACAACTCTGCTGGCTCTAGTTTCAATTCAGCAGCTTTCCCTTCCATCATCAAACACAAGAGCACAAAAACCCAACGGTGCCAAGACAAATGCAAGAAGCCTCAGGTCATACCTTGCCACCGTTTCTCCACAGCAATGCCAGTCTCTCCACCTCCAGGGCTTGCTCTCACCAGAGTCTTGCTACCACAACCTTTGCTCGCCTCAAGTCCTGCTCACCTCAAGTCTTGCCGCCCAGTGTGAGAAGCACTCGTTATATTGCTGCTTCAGCTGTTGATGATTAGCAGGAACATGCCGATTTGCAACACCACGTGTTTGCGGTTAAGGCAGCTGAAGACCAGAGGGGCTAACTAATGGCTAATAAAAAGCCAGCTTTTAGGCTACCACCACAGGTATAAATTCCAGGGTATAAGCAGCATAATAGCACAATTCAATTTATGAAATTTTACCCCTGTTGTCCTAAAAATGTATGCATATGCCTTTATAATCCCAAACTTCTTTAATAAACTCAAATACAAATTTGAACCTGCAACCAAATGCTTCCTCATCTGTGAATCTAGAATACAAGTTATTTTCTTTAAAAATACAGTAATAGGGGAGCTCTGGGGGTCTAGTGGCAAGACACTGCACTGCAATCCCAGAGGTACGTGGTTCAAATCCACCAGATGCTCTGCTGGAGAAGGAGGAGGCAATCTCCTCTTGTACCAGTCAGATCTGATTTGACGGTACACGTAAAAATAATACAGTAAAAAAATAAAATAAAGAAAGTAGATTTTAAAAAAATGCAGTAATAACACAGGCACAAGGTAGATATTCCCAGAAAAAATGAGATAAATTAGAGGGAAATAAGGGACAACAGGCAGAGAGAGTATGTTGTTTTTAGGGGAAGTTGATATGACTCACAGCAGCCCTACGAACAACAGATATCCTCCACCAGCCTCCCAACTTAACAAACATGTTGTCCTTTTCCAAGGAATAGCCTTTCCTAGCAACATACCCAGAGTATGTGCAATAAAGCTTCACCATCCTTGCCTCCAAGGAGCACTCTAGCTGCGCCTTCTCCAAGTCATCCGTTTTTTTCTTTTGACAGACCATAGGATATTCAGTACTCTCCACCACAATTTGCAAGGAGGGACAGGTCCTTGGAGAGAGATATCATGCTTGGGAGGGTGGAGGGACAGCGCAGGAGGGGAAGACCCTCTATGAGGCGGATTGATTCAGTGACTGGGGTAATCGGCATGGGTGTGTCAGAGGCAGTGCGATTGGCACATGATAGAGCAGGGTTTAGGGCTGTTGTACATAGGGTCGCTATGAGTCGCAAACGACTCGATGGCACATAACAACAACAACCACCACAATTCAAAGACATCAATTTTTCTTCTGTCATCCTTACTCGTTGTCTAGCTCTCAGAAATATGGCAAGTGGTTTAAATGACCATGAACAGAATCAAGTTCACCTTAGTCCTCAAACTCACGTCGTTGTTCCTCAGTAATTTAGAGTAGTCCTTAACTGCAGGCTTTCCCAGTGCAATAAGTCTTCGGATCTCCTGACTGCTGATACCAAGTGTATTGGTTGTAGATCCAAGTTGGATGAAATCAGTAACAGTTTTAAGTTTTTCACAATCTATTATGATGTCACTTACGAGTCCAGTGGCAAGGATTTTTGTTTTCTTAACATTGAGATGCAATCTGTATTGAAAGCTGCAATTCATCCACATTCTATTGGACCACCATTCTTGGGAATTGAAACAAATATGAATTTCTTCCAGTCTATCAGACAGGCAACTGTCCTCCAATTTCCTGGCATAGAATGGAGAACATATGCAAGGTTGCATCTGTTAATTGAAACATTTCAATCGGTATCCCATCAATTGCTGGGGCTTTTCCCCCACCACCAATGCCTTCACTGCCTGGTGGTGCAGTGTTAAGGAGTTGTGCTTCCAACATGAAGGTATACAGTTTGAATCCACTAGCTGCTCTGCACCAGAAAGATTACCAATCTTCTCCTGTGCCTCTGAAAACCTGCTGAAGGATAAGTTATGGTACACACACACA
>NW_006399786.1:21658153-21693451 GCF_000299155.1 Elephantulus edwardii | reverse complement strand
GTAATCGGGATGGGTGTGTCAGAGGCAATGAGATTGGCACAGGATAGAGCATGGTTTAGGGCTGTTGTGCATAGGGTCGCTATGAGTTGCAAACGACTCGATGGCACATAACAACAACAACAACCATAAAACTGTGACAGAAATACTAAGATGGGAAGTATAACTAGCCCAAACAACCTTGGCTTCACTCTTTCTCTCTGTAACAATATTTAAGTCTTTTTCAACTCTTGGGACTCTTATTTATGCATGTGGAGGGAAAGAAAATCCTGTCCTTTATTTTTTTTATTGAAATGTCTATGGAGAAATAACTTATAGTCAGAAAATTTTACCTTATACAAACGTCGGAGGAGGCTGTGAACAATGTAGAAATATATATCCCTGATGCGTTGCATGGAAATCACAGTTTCATTATACATTTTTATTTTTACCTGCTTATTGCAGATGAGTGTAAAGTCCATGCAAAAATCAACACTCTATCCCACATATATTGTGAGCATCCATAAGTGATGCATGAGTGAATGTTTCCAAATAAAGAGACCAGATTTGATTAAGATTAGTATTTATTCAGGGATGAAGCCATTCAAATTGTCTAACGAGATATCTGAAGAATCCCTTTGGTCCTAATTATTAGAAGCTATGCAAGTTGAGAATTGTATATTTGACTAACCTACCTCAAGTTTTTATGTTATTTTCTTACATTTGCTTAATTAAGTAGCAGCAACATAATAGATAATGCCACACAGAACTCCCAGGGCAGATTTCTTCTCAGAAAAGACTTAAAATTGAAGGGAATAAATGCATTTATTAGCAAGTATACCAATTTACTGGGTATTATTTGAAGTCTCATTGTATGGCAACTTTAAGTTAAAAACATTTTATAACATAGTACCTTGGATCCATACTAATGGTAACTAGCACTTATTACTAAAGATTGTTAGCTTTGTACACATGGTCACTCATTTCCTTTAAAGAAATCTATGCCATGGGTACTACTAGTACTTTCCTTTTGAAAATTAAAAAATGAAGGCAAGATAGTATTATGTAATTGGTCTAAGGCCACCCACAGAACTGAAATTTTAACCTAAACTATCTGGCTGTTGGACAATGACCAAGGAGGATAGAGGGAGAATTGATGCCTTTGAGCTGTGGTGCTGGAGAAGAGTATTGAGAATACCATGGACTGCTAGGAAAACAAACAGATTTGTCTTGGAAAGGGTTAAACCGGGTGGCTCCTTGGAGGCAAGGATTCTGAGGCTCCGTCTAACATACTTTGGACATGTTGTGAGGAGAGACTTGCCCTTAGAGAAGGACATCATGCTTGGGAGGGTGGAGAGACAGCGCAGGAGAGGAAGGCCCTCTATGAGGTGGATTGATTCAGTGACTGGGATAATTGGGATGGGAGTGTCAGAGACAGTGCGATTGACACAGGACAGAGCGGAGTTTAGGGCTGTTGTACATAGGGTCGCTATGAGTCGCAAGCGACTTGACGGCACATAACAACAACAACATCTGGCTGTTGAACCCATATGAATTAAGCACTATACAAACTGTATTAGGTATCTGAAAGAAAAGAGGATTCCTGTATTTCTTTCTTTCTTTCTTATTTCCTTTCTTTTCTTGTTGTGTATTGTAGAATTGGTTCTGACTGGCACAGGAGGAGATTGCACTTCCTTCTCCAGTGGAGCATCTAGTGGAAGATTTCTGTGTATCTTAGGTATAGGATGGAGAACAATGTTGGTGAACAAGTAATCGATGAACTGTCTTCTACTTGCACACACAAACTGCCTGCCTTCTTCTATCCCATCTGATTAGTCTTGGTCTTGGCATCACAACTTTGTCCTCCTGCATTATCTTGTTCATTGCCTTTGTTTTATCAAAATGCCAATATCCAGAACTGTCTTCTAGATTCTCTTTATTTCCTCCTCCTGGTGAATATTAATCCAAGATTGTTAATGAATAAGGTTTAGATTTACAAATATAGGAATAACAGATGAAAAAGTGATGCCTTCATATTGTGGTGTTGGAGAAGAGTATTTAATATACTGTGGACTGCCAAAGAACAAACATTTCTGTCTTGAGGAAAGTGCAACCAGGGTGCTCTTTGGAAGTCAGGACGGTGAAACTTTACCTAATTTACTTAGGACTTCCTTTTTTTTTTTTTTTTTCAAGAGCCTGTCCTTGGAGAGAGATCATGCTGAGAGAAGTAGAGGGTCAGCAAAAAGAGAGGAAGACCCTCCAGGAAATTGATTGCCACAGTGGGCTTGAGGATGACGGGGATCAAGTGGACAGTGCAAGATTCAGATCTGCTGTTCATAGAATGACTGTGAGTCGCGGTCATTTCAGCAGCACCTAACAACTGTAGAAACCTTGAGCTACAGACACGTTTCCAAGCAGACATCTGGTTGTTGTTACCCAGTTTGGTTTTCTACAGGGCCCTGAAACTCAACATGGCTAAAACAGAATGTACCATCTATGGTTATGTTCTTTCCTCAGACTAGTTTCTCTTTCTATACTGTCTACTTGCTTGTTTAGTAAGAAAATCTTCTGATTGTTAACCTATGTTTAGCAATCTCCACTCTTAACTTACTCAAGTCCTACTTCTTTGAGGTCAGAGAGAATGTATATAATATAGTAGCTACTCTTCTCTCTTCCAAGGAGCACTCGTGGGGTTGTCCATAGTCTGTTAGCAGGATTGCACAGTCTAACCCAAAGGTGATGTCTCTCTGGTGGTTTACATCCACCAGTGACTCTACAGGAGAATAAGGGCCAATCTCCTTCTTTTCTATTTAGAGCCTCCAAAAACCTCCTGGGGGTCAGCTATGAGTTAGTTCTGACTCTACAGCAATGAGTGACCGAGAGAGGCTTTCTTTTAGAGCTTTTGCTTTGTTTGAGATGTGTATCATGTCCAGTTTGGCTTTTTCCATTGAAATTTTTTCTCTTCTTCAATTACTATCTCCTTTATATCACCAGGTTTATACTTATTAGCAAACAAATTGTTGTTGGGTACCATTGAGTAGGAACCAACCTATGGCTGACCTTCCAGTGGGTTTTCAGAGACAGTAACTGTACAGGAAGAGACTGCTCATCCTTTTTCTTGGGACAGCTGATGGGTTCAAATAGTGTGTCTTCAGGACTAGGCCACTATTATACTCTATTAATTTTCATGGGAGCAAGTTCTTCCCTTTTTCTTCTTCAAATCCAATTATTTGCACATTCCATTACAGGATTTTGCTTTGTCTTCTTGAGCTGTCCTTTGAAATTGTCTATTCACCTCTATGACTTTAGCATTACTTCTCTTCATTTTGGCTTCTCAATGCTTTAATGAAATTTTCAGAGTTTCTTCTAAAATCCATTTTGGTCTTTTCAATGTCCCAAACCTATTCTGGAGATGATTTTTAAATTATGTTAGGATAGACTCAAGGTCACATTTTGGTGCTTGTGGATTTGTCTTTATTTTCAATTTGAACATGTATATGAGTGATAGTCTGTTCCACAGTCAGCAGCTGGTCTGGTTTTGACTGCTGATATTGACCTTCTCTAAAAACTTTTCCCACACATATAGTCAATCTGAACAATGTATAGTCCATTAGGTAGATCCATGTGTAAGGATATCTTTTATGTTTTTTAAAAAATATATTTGCATTGAATAAATCATTGAACATGCAAAATTCAATAATTTGATATCCAGCTTCATTTCTGTCACCAAGTTCATTTTCCAACTTCCATTCCTTCCTCATGTTTGGCCTGCTCAACTTTGGCATCGTGGTCACCAGTAATTATTAATGCACCTTGCTTGCATGTTTGGCCAGTCTTGAACATCAAAAGACTCAAACTGTTTCCTACTCTTTGACTTTAGTTGTTGTTGAATATATGTGAATAACAGTTGTATTAACAGGTCTTTTTTGTATGCATATGGATAGCATCCATTCATTTACAACCTCTTTAGGATAGATTTTGAAATTGTCTTTTAAACTATGAATGCAACAACATTTTTCCTCCATTTTCATTTCTGATATAATAGATCATGTGATTATTTTATTCAAAGTGGCTCATGCCAGTCTAGCTTAGTTCACTTATGCCTAAAATGTCAATCTTCATGCATTCCAGTTCATATTTTAGAACTTCCAGGCTTTCTACATTCATACTTCATGCATTCCACATTCCAGTTATTAAAGAGTGTTTGCAGCTGCTTCTCTTTTTTTGGTATGACTTCCAATCAGGGCTTTACTTCTAAAACTATATTCCTCTCTTATTCATGGAGTTTTCAAAGGCCCTTTACTTCAGGAGTAGATGACCAGTCCTGCTTCCCACTCTGTCTTAGTCTGCTGAAACCTGTCCACCATGGGTGACCCTTCTGACATTTGAAACACTGGTGGTATAGCTTCCACTATGACAATAACCCACAAGTTACTTTAGTAAACTGACAGATGTGTGATGTACTGGTAAAAACATACAATAAACAAGAAAGCATATACAGATCTAATCTATAATGAACAATATGAAAATCATTCCTCTTAAACAAGAAATTCATAGAAAGGTAGTTCACCTCTAAACACAAGCCATCATGAAAATAGGCTTATGAATATCATAGCATACATAAGGCAACCTTTTTTGACCTCAACTGAGATCTGTGATGGTGTGACAGTACGGAGTCCTGATTGGGGGTAACATGGCACAGACAGTGGCTTGGATGGGTCCTTTGTGCTTGTACTTCATCACAAGGCCCAAGAGACATAAGATCGGAGATCTAAAACTGGAGGGCACATACTCGTTGGTATACCTGGTTGCCTATGGGATATTTGTTTCAAAGCCTTAAACTGCAGGGTAGGAACTTGAAAGAACTCATTCAGCATTCCTAAAATTGAAAGACTGAAAAGCAAATGTAAGCCACAAATATCAATACTGAAAGATACTATGAGAAAACTCTTGAATGATACAGAAAGTATCAAAAGAAGATGAAAGAAATGTACAGAGTCATTTTACCAAAAAGAATTGGTTGACACAAAAGTATTTCAGAAAGAACCATACAAACAAGAACAAATGGTAATGAAGAAAGAAGTTTAAGCTACGTTTAAGGCATGGGTTAAAAAATAAGGTCCAAGAAAACAATGGAATACTAATCGACATGTTCCAACTAACAGATGCAGACCTGAACATAGTCATCAGTCAACACCAAAAAATTTGGAGGACGGCTATTTGGTTAGCTGACTGGATGATGTCCATATTTGTTCCCATTTCCTAGAAAGGGGATCAAATGGAATGTGGAAATTATCAAACAGCATCATTAATATCACATTCAAGCAAAATATTACTGAAGATTTATTAAAAAATTACTAGAGTGATATATTGACAGAGAGCTCCAGGAAGCTCAAGAGGATTTTAGAACCAGCCAAGGCACCTGAAACATCACTGATGTCAGATGGATACTGGCTGAAAGCAGAAAATACCAGAAGAGTGTCTTTTTTTTTGTTCTATTGGCTATATAAAAGCATTTGACTGTGTAGATCATTAAAAGTTACTACTAACATTAAGAAGAATGAGAATTTCAGCTCATACAAAACCTATATCTAGAGCAAGAAACTGTTGTTCATCAACTTCAAACCAAGAAAGGTGTTTACCACAGTTGTAGCCTCTCACCAAACCTTTCAGTCTGTACACTGAACAAATCTGAGAAGCTGAACTCTATGAGGAAGAATGTGGCACCAGGATAGAAGGCAGATGCATCAATAACCTGCATTATTCAGGTGACACAACCTTGCTGAAAGTGAGGAGGATGTGAAATGCTTGGTGAGGAAGATAAAAAACTTAAATATGGATTGCTTATCAACACAAAGAAAACAAAAGTCCTCACCATTGTACTGACAGGCAACATCAGTCTAGATAGAAAAAAGATTGAGATTATAAAAAATTTCATCATACTTTGATCCACAAATATCAGCTGTCAGGTGACCAGGAGATATATCGCATTGATCAAGTCTCCTGTTGGGGACTTCTTCAAAGTACTGGGGTACAACGATATTAGTTTGAAGACTAAAGTTCACTTAATTCAAACCATGGTCTTTTTTGATCACTTGCTATGCATCTAACAAAGAAAAAAAGATGACAGAAGAAGAATTGATGTTTTTGAGTTGTGGTGTTGGAATATATCACAGAATGTCTGTTTGCTCAAAAAGCAAACATATATATCTTGGGAAAAGTGCAGCCAGAATGCTTGTTGGAGGCCAGGATGGTGAAGCTTCTTTTTGCATACTTTGGGCATGTTGTTAAGAGAGGTTATTCCTTAGAAAGGGACAACATGCTTGGAAAGGTGGTTCAGCAAAAGAAGGAAAGACCTTCAATGATATAGATTGACACGTTGACTGCAGCAATGGGCTCAAGTGTTTCAGAGATGACAAATATGGCACAGGATAGGGTTCAGATCTACTGTTCATAAAGTCAGTGTAAGTAATATCCAACACAACAGCACTGAAGAACAACATCAATTCTCTATTGAAACTTTGGTGAATTTTCTATCTTTTACACTGCAAAATATAAATTTAGGCTGACTGGCAAGAACTTTCAAATATGTTTTCTGTCTTTACCTATCTTAAATTCATTGCTGTTGAATTGAATTTGACCCATTGTTGAACCTCCATTGGGTTTCAGAGCCTATAAATTGCCCATTTTTCTGCCACAGCGGGAGATTGTCCATCTATTCCGTGGAGAAGCTAATGGATTTGAACTGCCCAAGAAAAGGCACTATTGGATTAGCAGTGCAACTCCTTACCATCCTTGCTGCCAGAGCTCCCAAAGAATGTTCATGATGATGACAAAGAGGAAGAAAAAGTATGAAATGAATTGACACCATATGGCTTAACTTAGCTCGATTCCTCCCCCAGGACATTTCTAAAGAGTCCAATTTACAATGAGGTAAGATATAAGGACAGGAAGGCAGTTTGGGAGGCTATGAAGGAGAGTGGTGGTATAGCCCATAGGAGGTTACAGTATTTAACCTAGAGGTGGAAGGTCTCTGACAGTTTGAATCCACCAGGGGCTCTGCAGGAGAAAGATGGGCAAGCTTCTGCTGTGCAATTTATATCCTCAGAAACCTGTTGGGAGGTAAGCTACGAGCCAGGTTGGACTCAATAGGGATGAATGAGCATGAGTGTAAGTATGAGTATGGTTGTTTGACTGTCTAACCATGAACTCTTCTCTACCTTCCCTATTCCTTCCCTATCCACAGTTTTTTGTTTTCACTCTCCAGCAAGTAATCACTGATACTCTAGGAGCAGTTGACCAGAAGGAAAAGCCACCAGGACTGAGATTTAGCATGGATCATTAAAAAAATTAAAATAGACAAAAATATTCTTAAAATATTAAACATTACACATTGCCAATAAAAAATATCCTTTGCTGTGTCTATTATCATATTATTAAAAACAACCCAAAAATGGCAATCCAAACTAGTGCATGTGTATGTGTGTGTATGTATGTATGTGTGTATATAAAATTTTAATATACAATGATAGTTGTAGAGGGGTTTCAGATCTTTTGTTCATAGGGTTGCTATGAGTCGTGCTCGACTTGATGGCAATTAACAACAAGAATAGCAACAACAATATTTATATATATGTATATATACATATATATACATAGATACACGTATGTATGCATATATCACATATATGTATGTATATCATTATTTTATACTAAATAATGATAAGATATTACTATGTTTAGATCTCACATGTGGATAAGGAAGCTGCAGCAGAGAAGAGTGAGTTCGTGTAAGTTCATCATTTTGGACCCAGGCCCCTGCACAAGGAAACTCCTTGGCCAGGACACATGGAAATTTTTACAGAAAGCCAAGCCTACAGATGCTCCAGGAAACAAGGACTTTCATCCAGAACCAACAGAGAAAGACAGAGAGAAACGTTGACAAATACACATAGTGAGAGTGCACACGAGAGTCTTGTGAATTTGGACATCTAGACCCTACACTGAACTAAATTTCTGTTTATTAAAGCCAGCCATTTGTGACATTACTGTTACACCAGTGCTAGATAATGAAGACAACGAGTGAAACTTTGAGTGTATTTTATCCTGTTCATCATCTGTAAAGCTATGAAATCTAAATACAATTTATCTGTCTCTGAAGTATATTTGCAAAACAGTAATAAGGTAGACATTTCTATCCTAAAAGAGGGAAAAAGGAAGGAAAGAAGGAATAGCAGGCATCAAAGAAGCAGAACAATTTATGTTAGATCTCAAGGTTTGAAATGAGTGCCCTATTTTCCCAGACCATGTGGGCAATAATTTACCCACAGGTTCTCATTGCTGACTATGCTCTGTGATTCAGAGTGGAGGCCCCTTGGTCCTGGGCTTAAACTTCACAGTATAAGGACACAAGGACTGAAACTCTACTCTCTTGACTTTGTTGCTGTTGTTACTTGCCTTTGATTCTACTGCAACTCAAAATGATCTTACAAAAACAATGGATCTTAACTCTGCCCTATCCTATGTGATCCTTACCATCCATCTCTAACACACTTGAGCCCTTGTTATGGTCATCCTGTCAATCAATTTTTTTGAAACTCTTCCTCTCTCAATCTGACCTTCCATTTTTCCAAGCATGATGTTCTTCTCCAAGGACTGATTCCTTCTAACAACATGTCCAAAGTATGTGAAATGAAGATGTGCCATCCTTGTCCCTAAGGAGCACCTTGGTTTCACTTTCTCTAGGAAAGATCTGTTTATTCTTTTGACAGACTATATGATATTCAGTACTCTTCTCCAACTTCACAACCCAAAGTCATCAATTCTTTTTATGTCATCCTTAGTAACTGTTCAACTTTGAGGTGCATAATGAGCTATTGAGAAGACCATGGCTTGGGTCATGCATGCCTTAGCATGGCTCTTTAGAATTCTGGAGACGTTCCTAAAGCAAATTTCTACAGAGCAATCCATCTTTTGATTTCTTAACTCCTGATGCTAAATAACTGACAACTTTAATCTGTTTGTCAATTATCATGATATGACTTAGTACCATTCTTCGAATCCATCTGAGTCATGACTCCATCCCTTTGTTACTGGCAGGCTGCTGAGTTCTTCTTCCTTTTAATGTGGCAGCCCACTCACTTAGCTTAGAATTTTGTCCCCATCCCTCAGGAAACTCAATGATAGGCTCAAACACCGGAAATGAGCTGTGAACATTGACTCTAAAGAAGTTGTAACCCCGCCCTTTGATATCCAGTAAATTGTGGCCCTACCTTTCAAAACAGAGAAGACCTTGCTTCCCAATTTCCTCCACTGCTTTCTGAGCTACTCCACGGGTGGTCTTTCTGTTTTCTTAGAAGACAACTGGATCTCACTCTTTTGACTAACTTTCTACATGTAGAATTTCAAGAGACAGGTACCATTCTCGTTTTTCCTCTGTCTCCTTGAGTCTAAGCTGATTGGTTATGTACTGTCTATGTTTGTTTGATACATCAGTCACAAGTTAATTTCTTTACCAAAAGTTTGTATAGTTCATCCTACGTGAACTTTTTATGACACATCTTTTTTTGTACAAGAGAATTTTTTAAATCTTTGGTTGGTTTTTTTTTTCCATTTATAAAGTTGAGTTTTAGTCTATCTCTTTCCTCTAACATTTTACTATAAGTGACAAGGTGAAACCATTTCTTCAGATCTTGCTTAGAAATTCCCCAAGTCATCACTTAGACGTTCTGCATTCCACCAAAACTTTGAATATAACTCAGACATTTTATTGCTCCATAAAATATATCACCTTTCTCTGTTTTCCAATCACATGTTAATCATTGTCTTTTAAAATTTCACTTGTAACATAGGTCAAGTTCACATTTCTAGCAATATTCTGTTGCTGGTATGATATTGAGCCTCTAAAATGATAGAGACTTTCTCTATTGCCTCCTTATTTTTTTCTGAGGGCTCACTGGAATTCCATTTCTATCCATAATTCTACCAAATCTCTTTAAAACAATCTAGGCTTCTCCTGTAAGACTCCTTAAAACTTTTCCAATCTTCACCTATTACCCAATCCCAAACTGCCTTCACATTTTAGTATCTTTTAGAACATCACCTCAATCTTAGAACTAAATCTTCTTTAGTTTTCCAGTGCTGCTGTAACAGAAATATCACAAGTGGGTTACTTTAACAAACAGAAATTTATTTTTTCACAATTTAGGAGCCTAGAAGTCTAAATTCAGAGTACTGGATGTAACTACTAGGTCTGTTATCTTTGGAAAATGTTCTTGTCTAGTCTGCTTTTGTTTCTAGCATCTCTCTAACCCTGAATCTATGCTGTTTGTAGTTTAATCTTCTTCATATATCAAGAATAATGAACTTTTTCTTCTCATTAACATAACAAAGACAAGGCATTTCCAAGTGGCATTATAATCATAGGGGTAGAAATCAGGATTTACAATACATATTTTTAGGGACACAATCAATCTACAACAATCTTTTGTCCATTTTCTCATTAAATTGCTTGTCAATTTCTAATTGAACTATAATAATAGTATATTTGTAATATTCTTTGACTTGGAGAAAGATTATAACTATTTTCTCCCATTCTTTAATGTGGAATAAGGAAAGAACTAGCTTCATGAGGAATAATGTGGGGTCATGAGTTTATTGTTCAAATGGCTTTCCTAGTCATCAGCATTGACTTTCAGCACATGCCACAGCAGGGACTTAAAATAGGGTGTGCATAAACTAATCATTGTGGGTTTGGTCAGTTTCCCCCCCCCCCAATCTCATCAAGTTTAAATTATGCAAGTTAAGGTGCAAAGGTGGGAATCTCACAACATACAGGAAAGAGGAGGCAGAGTGCAGCAATCGTCTTTCCAGGCCAGAAGTTCCTGCATCAGTCAAATAGAGATCTACACAAGAGCAGTAGCAGCCTGGGTAGAGAACCAGAGACCAGATGAGATGAAGCTGACTTGGGGCTGCTGCCTCACCGAGCAAGAGCCAGAGGCCTTTGACCAAACTTGCTGGAAAAGTGAGGGAAGGCACCAGAATTAGTAAGACTAAGGGAACTTTGTAACACTGACCTAAGCTGTGAGGCCAAAGTCCAGGGGCTTGCCACCGTGCTTGAAAAGCTATATGAATTGAAGGGACTGCATCTTGCTGCCAACCTGAAGTACAGACTGTTTATTTCCCCAGTAAACCCTATTATTGGGAGTGTGGTTCTGTGAAGTATGTGGTCACTGAAATGGAAAAATTGTACCCTACTAAAACCTGTGTTGTACCCTGTTAATTTCACTAAGTCCCGCAAGTGAGCATGATTCTATGAGATCTCTGTGGTCATTCTAATGGACTTTGGAACCTGGAGTAAAGCCGTGTGGCTGGTATTGGAATTACTAGTAGAAGTAGGTGAGGTTGCCATGTCTGACCTTATGGGAATTGGTTTGGATTATGGGAATTGGTTTGTGGAAAGTGCTAAAGGGGAATTCTTCCCTTTGTGAGGTTAACAAAGGTCAGAAGTGGCCACCTCCATCCTTACGTACTCTTTTGTACAGTTTAAAATCACGATTAGCACAAAGTTGTTTCCTATGAGGTAGTAAGAGAGCTGTGTTGACTTCATTGTGAGGAGTTGCACTGCTAACTCAAAGGCATGTGTCTGAATCTCCCAGCTACTTCACAGAAGAAAGACGCGCAATCTCCTTCCGTGCAATTTCCTGTCTCTGAAAACTCACTGGGTGTGGGGGGTGGGGTCAGCTATGGGGCAGTTCTGACTCAATGGTATAGAACATTAAAAACATCATGAAGTATTGGTCCCATATACATTTATTATCCAATTTTTCACTCAGTCTGACAAACATATTTCTAACAAAAACTATCTCCCCACTTCAGCAATCTCTACTTCTCTGCTGGGTTTTATTATTTCTTGCAATGGCACCACAGAACTCAAAGGTCATCCAATTCATACTAAAATATGAAATCTTGATCAATTTGGACATAAGAGGAACAACTCAAAGTTTAGATCTGGAAACACATTGGCTTTCCTGCGGTGATGAGCATATTTCATTCCCCCTTTTTATCAGGCAAGTTAGCCTCCAACCAGGATAGATCTTTCAATTGTTGTCAATCGGATAGTTAAAGGGGTACTGCTGAACATACGACCAGCAATTTCACTGCTAGAAATATACTCTGAGGAAAATAGGACAGAAATACAAATGGATTTTTGTACACTGAGGTTCATAGCAGCATTACTCACAGTAGCAAGAAAATGGAAATAGTTGAAATTTCCATCAAAAATGAATGGATTGAGAAATTGTGTATATTCACACAATGAAATATTATACAGCAATCAGAAGCAATGATTTTGGAAAATATTATGTAATATTAGAGAGGTTGAAGGTATTATACTGATTTAACTCAGTCTCATAAGGACAAATTAAGAGGTGGGAGGAGGGAGATTGAGGGTAGGAAGTGGGAGAATTCTTGAGGCCTCAGAGTTTAGTGGGCAGAGTTGAAGGAATTAGGAAAGATCCAGTGGGGACCTGAAAATGTAGGGTAATAGTGGGCATGGATCAATGGTGATTAATTTTATAAGACACAATGTATGGAATAATACTATAAAACACAACGTTAATAGGGAAATGTGTGAATGTGTGAAACTACATATGTATATATATATATATATATATATATATAGAGAGAGAGAGAGAGAAACAAAACACAATGTATATGAATTTTGTATGTAAACCATGCAATATTGTATGTATATAAAATAAAAATAATTAATAAAAGAACAGAAAAGAATATAAAAAAGCGAAACATTGCTGGCACACATGACCTTTTCACAGTTAACTGGCTCAACTCCTGGGCCCACTCAGCTGTCTTTTTTTTTTCCCCCACTCAGCTGTCTTATCTAACTCTTCTTAGTTACAGCTTTTTGCTGTCACCACTGATTCTGCTGGTCTTTTTCTAGGCTCTACTGAGTCCTTTTTGGGTACCTTGTAGTTATCCATGGGTAAAGATTGATTTTAACATGATAGAGTTTTGAATGTTTTTAAATTTGAATAGATTCTGAGATCTGTCTTTGAGCTATATTTTTGGAGCTAGAAGTACTGTCTATTTCACACAAAAGATTAGATATCCTGAAGGAGATAAGCTTTGAGAAGATTTTTGAGAGAGTGAATGAGCTAAGAGACTTAAAATTAAAGCCCTGGTGAGAAATAGTAGGTAGTGTAGGGAAAGGGGCACAAAAGCATGTCATGGGCAAATTCTAAAGATAGACTTGAAATCTTTTTTAAATTACCCTGAGGAATCTGTAAATCAAACTTGTTGATGGGAGGTTTTACAGGTATTTCATTGTAACTGGATGAAATAACAATGCTTTGGTTCTAATAGGAGAGTTGTGCCTTAATGAGCTCTATACTGAAGCTCACTCTTTACATATGTGCCTCAGTCCCATGGCCTTCATCTTAAATGACACTGAAAATTACTTTAATACCATTTTATTTCTTTCTTTTAGCTGCAATATCATTTCCAACTATGGCATCATTTGGAAACAGGAGTGGCATCCACTTCCTAAACAACATGCCTCCAGAAACTCTATGAACTTTGATAAATGTCAATAGTTATGCAAAGGCTTTCAGGCCTTTTGTTCATAGGGTCGCTGTGAGTTGTGCTTAACTTGAAAGCAATCAACAACAATAGCAACAACACAGCATCGTATTCATCGAATCGAAATTTTCTTATGCTTACATTTCTTTAATTATTCCATTTTAGTCATAACTATAAAATCTGCTACAAACTTTTTTCCTGCCTTACTCATCTTCAGAAATTGTCCAGAATTTATCTGAAGGAATACTGTAATCTTCCAATCTAAACTATTTTATTACAAAGCCTTTGTTACAATTTTTTCATTATTATTAATTTCAATGAACATTTACAAAGATTTTGGATTTCCATTCATTCATTGTTGCACTTTTCTCCCCATCCACCCTCCCCAACCCCAGTCGCTCTTCTCTTTGAAAAGTAAAAGAAAAATTCCTTCATTGGTATACAATCCCCCTGCACCCCACCCTCACCCCACCCCGAGTATACTCCACTCTGCAACCTTCATTCCGGACTCTTACGATAATTTATATTGCATTTAAACTGTTCTCTCCCTCATCCGTTTCAATGCAGTATACATAATTCATCCAGTTTGCCTTTTGGAAAGTCATTCTTATATCCCCCCAAATTTTTCATGTTATAGTTTAACAGCTGCTTCCCTCTCTTTCTCTCTCTCTCTCTGACACTATGAAATAGTAAAGGCCGCTGTGCTATGTGTCCTCTGTGTCCTTTCCAACAAGTCTTTATCTTTTACTTACTCAACAGAGACTGCCTTTGCTAACGTCACAGAATTCTGATCTCTTTCCTAACTTCTTTGGCTGCACACTCCACTCCTTTTGGTTATTTTACAGAAGTAATAAGGAAGTCTCTCTTTTTTGAGCAGTTATGCCTGCCAGGATCTTTACATAAGTTATTTCATGTGATCTGTAGTAAGGAAAGTGTGCCCAGAAAAGGTAAATTGCTTATCCAAGGTCAAATAGATAGCAGAAGAAGAACTTGAGATTTTGCAGTTTTTGTTCTCTTAACCACCGTGTACAGTAATCATGTAAAAATTCATTTACCATGTTCTAGGTTCTAGGGTAGGACTTAGCATAAAAATAATGTAAAAAACATAACCATATATGTTAAGTTGATTCTTACTCACAGTAACACTACCAGACAATGTAGAACTGTCCCATAGAGTTTCCATACTGTTTATTCTATGGAGTTCAAACTATGGACATTTGATTAACAGACCAATGATTTAACCACTTGCCTTCTTAATTCATTCTTTTATGACTAATAACAGACCAGTTACAGGAAGGGATATGCTAACAGCTTCCCAAATGTTTGATCTGCAGTATAAATCCATCATTTCCAACATCAATAGTTCCTCCTACATTCAGTCCCCCCACTCTTAGGTTCCTTGTTAGCTGGAAGTATTCATAGAGACTCAGAGCTGTCAGAGGAATGATTCATGCAACTAGGTAATGCAGGCAGGTGTGGCAGATGTGTGAGTATTGTATTGTTGGTTGTGGTGCAGCTGGATGTTGTGCCAAGTGTCCTAGGAAAGAATTGTTCCAAAAGAGAGAGCTAGCATTGAGTTCCCATCAGAAAATCAATGGCTTTCAGTGGCTCCGCAGGGGAAATATGAGCAATGTCCTCTTGTGCAATTTACAACCTTGGAAACTCAGTCCAGGTCAGATGCTAGTTAGTTCCAACTTGACAGCAATTAGTGGCTATGAAGGAAACTGTAAGGGAATAACTTTCTGTTGTTAAAGCCATTCACTTGTATCTCTGTTATGCAGCACTAGAATAACCAAGACAAACAGTAAGGTGACATGATTTCCCAGAGGTGAAGCATGGGCATTCAATTTCAATAAAATGGAAATGAAATTCTCAATCTGTGCCATTTCCTTTACCAAAAATATAACTCAGCAGCAGAAAATTATACAAATTTATTTAATTACATGCCTTAATTTCCATCCATTCTATTGATATGTTTGCTTTGAACACATTGCTCTGTAAGAATTAATTTTATCCTTTTTTATTAGTAAAATTTTCTGGTGGTGAAAAGTTGTGCTGCCCATCCAAAGGCATATGGTTTGAATCCACCAGCTGTTCTGCAGGAGAAAGGTGGGCAATCTCCTCCAGTGCAATTTAATGTCTCTGAAAATCACTGGAAGGTCAGCTATGAGTCGGTTCTGTCTTGACAGTACATATCAGCATCATATTATTCACTGGTATGTATATCAATTTTATTATGGTGATTATATATAAAGTCATTCCAAATTCAATGGTTTCTTGGTTAAATCTTAAACAATTAAACAGACCCAGATGAGTTCCTCTTGTTGGAGTTGAATTAACTGGAGACCTTATAAAGCTACAGCCTGGTAGTAGTGTTTGTAGTGGGGGTGGGGGGGAAGGTGGTATAGATTTCTTGGACTTCTTCTGCTTCTGGCTTCCACACTGTTGTTGGCAGCCAATGTCCCTGTGGTCTTTGCTAATAGCCACAGCAGTGGCTTTGGTGGGTGGAATGTTTGTTTCCAGGATTGCTCCAACTATAGAAAATTTCACAGTGATACAATTTCTTTTCTCCACCATGCTGGCAGCATATGCGTTCTGGAACTGGCCCCAGCCTTTCTCCTAATTTCTAAACAGACAGAGCATATGAATCACACCACACCTCCCTTGGGTTTTCAGTCACTGGAAAGGGGATGCATTTGTGTCTTTGGACTGCTGTAACAAATTACCTCAAACTTGGTAGCTTTGAAAACCAAACATTTAATCTCTCACTGTGTGGAAGACATAAATCTGAAATAAATTTATTAGTAGCACCATACTACTACTGAAACATCTAGCTTCTAGCTAAATTCTAGCATCTGAGACTTCTTCCTTGCCTCCCCTGTCTTTTTGTGGCTTCAAGACATTCCTTATTTGGTGGCTGCACACTTCCAATCTAAACCTTAATCTTTGTATCACCAACTTCTCCATAGGTCTGTGTTCTTCTGTCTCTTCTAAGGATAGTTGTAATTGTATTTAGGGCTCTTCCACATAATCCAGAAATAATTCATAATGAGATCCTTCATTCAAAAAAGGTCAGTTGATAGTTTCTACAGATTAAGATATGAAAAACTATTTTGAGGGGCACCATTCAACTCACTATAGAGGTGAGCCCTTAAGAGTCCCCTTGTTATCTGTGCCATTTCACCTTCTCTCTTGCTTTATACAGTCCTACATTCAGGGCTTTCCAAGTTGCAGATGGAAAACAAATCTGGCTCCCTTTTTCTCAAACAGTTCTCAACATTAATGATGGGTTGTTTGGGGTGTGTGTGTGTGTGTGTGTGTGTGTGTGTGTGAAGTTGGAGTTTTTGTGCATGTGTGCATTCTGTCTTCTTCCACACATTTCCTATCCTTATTCCCTTAAAATTCTTCTCTGAGAGGTCAGGGGGACAATATCTATAGAGGTTCTAGTTATATTGGCATGGAATCTTCATGCTAGTTCCACCTCTAATTCCTTCTCATTCCTACCAACACCTTTAATCTCAGCCAGCTCAAAATGCCTTTCATATGACAGGATAGGGAAGAATTACAAACCACATTCAAATTTTTGTTTTACATAAAAAATACAGGTTTTGAACTTAGCAATTTAGGGCTGTGATCTCTGTTGTTGAGCTGATATCACTTGTCTGAAATGGATACCATTTCATTTTAGACGTTAGGTGGGGAAAGAACTAACAGAGGCAAGGAGTCCACTCGACCAACACTTCAGATCTCATCTCACTGCACTTTCAAATTGAGAATTCTTACTCGTGTCCCTTCAGAAATGTTCTTAGTTACTCTAAGTACTTAGCAGTTGCTTGAAAATCTTAAAACATGTAAGCTATTTTCCTTCTCCATTTAAGTAGCATCATCAAACATAAACACATTTTAACATAACTCTTTAAATACAAAATATGCAACTTGAGACTGATGTAAAACTCCAGGATCATCTATATTCTTTGGAAATAAATAGACTTTTATCTGCATTTGACTGCAATGTAACAGTCTGGGTTAAAGTTAATATATTGTAATATACTACAATGAGTGGAGCATATAAGGCCTTTTTGCCTAGACTTAAAATTTAGATAAAGAAACATTATAAAAATTTATTTTAGAAGATTTACTATATACCTCTGAGGATATTTTTTCCTGGCAAAGAAAATGAGTTGGGGAAGAAAACAGCTGCTACTCAAGATACAGAGTGCTAGATTGAGGAGAGGGGTTGAAGGTATAAAGGAAGACAACCCTGAACTCGATAGAGACAACTAATTTGTGGTAGAAGATCCACGTGGTTGGAGAATAAGGACCAGTGTGAAAACAGTGAAGGATTCTGACATGATTCTGTGACAAAGGAAGAAATGCACCGTGGCAATCTTCCATACGCTTGGGAGAATGTCCATCCATGTACCAAATTACCAGAAATTAAACAACTGAGTAACACAAGTGTACCGTCTTATAACTTCTATAGCTTAGAAGATAAACATAGGCCTCACTGAAAAATGAAAGTAGTCGTTCTGCTGTATTCCTTTGTAGAGCTCTAGAGGAAAAGCTTTTTTCTTGCCTTTTTGAGATTCTAGTAGTTGTATACATATATATATTTGGGATTGTAGACTCATAGCTTTCTTCCTCCATCTTCAAAGTCAGAATAAAAAAAAAAAAAAAAAAGAAAAGAAAAGCTTTTCGGATGCTCTTTCAACCAACATGTCTCTTTTTGACCATAACTGAAAAAGTTCTCCACTTACAAGGACTTGTACGATTATTTTGGCCCCACCTAGCTAACCAGGATCATGTGAAGGTTCATAATATCATCATTTCTGCAAAAAATGTTTCTTGAAGTAAATGGTAATACCGTCATAGCTTTAAAGGTTTGAGATGTGGACGGACTCTTTTGGGAAAGATCATTCTGCTGGTCAGAGAAGCGTGGGCTACCTAACATGAGCAGGCCACAAAAGTTTCACCCTGACTCTTCACTCTGCATAGTAAAATTATGTAAAAATGTACTTGATTTTTATGACTTCCATCACTGTGTTTGTCTTTGCCTCTAAGGAGAAGGGGAGAGGAATCTCTGCCCTCTTCTCCTGAAGTCACCTGAGGTAGCTTCAACATAGACCCCAGGAATATGAAGTGAGCCCACTTCTAAGAATGCTTTCCTTGCCTGCTCTCAAGTCAAGGACCCACTTGAATAGAAGATTTGAAGTTACCTTTCACCATATGCGTAACAGATAGGAAAACTGTTTCTTTTAATTCAGTGTAACTATCTTGTTGGTCTTGTTTGTCATTGGAAGCCAGAGGGCCATCCCCTTCCTAAATAACATGCCTTGGGAAACTCTATGAACTTTGAAAATGTCGATAGTTGTAGAGGGGCTTTAGGCCTTTTGTTCATAGGGTCGCTGTGAGTCATGTTCAACTCAAAGGCAATCAACAACAACAATCTTGTTTGTCAATTGTGTGAGATCTATCCATGCAACATTATAACGCATATTTATTTAGTTGTAAAAGGGAAAAGGCCAGCATAGGGATGACCAAATCTGAAATCCACTAACTCCAAAAAGAGGAGTTGCCTCATCATTAACATCCACAATACAAACCCGGTTCCCATGGGCTCAGACATGCCCCCCAACTCCACACTCCTGCACCTCTTCTTACTGATTTCAACACCAATCTTTCTGCTCTCCTAGGTCCCCAAACTGTTGCAATAGCTCACAGAACACACGGAACCATACTCACAATTATGGGGTTTATTAGGGAAGTTAACAGGATCCAGTTTCAGTTGGCAAGTGTCCTCACAGGCCCATTAGCCTTCAGCCTCATCCCTTTAGGTCAGTGTTGCAAGCTTTTAGTCCTGCCAGTAATGCAATTGCCCCCAACCCCACCCTCCAATCTACCAACAAACTTGAGGGAAGGCTCCTAGCTCTGGTTCTGTGGGTTAACAGTCCCAAGGTCAGTCTCATGTTGGGTCTCTGGGTCTCTTTTGTGGTTGCTGCTGTTGCTCTCCTGTAGGTCTGACTTTTGCAAGAATCTCTGGACCCAAAGGGTGTGCACTACTTCTTTGCTTGAGTTGAGAGTCTCAAATTCTTCTGTTGAATCTGTTCAACTTAATGGCAACACTGGCTATTTTCCTTGTGGATACACTAAAATGCCCTATTCACATATTCCTACTCATCAATGTCAATGGTTAGGAAAGCCATCTTGAACAATAAAGCCTTAACACCACGGTGGTTATTTGAACATTATCAATAGAGAATTTATATTTGTTCTGTAATTACTTTCCTAAGCCTTACTGAAACCACAGATCTAGAAAAAATTTGCATGCCATCTTTATTCCTGAGACTATCGCAGTCTTTTAACTCTATGTTCTATTTCCTCTGAATTCAGACTTGCTTTCCAACCCCCCCCTGCCCCCCAATAGCAGGAGGGTTTATTTGATTGATTAGTACTGGCTACTTGGATTATAATATGGAAAACACTGGGGAGCTTTTAGGGATTAATGGAGAGGAACACTATGTTAATTTCATAATGTCTCCATGGTATTTTCAATTGCTTCCTATGTATTTGAAAGCTAGATAACGAAGAAGGATGGCAGAAGAAAACATTGATTCCTTTGAATTGTGGTATTGGAAAAGAATATCAAATATCCCACAGAACTAAAGAACAAACAAGATTGTCTTGGAGGAAGTGCAACCATGTAGTTTCTCAGAAGTAAGAACAGTCACATTTCATCTCGCATATTTTACGCATGTTTGGGGGGGGCGTGTAAGTTCTTAGAAAAGGATATTCTGGTGAGAAAGGTTAGGTAAAGAGAGGATGACCCTTAATAAGATGGATTTACGCAGTGACTGTAGCAATATATTTGAGCATCAGAGATCATGAGGATGGCACAAGATAGGGTACGGTTCAGACCTGTCTTCATAGGGTTAAGAAGTCAAACACAACTCAAAAGTACCTAACAATGATCATAGGCTTGATAGCAGTGGCAGGGATTTCCTGATTCTGAACCTTAAGGTATGTTGTTGTTGTTGTTGTTGTTGTTACGTGCTGTCAAGTCACCTGCGACTCATAGCAACCATGTGTACAACAGCCTTAAACCCTGCCCTATCCTGTGCCAATCTCACTGTCTCTGACACGCCTACCCCCGTTTATCCCAGTCACTAAATCAATTCATCTCATTGAGGGTCTTCCTTTCCTGCTCTGTCCCTCCACTCTCCTAAGAATGACATCCCTCTCCAAGGATTGATCCCTCCTTGCAACATGTCCAAAGAATGTCAGAAGAAGTTTCAGAATCCTTGCCTCTAAGGAACAGCCTGATTTCACCCTTTTCAGGACAAACCTGTTCATTTTTTTAGCAGTCCATGTATATTAAATACTCTTCTCCAACAGTTGACATTTTTATTTCTGGCAAAGTCTGTACTTTAGATTATTATTGTTGCTGTTATTATGTACCATCAAATCGACTATGACTCATAGTGACCTTCTGATCAATGGTTCTGAACCTTGACATACTCTGAGCCAACCTCGCTGTCTCAGGCACACCTGACCCCATTATCACAGTCACTGTGTCAGTCCATCTAATCTAGGGTCTTCCCCTTCTGTGCTGACACTCTACCCTTCCAATCATGATGTCCTTCTTCAAGGACTGGTACCTCCTTGCAACGTGCACGAAGTATGTGGGGCAGAGCTTCAAAGTCCTTGTCTCCAAGGAGAAACTAGTTTCGCTCTCTCTAAGACAGACCTATTTATTCTCTTGAGAGTCCAAGGTATGTTTAATTCTCTTCTCCAGCACCACAACTCAAAATTATGCCTCTTAATATTATCAGTTGGAGACCTAAAGAAACAAGACAAATAAATACCTCTCATGAAGGAGTGGCATCCACTTCCTAAATAGCATGCCTCTGGAAATTCTATGAACGTTGACAGGTATCAATAGTTGTAGAAGGGTTTCAGTCCTTTTGTTCATAGGGTCGTTATGAGTCGTGCTCGACTTGAAGGCAAACAGCACCAACAATAACATGTATTAAACATTATCTTATGCTAGGCATTAGGCTAAATTCTACATATGTACTCTCTTATTTCATTTAATCCTTACAAGAATATTATGAATTGCACTTGGAAAATCTGCTGTAAGGGACCTCTTCAGAGTACTTAGAAGCAACAATATCAATCTAGAGACTAATGTTTACCTGATCCAAGCCATGGCCTTCACAATTACTTGCTATGCTTTAGAGAGCTGACAATGACTAAGGATGACAGAAGAATTGTGTTGCTATGAGACACAGGTGACTCGATGGCACGTAACAGTAGCAACAACAAGAAGGAATACTATTTCTATTTACATATAAAAGACACACAAGAAAATTAAGGGTTAAGAATTAAAGATTCAAATTGTTTCTCAAATTCACCCCAAGACTTAGCGTCAAGTTCTATGTGACCACAAAGCCCTTACCAAACTTAACCTTCTGGACAACATTCCCTCATCCTTGTTATTGTTGTTACTTACTGTCAAGTCAGAACCAACCCATAGCCAACCATTCAGCAGGTGTTTAGAGGCAGTAAATTGCATAGGAGAAGATTACTAGTGGATTCAAATTAAGTGCCTTCTGGTCAACAATGCAGTTCCTTACCACTAGATCAATAGTCTCAGGAATCTCTTAATTCCTAACTGACATCTTTTATGCTACACAATACTTTTATCATACTTTTAAAACTAAATTAAAAAAAAAAAACAACCCTTAACTTAGCATATGCCGTTATGTGGAAAGCAGGACAGGGGATAAAGCTTTTCATTAGTAAGCCAGCTTGCACACTTCCCTGAATAATGTATTTGTTAGGTGCCAGAGAGTCAAGTTCTGACTCACAGTGACCTTGAATAATACATTTACTTAAAAAGAATGTGTATGAACAGAATTGTTAAATGAATAGAAAGAAAAACACTTCTAAGTTGTGTTCATAGTATTGTCTAATGAATAGAAAATAGAACATGAGGACATAGGTTTGTGAGCATCTCTATGAAAGGGCCAGAGGGAGTGAGAGTAGCACAGCCTCTCAATGCCCCAGACAATAAAGCAGATAAAGAGCCCTTCACCCAGCCCCTAGAGACACAGTGGCAGCATTAAATTTTTTTCTTCATTGTTGACTCACAGACTTAGAGTTGTAGTACTGAAAGTGGGGCTTATTAGGGAACGAAGTTGGAGAGTGGAGAAGAATATCTCACAATTCAAATCCAGGTTTTCAGCCCAACAGTTCCAAGGCACAACTCCTCAATTAGTGTAGCCTCTGGATTCAGTTCAGCAAGGAGCTTTTCCTTTCATCATCAAAGGCAAGAAAATCAAAACCTTTAATTGTGACCATCACTAATGCAAGAAGCTTCAGGTCACACTTTGACACAGTTTCCCTACAGAAATGCCACAGTCTCTCCACCACCATTACCAGGGTCTTGTCATCTGAGTCTTTTTGTCACCAGCATCTTTCTCCAGTCTCCTTCAAGTCTTGCTCATCTCTAGTCTTTGTATGACAAGTCATGCTGTCCAGTGTGAAAAGCACTCTTTCTCTTAACCTAGTTCCACAGCTATTGATGATTTATAAGCCCTTGTTTCTACAGTTAATGAAGCTGAAGACCAGAGGAGGTCAAGGTATGTCTAAAAATAGCTAACTAGAGCCTAAAACCACTAGTATATTCTGATAACAATATGCTAGTCTATGTTAATTGAAATGGATTTTTGTAAAATCATGTATTTACATCCTAATCACATAGTTTTTATATTTTGAGATGTTTTCAGACTCTAATGTGGGTATTCATGAACTATGAACCTACTAATGAGATTTTTGGTCAAAATTGTTTCACAGGTCATATGTTTACAAATCCATTCTGATCCCTTCTTTTTCCATTTTTTCACTATAACTCTGTTTAGTAAAGCTTAAGGATTCTATATAGAAAGTATTTTAAACAAAAGGGGGAATCTCATTCTGAGTTAACCTATTAAAATTTCCTGTCCTGATTTTATCTCCAAATAAAAGAAATCAGTAATTCAACATAGGAATTAAATATGCATAAAATTTATAGTGACATGGTCAATAGCAAGCAATATAAAAGGATCCAACTGTTTTGAAAGGCAAGAATCTCAAACCACTCAGAGTGAAGGAACATAGAACCAGGCAAAGACAGTGAGGTTTCAGTCCCAAAAATTGGTGACTTATGCTTGGTGGGTCACATGCTTCACTCCCAGTACAGTCTGAAGAAGGTAGCAGTGAAAGCCCTTGGAATATCTTTATAGGTTATGGTTTACTAATCTCAGAAGGGTGATTTAGTTCCTGTGCAAAAGCACAGAGATATATTGAAAACATTCATAAAGTTAAATTTGCTTCAAGTAGACTACTAACTGCTAGACAACAGTGTGCTCATTTAGAATATAAAAATAAATGGGTCATTTAAACTAGGTTACCAGCAAATCAAAATGGGAAAAAAGGAAATTTATATGGAAAAAAATAAAGAAATAAAGGAGCAGTAAGCCTGTAAGCTCCAGTGCCTATAAATTTCTTCAAGGCAGTGAGAGTCAGTATGTATTTGCCTGAGTCCTTTTGAGTAGATTGCATGTTTGTGGGTTTGAAACTCTCCAGAGGTGTTTTTATGTCTCTGTAGGATCATTTTATCTGGTCAAGATAATAAATGACTCCTAAGAAAATAAATAAAATTCACATTGAGGAAGAAAGCAATCAAGGGAGAAAGGTGGAACATAATTATTAGAAATAAGGAAAGAAACATAATATTTAAAACACAAAAAGAAATGGCACAAAAGTTAACTTTAACACTTTTAAGAGAAGTGTAAGAAAACTTGTGATCTATAATGCTAATTTTGAATACAAAGAAAGAAGACCAAATTTCTAAAATGTCAGATACACACACAGCACACACACACATATATACATATGAATGACAAGGATCATCTCATTTTTTAAAATTACTTTTAATGAAAGTTTTCAGAGACTTAGGGTTTCCAGTCGTTCATTGTCGCACTTTTCTCCCTACCCATCCTTGCCCTCCCAATTCACTCTTCTTGAAAAGAAGGAAAAACTTTTTCATTGTCATGTAATCCCTCCCCCACAAGTCCACTCCAATAGGCAGCCTTCACTCGGGACTTCTGTAATGACAATACCCATTCATATATCCCTTTTAAACAGTTCTCTCCCTCATCTGTTACAATACAATACAATATCATTCCTCCCTTCCTTCTCTGTTGTCCCTTGACCCTGATGTTAGTTCCATTTGGATAAATATCATTTACATTATTTTATTATTCAATAAAGGTCTAAATCTATAAGATGACTTAAGAATGCTATGATAAAATATTAACATAGGAATCATAATAAGCTGTAATTAGTAAGTTTAGTGCATAACAATTCTGAATTGATCATGTGTCTTTTGTATACTTCAAAGCATATTATATTCCATTAAAAAGAAAGAGGAGGGGATCATTCATGAAGCATTAATTGTCTTCTGGTTTTTACGATTAGAAAAGAGTGGGGGTTTTTTATAATTGGGTAAATATTCTTATTAGCAAAAGTGAATTTGTAAAACTTAAAATGTCATGAAAACCAGAGACAAACTTGCCTTGAAGTATAAAGGCAAGAACACTTTAAGATGAACACAATACTAATCAAAGCTCCTTTCTTAACAATTGGGACTTTGATGAGTAAGGTGTGTGAAGAACAATGTTCATGATGCTGAGACAGAGAGTGCATGGACTGTGAAGAAACATTATGTTCTTCCACAGAACAAGCGTTTTACAAAACCAAAGAAGTCTTTTTCATCTTGTTCTGCCCTTTCACCCTTACCAAATGGATCCAAATACAGAACACCTATTAACTCGGCTATTCTAAAATAAGAATTGAGTCATCCTTTTTCTTCAGGTTCAATCAACTCAGCTTCTTACACTTTTCTTTAGTCAGGAAGCCTTATAGGCAGTCATCATTTCTGATTCATTCATCCTTTTGTTCTGTATCTTAAAAGCTCAGCAGGTTTGCAACTGATAACATAGTTGCAATCGTTTTCAAAAACAGTCAACAAGTTTTTCTTTAGTAACAGCAAGGTGCAGAACAGCACACTGAGATTCTATTGACTGCAGGGAGCCCTAAGTGGCTACTAGGCACAGCACCGTCACTGAGGGGTAGAAAAACAATAGGAAACATGGACTACCCACTGACAAAGTCTGCTTAGTCATAGTGACTGAGTAAAGATGCACTGACTCGTCTTTAGAAATGAAGGGGAGCACAAATACTGGCCAGTTTTCCTGATTGGTAATTTTTTACTTACATGTTCTGTAGCTACAAATGCTGCTGCCCTTTCTTCCCCCTATAACCTCAGTTACAGTCTTTGATCTTTAATAGTAAGTACTTCAAGTATTCTGTTTATCAAGCAAGGTTGAATCATCTATTTCAGAGTTTTTAATGAGTCTTCCTTCAGTTCTAATGGTATTATTCTGCCTGTAGGAAAATTCTTTGGGTTATACAGATATTCAACTACAGTCTGAATAAGAATGTGGAAAGGAAACAGCCTTTATATACAACTTTTCTGATATAAAGTATGCAGTACCCCACTGATCTATTTGAAAGACTGCCTCTTAATCTATATACATGTTGCTACAGAGCACAATTAAGGTCTCTGGATTTCCTATCCTTTGCAATGTTCTCCATAATGCATTGTGAGCTGTTCAGTAAAATGTGTTTTCATAGTCACTAAGACACTGGCAAACAGCTTTCTGGTATTCTTTGCTTTCAGCCAAGATACACCTGATACTGGCAATCATCTAATTCCTAAGCGTTTTCTGAATCTAGGACGAATTTGTAGGATTTCCTTGTTCATGTATTTCTGCAACTTTTTTTGAATCATTTTCAGAATAATTCCATTTCCATGGGATATTAAAGATTTTTTTTACCATTTCAGATCCTCCCCCCACCAAAATCCTTATGGAATGAAGGTAAATATGAATCTCTTCCAGTCAGTTGGCCAGGTTGCTGCTTTCTAAATTTCTTGGGAAACAAGTATTTCCAATATTGTATCCAATTTTTTGCTGAGATATCTCAGTTGGTATTCCATAACTCCTGGAGCTTCAGTGCTTGCCAATGCTTTCAGTATAATTTGAAGTTCTTTCTTCAATACCACAGGTTCTTGGGCACATGCTACCTTCTGGAATGACTGAACTTTGACCAGTTCTTTTTGGTGCAGTGTATTTCTTCCATCTTATTTTGATGCTGCTTGTATTGTTCAATGTTTTACTTGAAATTCATTAGAATACTTCATTATTGCAACTTAAAGCAAGAAATTTTCCCTCAGTTCTCTCAGCTTGATGAATGCTAAATATTCTCTTCCCTTTAGATTTCTAACTCCAAGTCTTCGCATATTTCAGTATAATACTTTGTTTTCTAGAGCTTCCCTTTCAGAAATTCTGTTTACCTCTTATCATATCTTCCATTCATGTTATTGTTGTATACCATCGATATGGAACCAAGCCAAAGCTGATCCTCTAGCAGATTTTCAGATGCAGTTAATCGCAGGGGAGGAGATTGTCCATCCTCTCATGGAGCAGCTGGTGGGATTCAAACCACATGCTTTTGGAGATTGTAGCATAGCTTCTTGCCACTATACCACCAGGGCTCCATTCATGTTTGTGAAAGATAAAATTTCAATCTCTTCAACACTCATTTTGATCTTTTTCGCCCTTCTCTTTATTTTAATCTTTTGTTTTCTTTGTGTCTAATGTCATCCTACAACTCATGTGGTCCCCTTTCATTAGTGTTCAATGGATAAAATCTGTTCTTAAAATGATCTCTAAATTCAGGTGGGATAAAGCCAAGGTGGTATTATATTCTTCAGGTTCAACTTGAACTTTGCTGTGAGCAACTGATGCTCTGTTCTGAAATCAACCTGTTACTTTGTTATGATGGATGATACTATCATCTCTTTTCACAGCTGTATTCCATTTGATTCCTGTATATTATATCCAATGAGATATATACGTATAGTTACTGTTTATGTTATTGAAGAATTCATCTTCAAATTGACATCATTGCTCCTCAATAATTTGGAGAAGTTCTTCACAGCAGACGTGTCCAGTACAATACATCTTCTAATCTCCTAACTGCTTGTACCAAGGCTGTTGATTGTGGATCCAAGATTAAATCATTGATAATTTAAATCTTTTCTCCATATCACTTTTGTTAGAGGTGAGTCAATAAAACCAGCCCATGTGCAAGGAGAAGAAATACTCAGGGGAGTTAAAAAACAGAAGGCAAAAATAATCAAGGATCATTTTAAAAGTTGCCTACCACTTATGCTGTGAGTTTAGTTCTAATAATTATTTTGTTTATTCCATTGAATTTATTTTACAAATAAAATTACATTGTCTTAACAGTTAATATTTCATTATCTACCTTAACAGATAATATATAATTATCTGTTTAACTTGGAAAAACAAGTTTTATTTGGTTCTTTCTAATGTTGATGTTATTAATTTCATTTTTTTGATTGGTCACATTGGCTAGAAAACATTCAAAGCTTACTATAAGGGATGATAATGGAGATTCTTGCCATAATTTGTAGTTTAGGGAAAGTATTCCATCACTCACCATTAAATGAACATTTTTCTGTAAATTTTTTCATACATTATCTTTTTCAGTAGAGAAAATTACCTTCTGTTCCTAGTTTCCTGAGAATGTTAAAAATGAGCATTGAATTTTGTCAAATGCTTTTTTGGCATCTATTGAGATGATCTTATTTTTATTTGTGGATTTTTAAATAATATGACAAGTTGTATTGATTTCTTTTCAGGTATGAACTAAGCTTGCATTTTAGGGATAAAGCCAGTTTGTCATAATGTACACTTCTTTTTATATATTGTTGGATTAAATTTATTAAATATCTACTTCAATTCTTATTTATATTTATGCTCATGGATGATATTGGCTTAAAAGAGGGTTCCCCCCCTTATTTGATTTTGATATCACATTTATGCAAGTTTAATAGAATGAGTTGGAAGGTATCCTCTCATTTTCAATGTTATGAAAAAATTGGTTAAGATTGTTTTAACTTTTTCTGGTACATTTAGCAGATTTCTCTACAGAAGGTATCTTGGTCTGGATTTTCTTTATGGGAAAGATTTTTATTTCAAATTCAATTTTATTTTGTTAAAGAGTTATTACTGATTTTGAGGGTTTTTAGTCTTACTGGTGGCGTCAGGCTCCATTCTTGACACTGTATCAGCATCCAATACTGTTGACATTAGCCTTTGAGGTGATTTTTCTTCCTAGTTTCAGTAAGCATTCTCAACTTTTCTGCTCCACCTATATTACTCAAAAGTCTTCCAAACTCAACTTGGCTTCTTCCTTTCTGAAGATAGGAGTCTTCAGAAAGGAACAATGTTCCACTGCTGGAACAATTGGGGTGCTCATTCTACTTGCTCTCTTCTCAAGGATTTCAAGTATTTTTCATTGCCTGGTGCACAATGTCTCACAGATTATTATTTTTAATTTTTTTAAAGTAATTCATTTTATGACTGCATTGCCATTTAATTAAGCAAATTAAAATTAATTGATATTTGGGTTAATTTTTTTGTATTTTATTGTTGCAAGAAAATCCTGTGGGAGATGCTTCAGTATATTTTATCACCTCACTATAAATAAAGGTACATTTGGAAAGCTAAGTAGCTTTATAAATGCACATGCTTTCACAATTTCAGTAAATGTTATAAAAAGGTCTTCTAAAATGTTTGCCCATTTTCATGCTTCTGAACTTTTCTGTAGGGATTCTTTCTGAGATTACCATTGTGATCCTGTCCCATCTGAATACTGAGGAAATGGGAAAGGATGTATCAAAGTTTCAGAATATCAAAGAATCTTACTGTCTGAATTTTACCTAAGACTTTTTATAATGGATTCTAAATCTTGTCCTTCACTTGCAAGCATACACAAATGCTACATAAGCACACTCAATATGTGACATATATTTTACATATTATATCATTTTCCTAGAACTATGAGATAAGGATTCATTTTCCAGTTTTATAGATGAAAAAACCTGAAGCATACAAACATTAAGTTTTCTCAGTTTAATAAATTTTTTCTAGAAAAGCCTCTATTTTGTACCTGACTGCTACCTGACTGGCAAAGTCTGGAGTTTGTCTTGTCCTCTGTATTATTTCCATCTGACTCATAGAAGGAGCCTGTGAATTTCATTTGCACAGAGTTAGGTTTGATTGGCATCCCAACTTCACTCCTAGTGTGTCTTACCCCTGCCTCATGCAATCACTGCCAAGGTGACTGGAATGGTCACAGAATTCCTATGCCGTAGGCTTTGCTGATTCCACTCTGTCCGCCAATCTGACCTCCTGGAATGCAGTTTGCCTCAAGAACCTTGAGGAGAAAGGACACATTTTATCTGGCTCATGCACAGCTCACTGGCTTCAGGCCATCTTTCCCAGACCTTGCAGATATTTCTGACACCTCTTACTGGCTCTCCTACCATTCTTGGCTCCTAGAAAGTTTCTTGATTTTGAGTTTATATACACTTTTTTCATTACTATAAATTCTGCCCTTTTTAGCTCTTTTTTTCCTGTTTCTTGAACAAATTCTTACTCTTCTATTTTAAAATGCTATTGTTAGATTCTACAGATTATGACTCATGATGACCCTATAAACAGCCTTTCTGAACTCTGCCCTATCCTGTGCCAGTCTCAACATCTCTGACACACTCGAGCCCATTGCTGACGTAGCTTAGGACTTGTTATTGCCAAAGCCTAAGACAGTTTCTCCTTATGCTATTCATCTATAGAACCTGGGTCACAAACTCAATGTCACTATGACTTGGCCTTAGACACCTAATTTTGTCCCTTTGCCCACATTATCAGCATCTCCATTCCTTCCTCCCTCCCTCTCCCATGACCGCAGTTAAAACTTTCATCATAAGGAGTGACATCGTTCGACCACCTCTCTGCCAATGTGTCTTGCTATTCGTGGATCTGTATGTCACTCACTTCTATGGTGGATGATGCTGCAATTTACACCACTAGTACTTCAAACATCAACAAAATCACCTGTAGTGGACAGGTTTCAGCAGAAATTCCAGACTAAGGTAGACTAGAAAAGGGTATTAGCAACAACCTCTTCCTGAAAAAAAGAGTCAGTGAAAATCTTGAAAATAATGGTGGAACATAGTCTGACATAGTGCCTGAAGATGGGCCTCTTAGGTGGGAAAGCACTAAAAATACAACTGGGAAAGATTTGCCTCCTTAAATAGTTGTTTGTTGTTGTTATGTGTTGTCGAGTGCCTGCGACTTAGCTACCCTATGTACAACAGCCCTAAACCCTGCTCTGTCCTGTGCCAATCTCACTGTCTCTGACACCCCCACCCCAATTACCCCAGTCACTGAATCAATCCACCTCATAGAGGGCCTTCCCCTTCTGTGCTATCCCTCCACCCTCCTCTGAAACATGACATCCTTCTCCAAGGACTGATCCCTCCTTGCAACATGTCCAAAGTATGTCAGATGAAGCCTTGGAATCCTTGCCTCCAAGGAGCAGCCCAGTCTAACCATCTCCAGGATGAACCTGTTTGTTTTCTTGGCAGTCCATGGTACATTCAATACTCTTCTCCAGCACCACAGCTCAAAGGCATCAATTCTCCTTCTATCCTCCCTAGTCATTGTCCAACTGTCTGACGTATAACAAGTGATTGCAAAGACCATGGCTGTATCAGCTGCACCTTGGTCTCCAGAGTGACACCATTGCTCTTCAGCACTTTGAAGAGGTCCCTAACAGCAGACTTTCCCATCACAATGCATCTTTTTTTTTTTCAACGCCATCTTGGCAGGGACCTTCCTTTAAAAAAATTATTAATTTTAATGAACACTTACAGAGATTTTGAATTTCCATTCATTCATTGTTGCATTTTTCTCCCTGCCCACCCCTCCCCTCTAGTTCGCTCTTCTCTTTGAAAAGTAAAAAAAAAATTTCTTCATTGGTATACAATCCCCCCCCACCCCCTGCCCCATGGCCACGAGTACACTCCACCATGCAACCTTCATTCTGGACTCTTAATTTCCTGGTTGCTGGTGCCGAGAGTGTTGACTATGGAGCCAAGCAAACTAAAGCTGTGAACAATCTCAATCTCTTCACCATCCATCCTGATGCTGCTAATTGGTCTTCTGGTGAGAACCATTGTCTTCTTGATATTGAGCCTCAATATATATTGAAGGCTACAGTCCTTAACCCTCTACAGCAAGCGCTTTAGGTCCTCTCAGTTTCAGCAAGCAGGGTTGTGTCATCTGCATAACGCAGATTGTTAATAGATCTTCCACCAAACCTGATGCTACACTTCTCCTCATAAAACCCAGCCTCCCGGATAATCTGTTCTGCATATATGTTGAAAAGGTATGGAGATAGGACACATCCCTGGTGTACACCCTTCCCAATTTTGAACCATGCAGTGTTTCCTTGCTCTGTTCTGACGACCGTCTCCTGGTCCAACTATAGGTTTCAATTAGCACAGGCAAGTGTTCTGGGATTCCCATTCTTATCAGAATCAGTCACAGTTTGTTATAATCTACACAGTCAAATGCCTTTGCATAATCAATGAAACACAGATAGACATTCTTCTGGTACTCCCTGCTTTCAGCCAAGATCCATCTAACATTAGCTACAATATTCCTAGTACCATGACCCCTTCTAAACCCAGCCTGGACTTCTGGCAGTTCTCTGCTGATGTGCTGTTCCAGTCGTTTTTGGATAATCTTTAGCAGAATCTTGCACATGGAATCAATGATATTGTTCTATAGTTTCCACACTCTGTTGGGCCACCCTTCTTTGGAACGGGAACAAATACAGATCTCTTCCAGTTAGTTGGCCAAATGGTTGTTCTCCAGATTTCTTGGCACAACTTGGTGAGCACATCTAGGGCAGCATATGTTAGTTGAAATATGTCAATTGGTATACCATCTATCCTGGGGCCTTATTCTTTTGCTGTTTCCTTCAAAGCAGCTTGAACTTCTTCCTTCATCACCATAGGCTCTTGCTCATATGTTGTTTCATGAAATTCTTCTGTGTCTCCCAATTCCTTTCAATACAGTGTATCAGTATATTCTTTCCATCTTCTTTTAATACTTCCTGGATCATTTAATATTCTGCCTAAAGTATCCTTGATTAAATAGTCTACCTTAATAATATGGATGAAGTAAAGTTCTCAGGACCTTAATTTGCTGATGTGGTATGATGCAAAAGGAAAAGAAATAGCTGAAAACATCCATTTAATATTTAAAAGATGGAATGCACAAAAATATGAACTTAGGAAGATTGTAAAAAAAAAACCACATGAAAATCAACATCCTCATTGTTGCTATTGCTAGATGACATGAAGTCAACTCATAAATATCTTATGAGCAACTTGCCTTATCCTGCACCATCTGTAATCTTTGCTATGCTCAAGTCCAGTGTTACCTACACTGTGTCACTCTGTCTTGTTGAGGGGCTCCTCTCTTTCCCCGCTCTTCCACCTGTCCTAACATGATGTCTTGTTCCAAGGACTGACCTCTCCATACAACAAGCCAAAAGTATATGAGAAGAAATTTCACTGTCCTTGCCTCCAAAGAACCCTCTGGCTGCTCTTTCTTCAAGACAGATTTGTTTGTTATTTGGGCTGTCCATTGTTGATTTTGCGTCCTGTTGAGTCAGAACCAACCCATAGCTGACCCTCCAGTGGATTTTCAGAAGCAATAAATCACACAGGAGGAGATTGCTCATCTTTCTTCCATGGAGCATCTGGTAGATCTGAACCACATACCTTTGTGTTGGAAGTGCAATTCCTTACCACTTAGGAGTGGTAAGATTCTGGGTAAATTCTGACATGATGGTACATAACAACAACAACAACAGTGACCAGCAGTCCATAGGTGATTCGATACTCTTATCCACCACCACAATTCAAAGTGTTTGGTGCTAACTATTAGTGAACTGAAATGGACTAGTGTTGGCCATTGTAAATGGCACGATACTGACATTGATAGAATCGTATATCCATTTGTATACAAAAATTGCTTAAGATAACTCAAATTTACAGCAAGGCCAAAAAGGAAGAAAAAGAGAATTCCTACCAACTTTTGCTTTCTGAAATTGATCAAACATGCAATCCAGATACATTAATAATCACAGGTGATGAACAAAAAGTATTCTGATGAAATGTTCAAGGACCTGGAATTAGAAAGTCAAAAGGGAGAACATGCTTTACATTTCTCAAGCTGAAAGAATTGAAGCCTCCAGCTAAAATATTAAAGGATTCTATGATTAAAATATTACATTATGAAGGAAGCTTCAAGAGAAGATTGAAAGAATACACAGAGTCACTGAAACAAAAATAATTTGTAAGTATTCAACCATTTGAAGTAGTAAGATTGACCAACAACAAATATTATTGAAAGAAGTCAAGTTTAGCCGAAGGCATTTGAAAAAAAAACAAGTTTTTAGGAGAGAATGTAATACCGATTGTAATATTTCAATAAATGAGCTCAATATTTGGATATTCTTGTTTTTCTATGTTAAGAAATTTAGAAAAGAACTACCGCGTCATATCACTGGAAGAAATTCTTTTTTGTGCTCATTTCAATAAAAGTTATCAAAAAGAATACAGAAATTATTGAATAATAGTCTTACTATCATTTGCAAGTAAAATTTTGCTGAATATAATTCAAAACTACTTGGTCCAAGTACATCAATAGAGAATAGTCACAAATTTAAGATGTATTCAGAAAACGACATAGAATAAAATTTTTAAGATGTCCCATTTCTGATGCTAAGTAAGGTAGACTGGATGACATGCTGGATTCTGTAAATTGGGGCCTCTTGTTTTGGTTGAGGGTTGAGTAGAATGTTTGGTTGGAATTTTTTGGTTTTGGGGGTGTTGTGTTGTTGTTTTTTTAAAGCCTTTTGTTTAGAGTCAACAAGACCTCAAGGAGGGCCCTTGTATTTAAAAGTTAGTTAGATCCTCAGGCCTCATGTTATTATATCTTGGAGGAACATTCTTCTAAATTGTGCAGCACTCTTCTGTCAATTGCTGTACTGAGGTAATCTGAGTTCGCTCATCAGTGATGCTGATCCTTGACTTGTACCCTTGTGGGGGGACCAAATCCCATAATGGCTGCCCATGGTAGACAGTGTTTGGGGGAACTCCCAGTTTAAGACTGGTTTGGAAGCAGGAGAGACATCCCCTCCCTAAACCACCTCTGCAAACTCTATGAACTTGGAGAAATTATGATACCTATTGAAAGGTTTCAGGTCTTTTGTACATAGGGTTGCTATGTACTCGTCTCAACGGCAATCCACAAAAACAAAAACAATGCTAAATGGATCTAGACTTACAGCAGAGAAAACGAAAAAAAAGATTTAAATGTGTTTTACTAGGCAAAGGCATTTGAATGTGTTGATCACAATAAATTATGGGCAATTAGTTGTTGTTGTTCTTGTTATGTGCCATCGAATAGCTTGCGATTCATAGCAAACCTATGTACAACAGCCCTAAGCCGTGCTCTGTCCTGTGACCCATCCAGATTACCCCAGTCACTGAATCAATCCACCTCATAGAGGGTCTTCCCCTCCTGTGCCGTTCCTCTGCCCTCCCAAGCATGATGTGCCTCTCCAAAGACCTTTCCCTACTTATAACATGTCCAAAGTATGTCAGAC
>NW_006399786.1:21654543-21657698 GCF_000299155.1 Elephantulus edwardii | reverse complement strand
CTTCAATCCGTACTGAAGGCTGCAGTCCTTGACCCTCTGCAGCAAGCATTTCAGGTCCTCCTCAGTTTCAGAAAGCAGGTATTGGAGGGAAAACTCATTAACAACCTGCAATATGTCCATGGCAGAACTTTCTTTGTTGAAAGTAAAGAGAACTTGAAAGACATTGATGAAAATCAAAGACTTTCAGTACTAGTTACACACCGATTCAAAAAGACAATCCATCTCACAAACACATCAATAGGCAACATCATGATAAGCACAGAAAAGACTGAAGTCATTAATGATGTAATTTTTCTTGAATTAACAGAGAAACACAAGAAATTAAAATGATGTTTTACACCAGGCAAATCTACTACAAAAGACTTCTGTAAAGTTTTAAAGAATAAAAATTTCATTTTGAAGAATAAGATGTGACTGATTCAAGCCATGGTTTTTTGTCTTATATGTGTGTAAATTTTGGACAAGAAACAAGGAAGACAGGAAAGAATTGATGTCTTTGAATTATAATGTTGGTTGATAAAGAATATTTAATATATCCTGTTCTGTTAGAACAAATTTCTATCAGAAGTTCACTTAGAAGAAAGGATGGCAAGACTTAGTCTCATATGCTTTGCATATTTTATTAATAGGGGTCAGTCCTAGGAGTAGGACATCATGCTGGGTAAAACAGAAGGTCACTGAAAAGAGCAAGATACTCAATAAGGTGGGTTGACATAGAAGTTACACTAATGGGCTCAAATGTTTGTGAAGAAGGTATAGGATCATACAGTATTTAATTTTTTTTGTAAAATATGTATATTGTTATGGGTTGAAAGCAGGTCAAAAGCATCTAACAACAGCAGTAACATCAGGATCTGAGGGAACATCAGTCCTGCTTGTTTTTTTTTTGTTTGTTTGTTTTGTTTTTTTCTTTCTGAATCTAGCTTAAAACTTCATTGGTATCAAAAGCCAAATTTTTTGTTGTACCACTTTCTTCCCATATGTCATCAAATGAACTCCTTGGCTCAGGAATCTCCACAGAAGCACTTAGTGAGCCCATATTAGTGCACGCTTATATTTAATTATTTTTAAACATTTGGAAATTGAAGTGGGAATAATTTCCAAGAGTCTTTTGCTACAACAAAACTGGTAATCTTATTTGAAAGGTTATTATGCAGAGTTAACATGGCCAGCCAATTTCATGTGCACTGTGAACAGAAAAAAAATTTAAGCTATTAAATGATAAAAGAAAGGGCTTAATTTAGCTCTGAGAAAGAATACCTTTCCCAAAGCATTTTAGAAGAAAAAGTTGTAACCCTTTTTTTTCAGTGCTCTGCCTTGAAACATGGACAAACGCAAGCTGGAATAGAAGATTTTTATATATCTGATCCTCCTAATTAACCCCTTGCCTAAAAGTTACTCTGCTAGCCTTTACAGGCATCTGCAGGGTGTTTTGCTCTTTATGGAACTGGAAGACAACGGACTCAAACCACGGCAATAAGTTATAATTCCTAAGAAAGTGTGACTGGGATTCAGAAAGTTCAGTCATTTACTGGTAGACTAAGAAAAGAAGTGATTGTCTTTTATGCAGTTGAGTTTCACTTTTCATCATGTGCTCTGAGAAGTAGCTAGAGCAAGATTCCAGTCAGAAGCTAAGCTGAATCAACCAGAAATATACAAGATGATGACCATGGTTTTGCACAAATGGCCGTCAGCTCCTTTGAACTCAGATTGTGCTTTCTAAATCATATCATCTAGGCAGTGCATTCATTGTTCACAATACCCTGAATGAATTTCTATAGTGGTAAATGAAAAGAACATTAACTAGTGCAAAGTTAAATGTCTTAAGAGCCATTGAATCTGAAAGCAGAGGAAATGAGTGGCATCAGAACTGCTTTGTTTCTGATTTAGTTGTACACAAAATATTGTTATAAGTCAAGAGGTAGCATTTATAGGTGGTCCACCTTATGCAGAATTCATGTTTTGTAAACTGTCACGACTAAGAGATGGAACCCTACCTATTTTTTACCAATGTCTACAGTGCAGCGTGAACTTCTTATTGTCTTTGAATCTTGATCACAGACTATCACTTGAAATGGTTTAATATTGAGTGATTCCTTTTGATGCAGTAACTATGTACTCATGTCTTCCATTTTATTTATGTTTCTTATGCTAGGCAATAAGGGGTTCTGGGGGCTTAGTGGTAAGGTGGTATGCTGTCAGCCCAAAGGTATGCACTTTGAATCCACCAGCTGCTCCATGGGAGAAAGACAGCCAATTTTCTTCCATACAATTTACTGCTCTGAAAACACAGTGGAGGGTCCACTATGAGTCAGTTCTGACTTGATGGTACATAACAACAATAACAAATGTTATCTTATAAGCATGCTGAGCAAATAATCTGAGAAGCTGAACTACATGGAAAAGAAGGTGGCACTGAGTTTGGAGGAAGACTCATCAACAACCTGTACAATGCAGATGACACACCTTGCTTGCAAAAAGTGAAGAAGATTTGAAGCACTTACTGAAGAAGATCGAAGACTGCAACCTTCAATAAGGATTACACCTCCATATCAAGAAAGCAAACATGCTCACAGCTGGACCAATAAGCAACATAATAGATGGAGAAAAGATTGAAGTTGTCAAAGATTTAATTTCACTTGGATCTACAATCAATATCCGTGATATCAGTAGAAAAAAATCAAGATGTGTTGCATTGCACAAACTGCTATCAAGGATCTCTTTAAAATATTGAAGAGCAAGATTGTCACTTTAAAGATTTCAGTATGCCTAATCCAGGTTATGGTATTTTTTAATTGTTTTGGTTTTGAATGTCAATATCATTAATATCACCTGCTACGGATTATCCTAACAAAATCCTGCTGAAGATTATCCAGAAAAGACTCGAACAGTACATTGACAGAGAACTACCAGAAACATAGGCTGGGTTTGGAATAGGTTGTGGCACTAGGGACATTATTGTCCATGTCAGATTGATCTTGGAAGAAAGCAGAAAGTACCAGAAGAAAGTCTATCTTTGCTTCGTTAACTATGCAAAGACCTTGTCTGTGTGGATCACAATAAATTGTGGCTAACCTTGAGGAAAATGGGAATCTCAGAACACTTGATCCAAAACCTTTACTTAGACCAAGAAGCAGTCCTCAGAACAGGGCAAG
>NW_006399786.1:21635648-21653897 GCF_000299155.1 Elephantulus edwardii | reverse complement strand
AGGTCTGTCTTGGAGAGGGTGAAACCAAATCTGTCCTTGGAGGCTAGAATGTTAAAGCTCCACCTCACTTGCTTTGGGCATATTGATAGGAGAGATCGGTCCTTGGAGAAGGACATCATGCTCAGAAAGGTGAAGGAACAGGAGAGGGAGACCCAGAATGCGATGGATTGACACAGTAACTGGGGCGATATTGGAGTTAGTGAGACTGGTTCAGGACAGTGAAGGCTTCAGAGCCACTGTAAATATTGATAGGGTCACTTTACCTTCAGGCGACTCAATGGCACATAACAACAATAACATAGTATGACATGTATGGAAGCAGTAGTGGCATACACTTCCTAAACAACATGCCTCCGGAAACTATGAACTTTGATAAATGTCTATAGTTGTAGAAGGGCTTCAGGCCTTTTGTTCATAGGTTCACTGTGAGTCATGCTCAACTCAAATGCAACAACAACATTTTATTGGTTTACACATAATTATTGGTATACATTGTGTTTTATACAAGTACTTTGTGTTTTATGCAATTATTGGTCCACATTGTGTTTTATATAATTGATTACCATTGCTCTATGCTTATTATCACCAGGTCTTTTCAAGCCTCTATTAAAACTTTGCCATTACTCCACCCTTACCCACCTATTAACCTCTGATATCCCAGTGATTTTCCCCCCATTCCTTTTTTGCTTCCCCCTTCTCTCCTTTCCTTTCTGGGCATTTATACACATACTACTTAATTTTCTTCCTATTTTCACAACATTAGACTTAAGCAATATTGTCCTTATATGACTGGGATGTTTCACTCAGCAAAATATTCTCTGTTCTTTTCCAAGTTATATAGTATTTAATGAAATCATTGCTCCTAAGTACTACTTAGTACTACCTTATATGAATGTGTCACACTCTTTAAAATCCATCTTTTCTTGTAGGATATGTGGGATGCTTCTATTTTCTTGCTATTTTGAATAATGTTGTTACAAACATAGGTGTACGAATGTCTATTCGTGTTTCTGTTCTGATTTTCGTGGTATATACTCTGAGCAGTGGAACAGCTTGGTCATATGGGATTTCTCTGCTCAGCTTTTGGAAGAAACACCAAATTGCCTTCCATGGTGATTGTACCATTTTTTAAATCCCACCAACACTGCTTAAGAGTTTCAATTTCCCTGCATCCTCTCCAGCACTTATTGTTTGCTGTTTTGTTGAACATTGCTACTGCTCTGCAGTGAGGTGAAATATCATTGTTATTTTGATTTGCAAGTATCTGATTGCTAGTGATTGTGCAAATTTCCTCATGTGCTTCTCGATCTTCCAAATGTCCTTCTGTGCCAAGAGTCTTTTCATCCTTCACACATTTTGTGAATGGGTTATCATTTTTCCCTTACTGAGGCCTTATAATATTCATAACCTTGGTTATGAGATCATTATCTAAAATGTGGTTACCAAATGATTTTTCCAGATCTGTAAGCTTTCTTTTTACTCAACCGGAGAACGTTTTTGATGCACATGGGGATTTTATTTTTAAATGGTTTCATTCATAGATCTTATCTTTTCCAGGTTGTGTATTTATTGCTATGTTCACAAACCTTCTTATGTCATAGATCAGGACTTCTAATTTCATTTATATTTTATCTCTATATTTTTTATAGTTTTGCTTTTATCCCTAGGTCTCTGATCTACGTTGAGATGGTTTTTGTGTATAGTGTGAGATGCGGATTGAGCATGGTACCCTTAATTGCTTCATAAACATGAACATTTGACAATGAATAAAAAAGATCAAAGAAAAATTAATGCCTTGAATTGTGGTATTGGTGAAGAGTGTAGAATATCTCCTGAAATGCCAGAAAAACAAATAAATCTGTCTTGGAGGAAGTAAAACAACGATGGCCTTTGCACACAAGAAAGGTAGAACTTTGTCCCACAAACTTCGAGGACGTTGTCAGGAGATGTCAGTACTTGTAAAAAGATATACTAAATGTAGAAGTGGAGGGTCATTTAAAGAGAATGAAGACCCTCAACAATGGGCTTAGTCAAGGCAGAGGTTGTGAGAATTATTCCTGTTAGAGCAAACTTTTGATCTGTTGTTTATAAGATCTCCATGACTATACTTAACAACAACATTTTCAATATATTTCCCTTGTTGCTTCTATTGTTAGGTGCCATTGAATTTACTACGACTCATGTCAACCCTATAACAACAGAGATGAACCTTGTCCTATTTCTGCATTACCCTTAAAATCTGATATGTTGGAGCCCATTGTCACAGTCACTGTGTTAACTCATCTTATAGGAGGTCTTTCTCTGACTTTCTAACTTTCCCAGCAAGATTTCTTTTTTCAAAGAGTGCTTCCTCTTCACAATATGCCTAATGTCAGGGAGTTGAAGCTTGGCCGTTCTTGACTGTATGAAGCAAGCACTTTGACTGTACTTCCTCCAAGATAGACTTATTTGTTCTTTTGGAAGTCTGTGAAACATTTAGTACTCTTCTCCAACACCACAATCCAAAGGCATTGATTCTTCTCTGTCTTCCTTATTCATTATACAGCTTTCAGATGCATAGGAAGTTATTGAAAAGACCATGGACTGGATGAGGAGCACATCAGTCTTTAAACATCCAATATTTCAATTCAAGGCTTAATGTTGTGTTTTTTTTTTCTCCAGTACTTTCAGCTTGAGAAAAACTGAATTTGTTCTCTTTTTCACATTTAATTATGATATTTGTTTTGTCTTTTTCTGCTACCCTTGGAAATATTCTAGTCAATTCTTACTTCATCATTTATTATAATCACTTTAGCTACTCTAAAGAAAGAGCACATTTTGGTCTTTTATACTGTTCATTTTGATCTTTTCATTCCTGTCTTTTTGCTTTTTTTACTGAGAGTGAAGCAGATGTGATGTGGTGGCATAGTTGGTAAAAATTTGCACTGCTAACTCCACGCCATGCTTCTCTGGTGGTTCAAATTGCCCTTTCTCCTCAGGAGAAACATGGACAATTTTCTCCCACCCCATTTACAGTCTTGGAAACCTGATGGAGACTCAGCTGTGAGTTGGTTCCTACTTACCGACAATAAGTGTGAGTTTGAATAAAGACTAAAAACTATGGCCTCCAATACGGATTACATTTCAACATAAGCAAATGGAATAGATTAAACCTATAAATAATAAAAAAAATCCTCATGATTGAGTAAATAAGTAGCATCATTGTAAATAGAGAAAAGACTTGTCAATGAGCAGTAAAAAAAAATCAAATAATGTATTAGGCAGTGTGTTATGAAAGACTTATTTAAGGACTTCTTGAATATCATTTTGGGCCTATGATGCAACTGTTAGAACCTATGGATTGTCTTTTTAGCTCATTTGTATGCAAATGATGGTTATCATTTGTATGCAAATGATGTATTCAAAAGAGTGTATAGGGATAAATGAAGAACTGATAAATTTGGATTAAGGTGCTATAAAGAATACTGACTATGCCATGGACTACCAGAAGAATGGGGGAGGGGAGATGTATTGGAAAATATCCTGCCAGAATATTCTGTAGAAGTGAAAATTGAGAGAATTTGGACTTGTCTTTGGGGGAGATCAGTCTCTGGAGAAAGATGTCATGTTAGAAAAGGGTCATTGAAAAAGGAGAAATCTTCACTGAATTGAAATGATACAGTCATGACAAAAAAGAGCTCTAACATAGCAATAATTATGAAGAGGTTCATGATGGGACAATTACAAATAGGCTATGTTACATATGGGGTCTCTCTGGATTGGAATGATTTCAGGCACCTGAAAACACCAATGTAAAATTTTCACAATTTCTTGCAATTTTTATATGATATTTTCTGCTTCTTGCACAACGTAATAAATAAATTCTAGTAACATCCCATATATTACTTCTTTAAAACTAAAATTAATTTATATTTTATTTTTATGGCTCTTAATGAATAACTTTTTGTTTTATCCATCTTGATAAAGAGTTTCCCTCTGAAATTCAGAATATTTTTCCTTTTTCTAATCAGCTTGACATGTGGCAATGCTGAAGATAGAATAATATTTTCAGATACGTTTGGCTGTCTGCCCTTTAAAATGTATTTGTTCTGTTTACCTTCTAAATGTTTTTCTTGGAAAATTGTAATTTTCTGATAAATTACAAGTGCTGTGTACATCATCTCAGAATGTGAAACCTGAAAAAAAATGTATTATATGCAATATATGAAAAAAATGCAATATATGAATCCTTGAAATTTAACTCATCTTCTCTTTCATGGTAATATTCTTAAAACTAGTAATTGAGACTAGTAGGATATAAACTGTTTCCTAATGAATCTTAATTTTTTACAAAAGATAAATATTCAGAGAATCTACCAAAAGAATAAAAAAATTTCTTTTGGAGGAAATGCAACCATACTGATCTTCAAAGTGAAAGGTGATGAAAGCTTGTCTCCTAACCTTTGGACATGTTGTCAGGGGAGGCCAATCCTTGGAAAGAGCATATTGCTGAGAAAGGTAGGTCTGTTAAAGAGAGAAAGACCCTGAAAGAGATGGATTGACACAATAACTACAGCAATGGACTTGAACATGGCAGAGACTGTAAAGACAGCTCAGAAAAGGGCAGGGTTCAGATTTGTTGTTCAGAGGGTCACTATTAGTCATAGTTGACTTGATGTCACTGAACAGCAATCTTACTCATGGTAGTCTAGGCTTTCTAAAGCTATTTTCTATGATGATGTTTAGTCTGAGGTCTTGTGGCTTTTGTTGTTCCAGAACAGATACCATATATTTTAGTTTAGTATAGAAACCTTTTAACTCATTTCCAGTTATTGGCATAGTGCTTGACTGATGGACTGTAGAATAAAATTCATCTAGGTAATGAGTAAAGAAAATGATGTTTGATTGGTTAAAAAAATGAAGACCTGGTAGTAAAATTAAACTCACATCCTAAATTTATTCTTGTAATTATGTTGGACGAAACATTCATTTCCTTAATCTACATGAAGAAAAGTGTCTATATTATAGAGTTGTGAAAGATCAGAAGACAGCCTGCTTCTCTTGTTCTATACCATGTCTGTTCTGCTTCAGAAAGGTTTACTCTGATTTGAATATTAAACAAAACATCTGTGCCTATTAATGTGCATCTCATTAATGCACCAGATTAGCCTACAGTGAGGGCCATGAAGGCCAAACAACCTTACTGTGATTCATAGTCTCAGCTTTACCCCGCAAGGGCAAAGATATATCTGAACAAATCTATACACATTACTGGAGAAAAAAAAATTATCTGCCCTAAGGCTGATCAATCATAAAGGTCACCTTTGCATACTCAGGAAAATATTAAAATTAGTCCAACTGCTCAAAAATTATATGTATACCAGCAGTTAACTGATATGTGAGAGAAGTTAGTGAATTAACAGATGTTGATAAAAAGCAAAGTTAGATTTAAAAAGGGGTTGACATTGTATAGATTCACTGTATAGCAGCTTAGTGAGGAAACTATGAGACCACCGGAATAGTTTAGATCTCAAATGCCAATTAATTTATATTTTTACATGTGGTTCTTTTTATAACTGGCAATGTGTTCATACTTTTTCCTTTCCAACGAAGGATACTCCTAAGTAGAAATTAAAAACAAAGTATAAAACATAAGCACTTCTTTCCCTACTCGTTGGTGTTTACTCTGCTCCCACAAAACATTTTATAAACAGTGAAAAGGTTTTAGTTTCATATTATCAGCTTGCCAGGGGCACAGCTTAAACAAACATCTCCTAGTAATGTGATTTCCTTTAGAATGCATAACAATGATAAAGAGTTCGTAATATTCAGGGAACCTGTGAATAAAAGGGTTTGGTTTTGTTCTTGTTTCAGGTTTTGGGGTATAGTTTGATATAGAGATTCCTTAATACAAAATAACAATGATTCCTCACTTAATTACTCTGGAGAAAAAAAGGCCCAAAATATCAGAACTTATATATGGGGATTATCAAAATTATGATTTATTTACTGCTGCATCAGGATTGCTTGAAAAATAAAGTTATCATTTTGCTTGCCTACAGAAAGAGAGCAACCACTTTTATCACCCACGCATAATTTTATTACTGCCTTCAATATGAATTGAGGCTCAATATCAAGAAAACAAAAATTCTCACCACTGGGCCAATTGGCAGCATTAGGATGGATGGTAAAGAGATTGAGATTGTTCACAACTTTAGTTTGCTTGGCTCCACAGTCAACACTCTTGGCACCAGCCACCAGGAAATTAAAATAAAAGGCGCATTGCAATGGTAAAGTCTGTTGTTCGGGACCTCTCCAAAGTAGTGAAAAACAATGGTGTCACTCTGGAGATTAAGGTGCACCTGACACAGGTCACAGTCTTTGCAATCACTTGCTATGCATCAGAGAGCTGGACAATGGCTAGGGAGAATAGAATTGATGCTTTTGAGCTGTGGTGTTGGAGAAGAGTATTGAATATACCACAGACTGGTAAGAAAATGAACAGGTTCATTCTAGAGAGGGTTAAACTAGGCTGTTGCTTGGAGGCAAGGATTCTGAGGCTTCATGCTTGGGATGCTGAAGGATGTCATGCTTGGGAGAGTGGAGGGACAGAAGGAAGACCCTCTATGAGGTGGATTGATTCAGTGACTGGGGTAACCAGGATGGGTGTGTCGGAGACAGTGAGATTGACACAGGACAGAGCAGGGTTTAGGGCTTTTGTACATAGGGTCGCTATGAGTCGCAAACGACTCGACAGCACATAACAACAACAACAATTATTAATAATGAAGTACTATCTTATTTTTCCAAAATACTCTCTCTATAATACTTTCTGTATCTTGAACACTTTTGCTTATGTTTGTCCAAAAGACTGTAAGAGGAAGTGATGGTGACCATAAGAAACACCTTTCTAATTAGGAATAGGAGCAGTGAGCTAAGTGAGAGACAAGAATGAGTTAACAAGAGAAGCAGCTCGGGGTGAACTCATTGAAGAGGCTACATCACAGCATCCTTAGAAAGGTCTTCCAGTGAGTTAAACATTTCCTCTATGCCAGAAAACTATTCAAATCTCCTGTTCAATTAAACCAGCATCTATCCTCATTCATGTGCGGTTTCTTCCTGTCTCTATCCTGTCCTCCCACTCCCCAGACAACATTATCTTAAACTCAACCAATGGCACAGAAGATGCTTGTCTCTGTAACAGAATCATCCAAAGCACCTCAACCAACAAAGACTTTCATCAATATAAAACAGAAAAGGAACAGGAAACAATAAAATAATTTTCTCTGTCTCTTGTAGGCACTTACTGGCTCTTTAGTCATCTTGGGCATATGATATGACTACTTATCTGTGCCAACTCATACTTCATTTCTCTAAAGTTTTAGTCTTTAAACATACTGTCATAAAGGAACTGACTCATAGCGGAGTCTACCTTGGGTTTTTTTTAAATTTTTTTTCTTTTTATTTTAGTATTTGTGTGTACTGTCAAATCAGATCTGACTGGTACAGGAGGAGATTGTCCCTCCTTCCCTGGCAGAGCATCTGGTGGATTCGAACTGTGTGCCTCTGAGATTGCAGTGCAGCTTCTTGCCACTAGGTCACCAGAGCTCCCCTTACGTTGGGTTTTTAAGGTTGTAAATTGCAATGCAGGAGACAATCCATCTTTCTCCATTAGGTATGGCCTGTGTGTTAGCTGCACAGCATCCTATGAATTATGCCACCAGAACTCCCTTTCATTGTCCTTGTTGTTGTTGTTATGTGCCTTTGAGTCACCTGTGACTTATAGCAACCCTATATGTACAAGAGCCCTAAACCCTGCTCTATCCTGTGCCAATATTATCTCTGACACACCTACCCCCATTAATCCAGTGGTTACTGAACGCAAGGGGTTCTTTCCATAGTCAATAGCCAATAAGACAAATGGATTGCAATATATATAAGCACTTTATTACACAGATCTGGGGGACAGCGAGTCACCTCCAAGACTGCTTCCCCATCTGGGAGTGGCCATCAGGTTTTATACTAGAGTGAAACTCTAGCTCATTTAACAATGCAGTTTCACCAGGATCTAGGATAGATGTATTTCCTCTTCTGTTAAAGAGGCAGATCAAACTATTTTACACAGTTAAAGACAGGAAGCAGAGAATTTGGAGGCTAAGTAACTAGTTTTACAGGCTGAAGAAAACTGATGCTAGTTTTATAATTATATAGCTATAGTTTTATAACTGATACATATATAGAGAATTCTGAACTTATTAAAACACCCTATCACCCTCCCCCTCTTTTTATATGTCTTTTATCTATAAGACAAACATGCTACCCCATCACGGTCACTGAATCAATCCACCTCCTAAAGGGTCTCCCTCTCCTATGCTGTTGCTCCACACTCCCAAGCATGACATCCCTCTCCAAGGACTGGTCCCTCCTTGTAACATGTCCAAAGTATGTCAGACAAAGCTTCAGAATCCTTGCCTCCAAGGAGCAACCTGATTTAACCCTCTCTAGGATGAACCTGTTCATTTTCTTAGCAGTCCATGGTATATTCAATACTCTTCTCCAGCACCACAGCTCAAGGGCATCAATTCTCCTTCTATCCTCCCTAGTCATTTTCCAGTTCTCTGATACATAGCAAATGATTGCAAAGACCATGGCCTCTATCAGGCATACCTTAGTTCTTTGTCCTTAGCAACTTGAAATCTTTGCTCACCTCTTATTCTCTCAGAGGTCTCTCCTGCTTACCTTTTGTAACTTGCACACTTCCTTGAACATTTCCTGGGAACTGTACATTCCATTGTACTACTTTAACCTTTCTTGTCACCTTCTATAATATTACACAATTCTCTTATTTAAATTTGTTTATGATACGACTTTCTCCACCAGAACGTGAACTCAGGGAGAGCAGGAATATTTACTTTGTTCACTCTTGCCTGGTTCAGAGCCCTAAAGTAATATGCAGTAAATAAAAGAATGAGCCAACTCTTTTTTCTTATTAAGAAGTACTCTGGTGGCATAGACCCAAGGGTATTGTGCTGCTAATCCAAAGGTGCTTCCTCTCACACAATGTGAAGCCACCAAGGGCTTTGTGGAAGGGAAATGGGCAGTTTTCACCTGTGTTATTTACAGTTTCTGTAAACTTGCTGGAGGTTCAGCCTTGAGTTCATTCCAGCTAGAAACCATGATTTAAAGCCAGTTTGGCTAATGTACAAAAATCAAAAGAGACTACCCCCACTCCCACAAATTTAGGCAAAGTGAAACAATAACCAGATGGGGAAAAATGTGAGTTGAAGCCTTCGCATGGGAGATTTTGAAGAGGAATAACAAGACGTTTCAGGAGCCTGATGTGAAAGATTAAATTATTGAGTATTGTTGAGCGTGAAGAACATTCAAAGCAACATGATCAGCTGCCACCGTTGAGCAGGACATCTCTGTTCTGACTCAGATGGTCAAGAGATTTGGTTGCTATGTTATGCACATACTGCCTTATTTCCCAAAATAGTGTTTAAGTTTCCAGCCGAGTTTCAGATCATAACTTTTCCCATTCCAATCATTGTCCTGACATACATATTGTAAATTTGAGTCTGTTCCTGTTTTCCTTTGTCAATCATGACAAAATGGGAAAGAACTAGTTTGCAGTGCTGGAATAAACTCAACACTCAACAAGTATCACATCCAAGCCTTGTCTTAAACAGTTAACAAAAAGGGCAGTGGGTAACCGTTAATATATAGGTGTTGAAATGAATCATATTTTGCAGAAGGAGATAGCATATTTCAATAGAGATGTAAAAAAATGCAGAAATGTCTAATGCTGTACTTACTAATAGTGTGTAACAAATTATTGGGTTTTAGAAATTCAATTTCGTTCTCCACATGTGCCATTTCGCCACCTGCATACACGAGAGTCACACCCACACTGCTCTCCTTGCCAGCTTCACCACCTTTTATCCTCCTCCTCATTAACCGACGCCTAATTGGCTCAGGGAACACAAGCTTGTTATTGCACTGAAAACACTCAGAGCTCCCCCACAGACAGATTCTCATGAAAACCAAATATAAAAGGAGTTGGCTCGATGCCTGGCTTTCATTAGAATGGTGCTCGTTTCTTCTAGGTCCTGACCAACACAGATCATTGCTTGCTTTCATGACCCTTCTGTTGTCAGGGTTTTGGAGGCTTGCTTCAATACTTAGTACCAGCCAAAAGGAACAATATTTTAACCTTTCCAGTGGACAGTGATTACAGAGGTAAAAAGCCTTAGAAGCATCCAGGGTAATTGTGGATATCTCACTAGACAAAGAGATTCTCACTCGATTTACTGGGGTTCTGTTTTTGTGATTCCTGAATATCAACATCCTCAAAGTGTAGCCATCTAGGACTGGGGGAACGAACTTTTAAAATATATTAAGAACAAGAAAATGCTGCTGTCTTTGCAAAAATTCCTTTGTTTCCCCATGAGAGAGAGACACACAAAACCATTCTTGTCATCACAACGCAGTCAAATGAGCTGTGACTAATGGCACAGCACATTAAGAGTCTGCTTTGAGATACAGTTTTGCAAAGCTGTGGCCGGTCTTCAACTAAACGCTGGCATCATGATTAACGGTGAGGGTGGGTTCAGCTATCTGGAGGAGGAGAGGAAACCACAGAACAACGTGTCCAGATGAGGACCACTCACAGCCCGTTCAGACTGGCTGCAGGCTGCTCTCCCACACTCCTCTGGTGTGGGGGTGGGGTGGAGGTGGCGCAGGGAAAGATGCTTGTCATGTTAGGAAATGGGATGCCATATTAGGGGGGAATAATTAGGAATAAGGGAGGAAAAATATCAGGCCACGTCTGTCTGCTGAAGTAAGCCACATACTAATTCCAATTGCATATATGTAGAGGAGATGGAGGATCTCAAAGAAAACATGAATGTAAACCATGGCTTTGTTTTGATGACATGAGACAGGCCAAGAAGTATGGATTCTCTATTTTAAAATGCAAAGGTGCTTAGAGGGTCAACTGACCCAATGCATAAAGCTTCTAAATAGTACCTGGGTCAGATTGTCTCTGAAAAACTCTGGTGATGAAGCATTTGGAACAAATGTACTGTCCTGGTCCAAATTGAGTTGAACTGCCAACTAAAAGAATGGTGTCTCTGGTGCTTCAAATGCACCAGTGGTTCTGAGGAAGAAGATGGCCAATCTCCCTGTTACAACTTATAGACTCAGAAACTAAAGGAGAGTCAGTCTGATTGGAAAGGAATTATAATTAGTTAATTTGAATTTTTGTATAATTTTATGAGTGTAGTAATACTATTTGTTGTCATGTTCTATCAAGTTGGAACTAACTAAAATGGACCCTTTAGAGTGTTTTTAAAGTTAGTAAATCTGATAGAAAGAGATTGATCATCCTTCTCTCACAGAGCAGCTAGTGGATTTGAACTATGTGCCTTTGGGATTGAAATGCAGCTTCTTACCAATAGGCTAGTTGTTTTTCATTTGATTCTTACACAAATATTGTAAATATTATCCCCATTATCAAATGGATAAGGAAATTAATAGTGTAAAAGTATTCTATATAGTATTTGACAATTCATCAAAGTTCAGCAACACTTAAATAGACAAATTCTTTATACATAAAGGCATGGTGCTAGTCCCATATAGAACTTCTACACTGAGTGTATTTGTGGTTCTTAACTGCAGATAAGAAAATGTATGTTGGCATATTAAAACTGAGAGGAGTTCACAAAGACATACATCCACAGCACAGATGCATTGGTGACTTGAAGAAAAAGGTCCCAAGGTAAGTCTCTAGGAAAGCCCCAAAACAACACAAGTGATTTGTTACATGCCTCCACCAAGACCAGAGTTCAGGACCAGAAAATGCCTATGGTTTGCTTGGAGCCATGCTCACCCCACCAGAATGAGCCTTGAGCTAATTGAATGCCCTGGACCTGCCTCTTTCCTCAGTTAACTGGGTAGCAAAGCACAACATTGTATGATTGTCAGACTCTAACTACATCAGGAAACATAATTTTTAACTTCCCTTCTTCTATATACATGAAGGGAGCTGAGTTGGTGATTCACAGAATCTGCCCCATTGGGGTGGAACCCCAATGAACGAGGCCAATTTGGTTGGATCTAAGCAATAAATAACTGTTGAGAGCATGGACGGGGGGGATTAATTTCATTCCAGCACAGCCATGGAATCTGAGGTGAATCTTGAAAGGTTGAGGGATTTACAAGTTCTCTGAGCTGTTTTATCCTCTGGTCTCAATGTATGCATACATTATGATCTGACTCTGGCCTTCTCTCCTTCTTTTCTTTACCTTAAAAATTATACCCACCAAGGCTTCCTGTGTAGATCATGTTATGCTGGGTCATACACTATGCTGGGTCTCGCCCCACAGCTCTGGTATTTCCCCTTTTAATCTCAATGTCCTTTCTGTGAGTTTTCTTGACTTAAATTCAAACTTGACCATTGCATGACTAGAAACTGTTCTTTGACTTAACAGTGTCGGGTCCATTTTCTCTGCTTTAGTATCAAATGTATTATTATTTAAATAAAAACTTTTGACTATTATGGTCTTGTGTGTGTGTATGAGAGTCTCTCTTCCATTGTACTGTGAGCTCTCTGATAAATTTATATATTATTCATTGTATTATCCAAACATTAAAATGTTTTATTGTTTTTAAGTCATTATCTAAATATAATACTGTACTGTATTAGTCAAGGTTATACAAGTCCTTTGAGAAACAGTATAAAAATATCAATGAATTAACTCAACAAGCGTCATATTCAATGTGAGTCACTAAGAAGTAAGGTAGGGAAGTTCTGTTCCACACAGTTATTCAAAGGACCCAGATTCCTTCCATCATGTTGTGCAATATTCTAGACCTCTATCTTCTTTGTCTCTGTTCAGGGGCTAGAAAAAGAAAAAGAGCATTAAGAACCATAAAGAATGGTGGTACATTCAAACAAGGGTATACTATGCAGCACTAAAGAACAGTTATTTTGTAAAATGTTATATAACATGGGAGAATCTAAAGAGCATTATACTGAACGAAATAAATCAGTTTCATAAGGACAAGTACTGCCTAAGACCACTATTATAAAAAATAGAAGGATAACTGACTAAGATGTGTATAACTGTTCAAAATGGGAAGAGGAAAGAGAGAAGAGGGAGACAAGATCTCTACAAATCAGAGTTGTTTCAATGGCAGTGTGTTTCATTTTGGTTTATACCTTCTTATTCCTATATACAAACCAGTCCCTGGAAAAATAAATGACAAGCAAAATAAAATAGCCTTCTAATTGCTGTAATCCACTTCTTATAAATTAACAGATACACTATGCATATTATCTGCCATATAAGTTGGTAGTTTTCCCAAATGTTTTTACTGGTGTGTAAAATGAGTTATCGACATCTCGACCTCCAATATTAGTTTTCTCACCACCTACTGTCTGATTTGTAGCCTAGTAGTAAGAAATTGTGCTGTCAACCCAAAGTCACGTACTGTAAATTTGCCAGCTGCTCTGCAGGAGAAAGATGGACAATTTAATGCCATGCAATTACTCCCTCTGAAAACCTGGTGGAGTGTCAGCTATGAATCAGTCCTGACTCAACAGTATACAACAACAATGCAACAGAGGTAGTGTTCCTCTTCAAGTAGTTTCTTATTAGTAGTATATATTGACTAAGTGATAAATCCAAACTCTCTGTTTTTCACTTATGTTACGTTTCATGTATGTCAGCAATATGCTGTGGTCATTCAGGGAATCGGGCTTCACGTATCACGTAGCTCTGTCATCCTTTGTTCATGTTCCTCTGCTTTCACAAGGTGAAAGATAAAGAAGAGTACAGGGAATCCCAGATCTAGAAGTAATGTATACCACTCCCTTCCATATGCAAGAGATTAGAATTCATTCTCATCTTAACTGTAAACAAGATTGAGAATTCTAGTGTTCTTAATCTGGTAGAAGGAAAAAGAAAGCAAATCTGGTAAACACCAGCATTGCATTTTCAAGTATTTGGAAAAAAGAGGGAAATATTTGATATGTCATTATTTTATTATTTTTAATATAGTTATTTTAACAAACTATATAAAAGGAGCTTTGGTGGTCTAGTCCACAGAGAACTGAGCTGCCAACTCAAAGACTGAACCTCTCTGACAGTTTAAATCCACCAGTGACCCCAAGGAGAAGGCTGAGTGGTCTCTTCCTCTGCGATTTGTAGTCTCCGAAAACCCACTGAAGAGCCAGCTATGTGTTGGTTCTGACTGATGACAATGAGAATGACTATGTGAGATGAAGAAGACTTGCCAACAATCTGCATACACCAAGAGTTTGAGTTTTGGATATACAAATTTATATTGTGACAAAATGGTATCTGAATACGCACACATATACACAAGCACATATATCACACAAAAGTGAATTTGAAAAGTCTTCTTCGGTTGGTTACCTTTGAGGAATTCACAATTGTTAACAGAATATGGGGAAATGACAACCTCTTCAACAAATGATGTTGGTAAAACTGGACTGCTATCTGCAGAAAGCTGATACAGGATCCACATCTTACACCATACACAAAAATCAACTCAAGAGGGAACAGAGGCCTGGGAGTAAAGCCCAAAACCATGAAGTTCATCTGAGATAAACTGGTAGATGGCCTAGTCAGATGGTATAAAGAGACTGCCAAATACAAACAGAAATGCACAGTTTGGAAAGGATAAAAATTGATAAATGGGACCTTCTAATGATTAAATCATTGTGTGCATAAAAAGCTTTTCCCAACAGAGTGAAAAGGAAACTACTAATTGGGGGAAAAAACATTTGGAAATACCATTTCAGACCTGAGTCTCATATAAAAAGTTTGAATCCTACAGGGCCTCCACAAGAAAAAGACTGATAACACAAATACAAAATGGGCAAAAGACATGGAAAGAATTTTCCCAGATGAAGATAGTCTAATGGCCAATAAATACATGAAGATATGCTCAGAATCACTGGCAACAAGAGAGATGCAAATAAAAACCACAATGAGATGTCACCTCACTAAAGTAGTAGTGGCAACATTTAACAGGACAGCAAGTAATAGACGTTGGAGAGGATGTGGTGAGATAGGAACTCTTATACACTGCTGATGAAATTGTAAAATGATACTACTACTTTGGAAGGCACTTTGACATTTCCTCAGAAAGTTGAACATAAAAATTTCATATGGCTTAGCTATTCCACTGATTGGAATATACCCTGAGAAAATGAGAAATGAGGCACATATAGAGATCTGTAGACCAATGTTCATAACAACATTAGTCACCATAGCAGGAACGTAGAAACAGCTCAACTGTCCATCCACAATTGAATGGACTGAGATATTATGGTACATTCACACAATGGAATATAATGCAGCATGCAGGAGCAATGGTTTTGAAAATTACTACCTAACTTGAGAATGACTAGAGAACATTATGCTAAGTGAATTAATTCAGTCTAATAAGGGCAAATACTGTATAAGACCATTATTGTAGAAATAGATAACTAATAAAACATGTATGAGGCTCTAAGAGGATGGAAGTAAAAGGATGAGGATGTGGAGGGGTAATCATAGGATTGCATAATTTGATGGGCGGAGGGAAGGATGGGTTAAGGAAATCGGAAAGATCCAGTGTGAAAAACAATGTACATGAACTTTGTAAGTAAACCATTACAAAATAAAAATTTTACATAAAATTTTTTTAAAAGCAGCAAAGGGAGAGGAACTAATGATTGAATGTCCTCCTGACCTATATATTTTCATAGCTTTATTGAAATAAAATATTATAATTTAACACTGTAACATTTATCTTTTGAGAATGTTCACATAAATTCAATTTTCAAAATAAAAATCCTTATTTCATAGAGTTGCAGTGAGGAAGCAGTTAAAATATTTGAAGTACACAATGCAGTACCTAACAATAAATAAGCCTAATTAGTAGTAACTGAGCCATTGGCAGGACTAAGATGGATGGAAAAGAGATTGAGGTTGTTAACAATTTAAGCTTGCTCGGCTCCACAGTCAACAGTCTTGACACCAGTAGTCAAGAAACCAAAAGATGAATTGCACTGGGGAAGTCTCCTGTCATGAACATCTCCAAAGTGCTGAAGAGCAAGGGTGTCAGTCTAGAGACTAAGGTACACTTGATTCAGGCTATGGTCTTCACAATTACTTGCTGTACATCAGAGAGCTGGACAATAACTAAGGATGGCAGAAGAATAGATGCATTTGAATTGTAGTGCTAGAGAAGAATACTGAACATACTGTGGACTGCCAGGAAAACAAATACGTCTGTCTTGAAGACGGTGAAATGATATTTCTCTTTGCAGGCAAGGATTTTGGAGCTCTGCGCCCAGGATGTGAACCAGTCCTTGGAGAAGGACTTCATGCTTGGAAGAGTGGAGGGACAGAGCTATTGTATATAGGGACATTGAGTTGTGGGTGACTTGATGCCACATAACACCACCACCACAATTTTTATTCTAATTTTAATGACATTAGTCAGCCTCTTCAAATGAGAAGAAATCTTTCCAAATAACTTTATTTTTTTAAATCAGATGACCTTTTATTGAAGTACTTCCTGAAACTCTAAAATGTTCAGTTGGAAGAATCATTCTAACAGCTCCCAGGTGACGCCATGGGGACTTGCTGCTGTTGTTGAGTACTGTCGAATTGGAACAGACTCTAGCTGAAACTTCAGTGGGTTTTCAGATGCAGTAAATTGCAATGCAGGAGATTGTTCATCTTTTCCCAGTAGAGAAGCTGAAAGATTTGAACTGGGAACCTTTGGTAAGCAGTGCAATTCTTTACTGCTAAATGACCAGAGCTCCCTATAGAGTTATTTATTGACATTTTGCATGTCAGAGTTGAGACTTTCCCCTGTATAATGTTTTTATTGTTAGTTTTCAGAGTTGATTCTGCCTCATGATTCCTTCACTTGTGTGGAATAGAACAGCCCCATAGAGCTTACAAGGCTGTAACCTTACAGGGGCAAGTGGTCAAAACTCTTTCTTGAGAACCTCTGCTTGAGTTCAAACTGCTAAACCTTCAGTTACTAAGCCTAATCATTTGCACTATCCAGGGACTTCAGAAGATTAGTAAGATGCATTAAAACAAGTCAGGACCTGCAACATACCTTGGCTAATTCTCTCTCGAGTACTCAAGTCATGTTAATAAGGAATGTACAGTCCCATTACTAAGTCATTTCCATGCCTCTTTCTCCCTTTGGCCTGTACCCACCTCCTTGTTACATAACATTGTGCCCTCTTCTCTTTGTCCATACTCGACGGAGGTGGTAGGACCCTACTAGCACACTCCAGCTATAGTACCTGCCCAGGAAAGTCAGGATAGCTCAGGTTTTCAGGTTCAGCTGGGTCTCTAGGCCTTGAAGGCAAAGCATACACAACAAAGATAGTTTAAATGGTCTCCTTACTTTCTTCAATAACGTTATTCTCCTTTTGCTGTGTATTCATTTGTATTTGAATGTGAAATCTTGAGAGGGTTCATTCAAGTCTGTGAACTAGATGGTACTTTTAGATAGAGTGTCTCTGGTTTGTTTTTAATTTTTCAAATACTAAGAGTGTTTCATATAAAGTTGTTGTTGTTGTTGTTGTTGTTATTTACCACTTATACATTCCAACCCGTGGCGACTTGTTACATGCAGAGTAACATTTCTCCAGAACAGTGTTCTCTAAACATCCAGTAAATGACTGAATTTATTCCCCTCCCCTCCTTGAAACTCATATAAAGTAGCTGTTATGCATTTAGATTCATTGCTTAGCAAATGTTTTCCTCTGGACTTATCCTCTATCTCCATTATACCTCAGGACCTCTAACCCCTCTAATATATGCAGGAACATAGGAAAGTACTCCTCAAATATTTTTCAAGTTCCACTTTGGAAAAATGTACCAGATTACTATATACCATATAAAATTAATGATTCTCTAGGGTAGAAAGAAAAATACGGGTCATATTCTCTGGGTCACTGCTACCAGTTGCCTAGTCTCCATGTCTCATAAGTTAGATTTGATTCCTTGCCTTCTTGGTGACCCAACTCTTTCTGGCATAGTTGATTATCTCTCTGTGTCAACTTTCTGTATTTTGCAAACCATGAAGAAGCTGCACTGTGATTAATTTATATCTCTCTCAGCTGAAGATAGGATTTATATTCCATTCAATTTTTTTGTCTTTAGTGCCTATTATGGGCCTTGAGATAGAGCTAGTGGTGTGTGTGTGTGTGTGTGTGTGTGTGTG
>NW_006399786.1:21623615-21635028 GCF_000299155.1 Elephantulus edwardii | reverse complement strand
CCAAGATAAGCCTGCATGGGAGGGCTGGCAAGGTCAATTCAAGGTTTTATGTTGCAGGGAAAAAAATGACCGTTGAAGATTTGCTGAGGTCTCTCAGGATAAGTCAGAAAGATCCTACTTCTAAATTGTAAAGGTAAGAGATCCCAAGAAAATAAGCAAAGCACTAGATCCTAGAAAAATTGTTGCAAAGAATAAGAAATGGGTTCCATACTAAAAACTTACAGGTAAAACAAGTGGCAAATACCAAGATTTAAGTCAATCTACAACATAGAGAAAGCTCTCTTGGCCTAGTGGACAGAAAGTCATGCTACCAAGGCAAAGGTGGGTGATTTTAATATGCGACCCTCAGGTCTGGTTTTAATTGTTTTTGATCAAACATTCTTCTAAGTGGTATAGCACTGATCTGTCCATTTGCTGTACAGAAGTAACTCATGGTTGCTGTGATGCTAAACACTGTAACACTGATGTGTCAAACACGACAATGGTTATCCACGGTGGACAGTGTTTGGTGGAGCTCCCCAATTAAAACAAGCTTGGAAGCAGGAGTGGCATTCACTTCCGAAATAGCTTGCCTCTGGAAATCTTATGAACTTGGAAAACCGATGAAAGTTATACAAGTGTTCAGGCTTTTCGTTCATAGGGTCACTATGAGCTGTCTACAACTTGACAGCACTTAACAAAACAGCTTAAAATGCATCTGTGGTTCTCTTTTACTGTGGTATAATCTCCAAACTGATGATATATATTTTTTTTTGTTTTATACTAGTGTAATGAGTTTACTTTTTAAGGTGTCATTGCTTCTTCTGATCAAAGTCTTCTACTGAATGCTTCTGCAGTGTTACCTCTTTCAACTAGTGTTTCATTTAGTCCCAGGCTTCCAGAGTTGAACTGATTTTAAATACTCCACCCCTGTTAGTTTTTTGTATTGTTCCTTATTTAAACTTTTTGCTTTGACAAAAATTGTAGACTCTAGAGAAGCTGAGGCTTCAGGGTAGTACAGACAGGTCTGGTTTATTCATCATTCACCCTGCTCCAGTGGTGACATCTTGCATAGCTATGTTGTTGTCATGTGCCGCAAGTCGACTATGATTCACAATGACCCTATGCATAACAGATGTGAACTATGCTCTATTTTGCGTCATCCTCACGATCTCTGTCATGTTCAAGCCGATTTTTGGTAGTCATTTTGTCAATTCATCTTGTAAAAGATCTTCTCTTTTGTTGACCCCTCTACCTTTCCTGTAAGCTTTGTAAGTAACTATAATACATATGAAATCAGAAAATTTCTGTTTTATGTGTGTGGTTTGTTTACACTTTCATACCCCTTTTCAGCTTGAAGACTTTTGAGTTTTACCAAATCAGAAAATTTGTAATTCAATTTTGCAATGTTCTCATTCTAGAACAACTGTCATGTAAATATTGACCTGTTTATTTTCTCTCTTCATCTCACAATTTTATTCAATCTTTTAATATATGTCTTGCATTACAGGTCAAATTCTCAGAACCATTTTTCAGATTCATACTTTCTTTCAGCTATTGCTAGTATACTGTTCAAATAATCACTATGATTGAACTTTTAACTACTTTATTTCTTTTTCCAAGCTTTACTTGGCTTCATTATCCAAGAATTTTATTCTTCCTTTCCATTGCTTTATCCATTTTTAATTTACATATGATTATTGCTCTGTACTCTTGATTTTCTAAGTGCTTCAATTGCAACTTTTTATTTTTTTCATTTCATAACTGATTGTTAACTTGCATACTTTTTTAAAAATAGTTTATTTACAAAATTCGAATGCATTGTTTTCAAGAACAGATTCTTCCAATTTTCCTCACCCCTCCACCCATCAAATTGTACAATGTACTTTTAAAATTTTTAGTGATCTCAGATTTTTTGGGCTGTTTTCTACTTTGAGAAATTGTTATGTCTTGAATTATGCAAGTGTTTCTTCTCAGAGTATTTGTACTCCTTCCATCAAATGTCTCATTTTTTTGTTAGATTCTAGACTTGGGAACTCCAGAATTGCATGAATAATATAAAATGAGCCTCCAAATCTATGAAACTATGAGACTTGAACAACAGTTTCCATAAGATTTTTGCTTCCTACTGGGAATCTTGGTAGAAATAAGATGCTTAGTCACTTTTCTGAGTATGTGGATTTTTAAACTTTCATCTTTCTCCCTTATAAGGTCAAAGAGCCTAAATGTTACCCTGTACCGTCCAGAACTGATGCAGTATCAGTGAATGCAGTATATTTCTTACTTTCTTTTTAAATCTATATTTCTGGCACTTGGATTTCCATTAATATCTTCCCAATTCATTGGTGTGTTTAAAAATGTATTCTATTTTATTTAGGCTTCATAGGCATAGGAATAAAAAAAGCAGTTGGGAGTATAACTTCCAGCTACTTGAAATTTTTTAAATTTTTTTTCAGTTACTTGAAATTTAAATCAAGACTTTAAGCTTAATGTCTAATGTCATTGAGGTCATTGAGTGTCAGAATAGAAGGGGAACCAATTTGATGCAGTTACTTTCCTCAGCAAACACAGTATTAGTTTGGGGTCTAGGCAGAATTTTTAATGAAAATCTTGTGACTCACGTTGCCAAAGCTCCACATCTCCAATAGCTCTTTCACTCAAATTTCAATGAGGAGCAAGATTACTGGTATATAGATGTGTTAGTTAGTCAAGTGGGTATCTATCTCTCTCAGCAGTAGACAGCACATCCTTTGGTATTCTGCATGTGTCATAATATTTGATGCATAATTTAAACATTGCTTTTGTTTGAGGACTTGTTTAGATGGTAATATGAAAAACATGAGGCTGAAATCAAGAATCAAAAAGGCTTTAGACCTGTTGTGTATCATACACGTCACCACCCACGTTTGATCCCCTAAGCAAACATCATCCCTCAACAATGGGCTCAATATGAGTCAAAACTCAGAGCCAATGCTCAGATTGAAAAAAGTAATGTATTCTCTGACTTAGCCAACCAGAAGTATAGCCATAAACTACTCTATTCCTTAACTCAATATATCCAACTCATTATCACCTACTAAGAGACAGTAAGTCATACCTAAAATGAGACCCAGTTCTCTCCCTAAAGAAATTCACCTTAGTGTTCTGTATGAGTACTAGTTTTACCATTCTTGAATTAAAAGCAGAAGTAAAGAAATGGCCACACCTTGAAATCAGCATGGCAAGTTATGAGGCTCACTCCACCCATTTTCCCTAAAGGCCTAGAGAACTAATGAAGAAATAAGGACTATAATAATCACAAGAGTGGCCAAGAGCATGACTTTTAATTATTTGACATTTAAATCAAGACTTTAAACTGAGCACATAATGTCATTGACAGCCAGAATGAATTGGAAAATAATCCATTTGATGTGGCCACTCTCCTTAGAAGACTTTAGGGACCACTATTCTTTTTCTGATTGGTTTTCCCCAGTGAAGTGAGAGGTGGACCATTGGATTTAAGCTGGCAGGTTCAAATGTTTTCATTTTAAAGTCAGCCATATAATCACCTTGTCGTGTGGGAATAACCAACACTCCTCAGGGAATTGAGACAAAGAAAAAGAGTTTATGAGATTAGACATTAAGACAGGTAACTGCTAGGAACGTGTTATAAATAATCACAAATCCTGGATATAGTGAGCCAGGCACTCTTCTAACCACTCTATAAATACTGATTTATTTAACCAGGATATAAAGTTATTTAATTCTTATCTGTATGAATTACCATTATTGGGAGAAATTAAGAAAGATGGAAGTTAACTAATGTGATCAAGATATACTTTGGTGAGCACAAATGTCAGAACACAAATTCTGGCCATGTGTTTTCAAAGCCTTTAATATTTGTGGAGGGGAAAAAAGGCTTAATTAGAACACAAAAATACTAGTTATAAAAGAAAATATTTGTATACTGGACTAGATTAAAATCAGAAGCTCCCTTTGCACTCTGGTAGTATAGGCTGTAGGAATTCACACTGGTAACCTCTACGGGGTTTCAAATCCACCAGCTGATCCATGGGAGGAAGATGAGAAGTCTCTTACCACACAATTTACAGCCTCTCAAAAACCTTCTGGAAGGTCAGCTATGAGTCAATTCATAATTGATGGCAGTGTTTATGAAAAAGGTGAAAAGGGTCACAAACAAATGAGAAAGGACAAACCAATAGACCAGTAAGTAAAAAGGCTTGGACAGGAACGCAACAAAAAAAGAATATCCAAGTAGAAAATAAACATGGGAAAAAAGAGTCAAATCTATTTATGCATAAGAAAAATAAAAATAAAATATGCTAAACTAAAAGTTTAACAATACCAAGTGTTGACAAGACGGTGAATCAAGTAAAATTCCTCTACTTTGTTATGTTTTATCCAGTGTATTATCAGCTTCACATTTTAGAGGCAATTCAAAGGGTAATATATAGTTAAGAGGTATTTCAATTGTAGTAGGCTGAAAAAAATAGCTACTTCAGAGAGAAAAAAAAAATCTCTTGCAAGTGCAAGACAGCTTCTTGTCGATAAGCCAAACTATTCACTGTTGTTGTTGCTGTGTGCCATTGCATCAAAATAGACCAATAGCTGACCCTTCAGTGGGTTTTCAGAGACAGTCACATCAGAGGAAATCGTCCATTCTTCTCTGGTGAAGCAGCTGGTGGATTCAAACCCTGTGCCTTAGGTATTGCAGCTCAGTTTATTACAATTAGGCCACCAGAGCTTCCTGAACCTACCCACTAGGTTCAAGTAATAAAGAAACATTTCTCTGTTTATTGTAAGAGTGAGTGACCCTATATCACCAGTTTTCTCCTAAATAATTTATATTTTCCTAACAAGAAAGGAATGTGTCAGGGATGCATCCTGTCTCCACACCTTTTCAATCTATATGCAGAAGTGATCATTTGGGTCTCTGGGCTTTATGAGGAGGAATGTGGCTTCAGGATTGGAGGAAGACTCATCAACAACTTACAGTATGCAGATGACACATCCTTGTTTGCTGAAACTGAAGAGGTCCTGAAGCACTTGCTGCAGAAAGTCAAAGACTGTAGTGTTTAATATGGCTTGAAGCTCACCGTCAAGAAGACAAAGATTCTCACCACTGGCCAATTGGAAGCACCATGATAGATGGAGAAGAGATTAAGATTGTTAAGAGCTTGCTCAGCTCCACAATAAATACTCTTAGCACTAACAGTCAGGAAATCAGAACAAGAATTGCATTGAGAAAATCTGCTATCAAGGATCTCTTCAGAGTACTGAGAAACAAGATGAGACTACGGTGCCTCTGATCCAGTCCATGGTCTTCACTGTTATTTGTTATACATCAGAAAGCTGGATAATGACTAAGAATGACAGAAGAAATATGGATGCCTTCAAATTGTGGTGCTGGAGAGGAGTCTTGAACATATCATGGACTGCCAAGAAAACAAATAGGTGTGTCTTGAAGAGGGTGAAATCAAATTTCTCCTTGGAGGCTAAGATTTTTAAACTCTGTCTCACATACTTTGAGCATGTGGCCAGGAGGGACTGATCTTTGGAGAAAGACATCATGCTTGGAAGGGAGAAAGGACATCGCAGGAGAAGAAGACCCTGCATGAGATGGATTGATCCAGTAACTGGGGCAATGTTGCTTGGTTTGTCAGAATTAATGAAGCTGGCTCAGGACAGGGCAGGGGTTCAGAGTTACTATACATAGAGTCACTATGGGTCCTAGGCAAATTGATGGCACATAACAACAACAATAGGTTCTAGATTCAACTTTTCTGAGTTTCTCAGAACATACTTTAGAATGAGACACCTTCACGTTTATCATTCTAAATAGAACTTCAAATTAAATATTCTGCCTTTGACAGCAAGTAATAAATGTTGGAGAGGATGTGACAAGATAGGAACTCTTAAATACTGTTGGTGGGATTGTAAAATGGTACAATAACTCTGGAAGGCCGTTTGGTGTATCCTCAGAAAGGTGAACATTGAAATTCCATAGACCCAGCTATTCCACTGCATGGAATATATCCCAAGAAAATGAGAACTGAGGCACAAAGGAAATTTATACACAAATGTTCATAGCAGCACTATTCACCATTGTAAGAACATGGAAATAGCCAAAATATCCAACCATAATCAAATGGATTGAGAAATTATGGTACATTTACATGATGGAATACCATGCAGCATGCAGGAGCAATGATTTTGTAAATCACTACCTAACTTCGCAGAGACTGGAAAGCATTATGTTAAGTGAATTAACTCAATCCATAAGGACAAATACTGTATGATACCATTATTTTAGAATGTGTATGAGGATCCAAGGGGGAGACAGAAGAGAGTGGAGGAGTGAGGAAGGGTGAGGGATAGGGGGTGTTTATCATAGAGTCACATAATTTGATAAGTGAATAAAGGAAATGGGAAAGATGTAGTGTGAAAAACACTGTATACGGACTGTGTAAATAAACCAGGATAAAATAAAAATTGAATTTTAAAACAAATTAAAAATTTTAAAAATATATATACTGCTTTTGAAAGAAGAGTATTCTTTTGGCTACAAAAACCTATAATTCCAGGGGGGAGAATTCGAGAATAATAATATATTGTCATTTTGACAGTTTTTCCCTTGTTAGAGGTAAAACGAGATGAAATTTATTATTTCCAGAATCCATCAAGAATCTCTTGGGTTATGCTCTGCAAATATGCACACTTCTAGAACACTGGTGGTCAGGAAGTCTACCTTCAAGAGGTGTGGGATAAGCCTAGAAGAGTCTTTGCTTTAGAAATACCTCCAAGTAATACTGATGTGTATTCCTGATTAAAATAATGGCTCAAGAAGTTGCATTTAGAGATTTCCTGTTTTAAAACGCATGTGTGTGTGTGTGTGTGTGTGTGTGTGTGTGTGTGGTGAATTAGTGGTAAGGTATTGCACTACCAACCCAAAGACATGCAGTTCAAATCCACCATCTACCCCATCAAAAAAAGACAGGCAATCTCCTCCTACGTGATTTACTGCCTCTGAAAACCCACTGGAGAATCAGTTATGAGTTGGTTCTGAGTTAATGGTACACAACAACAACAACAGTATATATTTATAGATTTGAAATAGGAATAGATGAGTAATCCCCTCCTGAGAAATTTACAGCCTCTGAAAACCCACTGATGTACTGGAGAGCTCTGACAAATTTGATAAAGAGCTTTTTACATCTTTGTTGCATCACTTAAGAGGATGATGGTTACTGCCCTATCAGTTTTAAAATCTCTTGGTAAGTACAAATGGATAGAAAGTACTCACTTTCCTAAATTATTTTTCATTTTGTTATTATGTTTTATTGAGTTGACTATGACTCAAAGTGACCTTATGGACAATTATTCTGAACCCTCCCATATCTTAAACCAATTTCAGCACCACTGATACACCTGACCCCATTGCCATGGTCACTGTGTTGATCCATCTCATCCAGAGTCTTCCTTTCCTGCATTGTCTCTCCATCCTTCTTTGTGTAGGTCCTTCTCCAAAAACCAGTCTCTCTTGGCAACATGCCCAAAGTATGTGAGACAGTCTCAAAATTCTTGCCTTCAAGGAACAACCTGGTCTCACCCTCTCCAGGACAGACCTGTTTGTTCTTTCACCAGTGTGTGCTATGTTCAGTACTCTTCTCCAGCACTACAACTCAAGGTATTATTAGTAAAGGAGAGAGCTGGTGGCTGTGTAGTGAGAAACTGTGTTGTAATCTCAATGCTATGGAATTTGAATCTAGCAGCTACTCCACAGGAAAAGAATGGGTTATCCTACTTTCCTAAATTAGTAAAATATTTTCTGGAAGTTAATAAAGCACTTCAATCCAGCCCTCCAGTGATATGGTAAAACTCTCTCTCTAATTTTATGATCTACCTGAAAACTTCCATCAAGTCCCAACAAAGTAGAGAGCCATGCCTAAAATTAAGATTTCACACAAAGAACATAAGGAAGGCTAGAGTGGTACAATATTTACACATTCAGTTGTTAAAAGAACGCTGATTTAAACTTTTCCCATTGCTCCGTAGGATAAAGGCTTAGACATTTACTCCAGTAGAGATTGTTGTTAGGTGCTCTCTGGTGTTCCTGATTCATCGTCTACCTCTGTACAACAGAACAAAATACTGCCTGTCTGGTTCCACGTCTTCTTCACAATCACTGCTATGTTGGAGCTCATAGTTACAGCCACTGTGTTGATTCATTTTGTTAGGGATCTTCTTTAACTTTACCAAGTAAGAAGGGGAAGACCTTCAACGAGATGAATTGACCCAGTGAATGCAACAACGGAATTGAGCATGACAAGTTGTTTATAGAGTCACTATGAATCATAATCGCCTTGAGGGTACCTGATGACAAGAAGCCCAAAAACCTCAGGAGGAAGTGCTAAGGTATCACACAGAGTTGTCATGAGTCTAAATCTACCTGACAAATGAGAATACTGTCTACTGAGGAAAACAAAAAGAAGAGGATGTCCTCCCAGTTGTATTTGAAAATCCACCCTAAACCGGGGTGCTCCTTGAAGGCAAGGATTCTGAGGCTCCGTCTAACATACTTTGGATATGTTGTAAGGAGGGACAGGTCCTTGGAGAAGGATATCATGCTTGGTAGGGTGGAGCGACAGCGCAGAAGGGAAAGAAGGCCCTCTATAAGGTGGATTGATTCAGAGACTGGGGTAATCGGGATGGGTGCGTCGGAGACAGTGCAACTGGCACAGGACAGAGCAGAGTTTAGGGCTGTTGTACATAGGGTCGCTATGAGTCACAAACGACTCGACGGCACATAACAACAACAACAAGCTACATGCTATTTACATACTTTTGCCTGGGGTTAAATCCAAATGCCGAGTCCTCGTGTGCGAGGATGTTTCAGCCGTCAAGGCCATGCTTGAGAGTCTTTCTTATTTGTGACACAATAGGCTACAAGAATATATGACTCATTCATGGAATTACATGAACGACTAAACAAATAATCATGCCATGGGAATGAATAAACCACCCCTATCAAGTAGCAATTTTAAAATTCTCACATGCTGCTGCCAAGATCGAATATTTAACTCTGAAATGCACTATTGTAAGATAGAGTCCAGTCAGGAATGGACACAATAACCCCAAGTTAGAGCTGTGCAATTTAGAGCACGCCGTGGGGTGGAGAGGGTGGACCCCAATGAGCACACTGAGAAAGTTTAAATAAAACAAAACCGAGCACATGGAAAGTGTTGAAACAAAGTTGGTTAAAAATAAATAGATAGATGATAGATAGATAGATAGATAGATAGATAGATAGATAGATAGATAGATAGATAAAAAGGATACGTGGGTTAGAAGTGTTTGCCCTCATCCTCATGAGAAAGAAATTATTGAGCAAAGTGCAGGACTCACACTATGTGACAAAGTGCAGCTTGCACAATCTATTTGCCTTTGATTCATGTTTAATCATTTCCACCTCACCTTCTGTGTCAACCTCACATAGATCTCCAGCCTGCTTTCACATTCTAGACTCTTGCAGCCACTGTAAATATAATTTCACTAACCTTGCCTCCTGACCCAATCCATCCTTTGCTTTTATTGTTCTGCTTTGCCATGACCTCCTCACAGTACAAATTTCTGAATAAGTACATCTGGTAGCATTGCAGAAAAATCCTCTCTCCTGGCTCAGGCTGCAAGAACCGGCTTGCTAAACCTCATCAACACAGTGCTTCTGAGTAGAACATAAAAAGAGAGGCAGGGCTAATTAAGAAGAATGCTTTAAAAGTGTTTGTTATATTTCATTTTCTGATTGATCTCAAATCTTTCAGATCTCTAGTTAGCACTGACTGGGTGGATAACTTCCACAAACGAATAGGGCATCAAAGAGAATGTACAGGAAACACTTACCTCAGTCCTTAAAGAGACATCAAGCTGGGAAAGGTAAAGTGAGGAAGACACTCAAGGAGACAGACACTCGGTGACTGTGACTATGGACTTGAGCATGACAGAGATCATGAAGATGGTGCAGGATCACAAGGTTCAGGTCTGGTGTTCATGGGATCACATTGAGTTGTGATTAGCATCATTTAACAATAACAGCAAAATAGCCATTTTGTCCCTTGCACAAATACTATCACTGAAGCGTAAAATGTCATCCATTATTTTTAAAGTCAAATACAATGACTTGAGGTTTCTCCTACCACGTTTACATTCCTGAATGCCTCGGCAACTATTTCTAATGTTCTGTATCTAATGCTAATTTTCTCATCACCCCTCACATTCCAGAAAATATATGAGAAGCAAAATTACGCCAGAAGAGTTCAGGCAGGATATCAGTTATTTTAATTAATTGTTATATTCAGTTAGTTACCTTGATCCTATAACATAGCACTAATTAAACTAATTTTTTTAAATTTTTATTCGTTTTAGTCTATTGTCACTTATAATGTTTATAGTTTCAATTCAGATAAATACTGGTTGGGTCAACACCTGGGATAATAGCACATAGTCATTTAATTCTCCTAACAATCACAGTACGTAAAAGCTATATTTACCTTATTACACAATTCAATCAACAGACAAAAACCTTTTTCTCAGAAAGCTAGTAATGGTTTATCTAGGGTTTTATTTCTGTGTCTGTGCTCTTGACTAAAATATTTGCCTTCTTAGCATGCTACACTTTCTTCCACAGGCATTTTTTAATTTATTCATTCATAGTGAACTATTTACTATGAACAATAAAATATTCATTCAACAGTGTATTAATGTATCAATTCAACAGTTATTTATTGGCTACTTATGACATGACCCATGCAGCAAATAAAGGCTGTAGATGCAGTAGGGATTATAAAAGGCAAAACCTCCTGCCTTCATAGAGCTTACACTTAAGTGAAACAGATGGATGTAACACTATATAAATGCAAAATGTGCATTGTGTCAGATGATAGGAAATGCTATGGAGAAAATAGAACAGGGTATGCTAAGACATTTCCTGCCCTCTAAATATAGAAAGTTAAGAAAGACCTCATTGAGAAGGTGGTGTGGAGTCTGAGTAGCAATGAGTGAGCTTTATACGAACAGTATGACAGGATGTGTGGTAAACAGTGAGGTGCCAATTTAACTGGAGTAGTGTGAGCATACTGATCCTCAATCCATACTGAAGGCTGCAGTCCTTGACCCTCTGCAGCAAGTACTTCAGGTCCTCCCCAGTTCTCACCACTGGACCAATTGGCAGCATCAGGATGGATGGTGAAAAGATTGAGATTGTTAACAACTTTAGTTTGCTTGACTCCACAGTCAACACTCTTGGCAACAGCAGCAAGAAAATTAAAAGATGTATTGCAATGGAAAGTCTGCTGTTAGGGACCTCTCCAAAGTACTGAAGAGCAATGGTGTCTCTCTGGAGACTAAGGTGCATCTGATACAGGCCATGGTCTTTGCA
>NW_006399786.1:21614081-21623197 GCF_000299155.1 Elephantulus edwardii | reverse complement strand
AGCTGGTGATGTGGTGGGAAGTTGGGGAAGCAGCCACTTATCTATGGTTCTGGATCAGTACAATGCCTTTGGCTTTTGATCTGCAATGAAAAAGCATTAAATGTTTGGTGTGGAAGATTGAAATGATCTGATAGACAGCTTAAAAGAATCACCGTGACTGTTATTTAGACTCAATACTAGAAGGGAAAAATATTTGTGTATTTGTTATAATTTGACCTCTATTGTTAGTAGATTCCTTCAAGTTGACTACAATTCAAAGAAATCTTGTGAACAACAGACCCGAATCTTGCCCTATCTTGTACCATCCTCACATTCCTAATTTGCTCACTCACTATTACAATTACTGGGTCACACTTACTGAAGGTTTTCCTCTCTTTCTCTGACCATCTACCTTCCCCAGCTTGATGTCTTTTTTCAAGGACTTGGCTCCTCCAAATGTGTGAGACAAAGTCTCCCCACTTTGCCTCTTAAAAGCACCCTGGTTCTACATCCTCTCGGACAGACTTATTTGTTCTTTTGATAATCCATTTGGTATGTTCAGTACTTTCCTCCAACATAATTCAAAGACGTCTATTCTTCCTAGATTTTCCTTATTAATTGTCTAACTTTCAGGTGCATATGAAGTTATTGAAAATCTAATGGTTTGGATGATCGGGTGCCCCTTGTTGTTGTTGTTGTGTACCGTTGAGTCAGAACCAACCCCTAGCTGACCCTGCAGCTGGTTCCAGAGGCTGATAATTGCATGGGAGGAGATTGTTCATCTTTTTCCTGCAGAGCAGCTAGTAGATTCAAACCATGTGCCTTCGGGTGTACCTTAATCTTGAAACTAACATCTGGAATAAGAGATCTTCAACAAACAAGATAACTGTTTCACAAATTAGCTCAAGTTGTGATTCAGAATAAAAATGACTTTAAAGACAGTGAGATTGTCTCAGGATGGAGCAAGGTTCAGAGTTGTTGTGCATAGGGTCGCTAGGAGTCGTAGCTTACTAGAGGGCATAGAACAACAACAACAACAAAATTACTTCAGTGTTGAGAGAATTCTTTTATTACTGTGCTGTCCCAAGATATCCCTCCTAGTCAAAGATGGCTTATCACCACATATGCATTCTACCTGCAGAAAAACAAAATAAGAAAATGCATGCTCCTTTGCTCTCGGGACATGGCCTAGATATTACAAAAATGTCCCTTTTACTCACAATCTATTGACCAGAACACATGGGTGCACCCAACAACAAAGGACATTTGGTAAATGAAATCATTGTTCTCGAGCCTTGTCTTTTACGGTTTCTCTGGACCAGTAACATCACTGTGAAGTGCAAACAACTTAACAATGCAAATTCTCTGTCCTGTAACCAAAGCCAGAAATTGGACTCTGGAGGTGTAAACTGTGTTGTCAACCAAAAAGCTTCTGTTTCAAATTCACTAGTTGTTCCACAGGGAAAAGATGAGCAAACTCTTCCTGTGCAGTTTACAGGCTCTGAAAACCCACTGGAGAGTCAGCTATGAATTGATTCTGACTTGATGGTACAAAAAAATAACCACATACTATAAAAATGGCATGAGACCATGGGCTAGAGAGAGGTTTGCCTAAAGGCAAGAATGAAAGGAAAGTGTAACCTGAGTATTCCTGATCCTGAATTGGTAGCTTATTACTTCTCTAAGAAACCTCACAACTGTGAGGATGATCTCTGAGTTTCATACACACATTGTGATGACTTATCAAGCCCAGCGGGGAAGTACAGAGTGTCATGAGAAGGCTCATTATTGTCAGAGTTGGTATAAAGTTTAGAAGGTAGAGGTATGTCTACCCTCATAGGAAGCAGCCTTAAGTTGTTGGTGATAATGGTGATTCTTCCCTCTAATGAAGTTAGACGTGGTCAGACATCAGTTTTGCAGACTTTATTGAGATCTGGAGCCCTAGTGGTAAGCATGTGCACTGCCAAACCCCAAGACACATGATTCAAGTCCACTAGCTGCTCTGATGTACAGTCTCCTCCTGGGCAATTTAAAACATTTGTAAACCTCCTGAAGGACCACCTGTAACCACCAGTTCCAACTCAATGGCCCTAAAAGCAACAATACCAAAAAATAATACATTGGTGTGTATGTTGGTAACATTGCTGTTAGGTGGTGCTGTGTGTTGTTAGGTGCCTTTGAATTGCTAGGACTCACAGAGACCCTTTGAACTATCCAGCATCATCTTCACTATCTCCGCCATACTGGATCCTCTTGTTGCTGTCATTGTATCAGTTCATTTCTCTCAAGGTTTTCCTGTCTTTTGCTTACTCACTACTCTTCCAAGTAAGATGCCTTTCTCCAAGAATTGGCCGCTCCTGAGAACATGACCAAAATATATGAGACAAAATACAAGGTGCATCCTTGTCTCTAAGGTGCACCATATTTGTGCTTCCTCCAAGACAGATCTATTTCTTTTTGGCAATCCAAGACTCTTTCCCAGTGCCATAATTCAAAGTCATTGGTTTTTCCTTTGGCCTTTCTTAATGACTGTTCAACTTTCAGATGCATATGAAGCAACTGAAAATTTCGTGGGTTGGATCAAGCTCACCTTAGTCTTTTAATTGATTATTGTTGCTTTTTAATACTTTGTAGAAGCCATTGACAGTAAATTACCTCACTATCTGTCCTTATAAATGAACACCAACTTTTCACTCAGGCCAGACTTCATTATTTCCCTGACAGAGCTCTCCTCTTCATATCAGCTATGAGTCCTGTGATCTCTGGGCTCCTGTGGGATTTAGGATCTTCACATAGTTTCTTAGACCTTTTTTTCTTATAGTTGTGTGTGTGTGTGTGTGTGTGTGTATACTTGTGGATATGGTAGTTGTGTGGAAGAACAATCTAGGGATTAAAAATAACAAGAATAGCAGACAGGAGTTACAACACTTAATTTAAATCTCAAGTCTATTCTTTTGTGGAACTCCAAGCAGTTTACGTAATGTCCTTGAACATAAACTTCTTAGTATAAAACTTCTTAAACTTCCATAAACTTCTTAGTATAAAAAATGGAACTTTGATGGCTTACTGGTGAGGTGTTACCTGCCAACCAAACTTATACAGTTAAAATTCAACTCCTGCTCTGTGAGAGAAAGATGAGCTCTCTCCTCCCATGCAGTTTATTGACTCTGAAAACCCACTGGAGGGTCAGCCATGGGTGGATTCCCATTTGATGGTACATAACAACAGTAGAGAAGGAGAAACTGTAACTTTAATATCATAAGATTATTCAATTTGCCAAGTGAGAGAATCTATGTAATGTTCTGTAATTTTGTGAGGCATATAGTAAGCACTGACTAAATATTGGGTACATTGGCTGAATCAACATAGCAGTTCTCCCCTATAAAATTATAAATGTAAGAGAGTAGAGTAGCTCATATTTCTGCTCCTTTGTTCAAATGTCTGATAGAATGCTTAGCTCATTGTAGGCTAGAAAGCTTTGCTTAATAATCAAAAGACCTTTCTAAGTAAAATGGCATACATTGTCACTTTTAAGTTATCTGTATTGTGTGCTGTTGAGCTGATTCCAACTCATAGTGACTCTGCAGAACAAAACATTTAATATAAAAGAACAGAATTGTCCTTCAGTGTTTTTTCTTTAAAGGAGAAAATTGTCAAATATTTTTGCTAGAAAAGCCATTGGTGGGTTTGAACCACTGACCTCCACTGACATTCACTTAGTATTTCATTGCACAACTATTATGTATGCAGTGCTCTTTAAACTGCTTACAGTTTGAAAGTCTTGTATTTCCTCCAGTCAAAGAAAATCTTACATTATTTTAATTGATTCTAGGGTTCTTTGTTCAGATTATTACAATGATATTTAGTAATTCAGTATCCTCTTTCTGTTAATTTCCCTGATCACATAATACTCTTAAGTAACTCTTCAATTAGCCCCACTAGCCGTTCTGTGGCTGATAAGCTATAAAACTTGCCTGCCATTTTTTGCTTTGGGTTTTGTGTCAACTTATGTGCTATTATGCAGACAAATACAGCGTGACTGCTCTTCGAAGTTGTCTCATGGACGTTATTTCCACCAACCAGCACAGTCCTTTTTCGCCTTTGAAAAATCATTGAAACATCACTTAATTCAGTGTAATTAAATGCTTAGATCCATCTCTAAAACAGTGCACATAAAATACACATGGAAAGAAATGTACCTTGTAATTTAAAGCCTTTGCTAACACCATGGGATCCAAACGTGGCCCACCAAAAGTCTGTGTGACCCAAGATGAAGAACCTTTGATCTGAAAGATAACAGTAAATTACTTTTTAAAAGAATTCAGATGACTATTTATGCTGCACTATTTAAAATAAAAGAAAATACAACTTTAAACCCTTGGTTCTTTCTTATTATTCAAAATATTTATGGCTACCTTATAGAGAAAGGGACCTCTGTTGACCTAGTGATAAGGACTTGTGCTGCCAATCTAAAGGTAAGTGCTTGGACTCCACCAACCATCCTGTAGGAGAAAGATGGTCCATCTCTTCTCATAGAATTTACAGCCTGGGAAATCTTACTGGAGAGTCAGCTATGATTAGGTTCCAACACCACGGCACTTAATAGCAACAGCAGCATGAGAATAATGAAAGAAGTTGAGTCTATATATTAAAGATGTTGTTGCTGTGTATAACTAAATTGGAACTTATACTTAACTCTCCAGTGATTTTTTTCAGAGGCTATAAATTGAACAGGAGGAGACTGTCCAGTTTTTACCCATGAAGCAGCTAGAAGATTTGAACTATATTTCTTTGGCTTGGTAGCACAGTTCCTTACCACTAAGTCACGAGAGGTCCTATATTAATATTGCAATGCCAATATTATTAGCATTGCATTGTTGTGTTGTGCACCAGAGAGTTGGAATCTATCCATAACTAACCCTTCAGTGGGTTTTCAGAGGTGATGAATTTGTTCCAAAGATTGTTTATCCTTCCAAGGAGATGCTGGTGGATTTGAACCACATACCTTTGGGATTGCAGCATAGCTTCTTACCACTAGGCTCCCTTTCCAATTTCTTCAATGATATGATGTTCTTGGTCACTAAGTATTATTCAAGAAAAGTGCACTGACAAAATAATAATTCTATTATTTGAAATTACATTTTATTCTGCTTTGTTTTGTTTAGTTTCTATCTTGCCAGAAAACTTTGGTATATTTGGCAGAGTTATTGACATACCAAAATGTCTTTAATATCAACCCACCAGGAAGGACAAATAATTGACATATCTGCCTGGAGGGAAAAAGAAATGTTTCGTGAAAAACAATAAAGTATTAGCAAATTGAATTCAATAGTGTGATAAAATTGTACAATATCTCAAAGATTAAGATTTACCTTGGGAATGAAACAGTTATTTAATACTAGAGGGAAAAGCTCTAAATGTACTATAATTACCTAGATTTGTTAGCACATTAGAGGAAAAACCTGTATAATTAATAAATGAAGTAACACTTGGATAAAATTCAAAACTTGCATCTTAATTTTTTAAGGTCCAAATATTTAAGTCTGTGACAATAAAAATAAAACATCTCTAATATTGCAAAATAGAAAGCATTACCAGTAAAATAAGCACTAAAATAAGAACTGCAGCTATACTCACTGATACTCACCAGAAGTTGCAATAATACAATAAAATTTTAAAAACAAGACAATGGCTCTAAATATTATTATTGCTATTACTTGAGAGCAGTATTATAACCTACTTAGAAACTCAAATAAAATTAATTTAAAAACTAATATGACTAACAATTTTCAATCAAAAGCTGTTATGAATTATGAATAATTAAAAATATTACTATAGCAGCAATATTTATTAAACATGTTAATAATAAATTATATAGAAGTAAATTGAAAAGAAATTTTAAACACTTATTATGTAACAAAGCCCATGAAAATTCATTAAAAAAAGAGAATACATTAATTAAAGGAGAAATATGCCATAAGTACAAAAGATAATATTTAATATCTCAAAGCTATAAGCTAGTATTAAATGTTCCAGAAATATAATAAAATGTCAATAAAAGTTTTTATGTTTAATGAAACAGCAAAATTATTCTAAAACACATCAAAAGATAGCATAAGCATAGCACGTAATTGTGAAGACTATAGCCCATATCAGGCACACCTTAGTCTCCAGCCTGAAGTAGTTGCTCTTCAGTACTCTTGAGAGGTCCCTCACAGCTGACTTTCCCAATGCAATTTGTCTCTTGATTTCCCGGCTGCTGTTACCAAGAGTATTGACTGTGGAGCCAAGTAAACTAAAACTGTTAACTATCTCAATCTCTTCACCATCCATACTGATGCTGCCAATTGGCCCAGTGGTTAGAATCTTCTTTTCTGGATGTTGAGCTTCAATCCATATAGGAAGCTGAAGTCCTTGACCTTCTGCAGCAAGAGCTTCAGGTCCTCCTCAGTTTCAGCAAGCAGGGTTGTGTCATCTGCATAACGCAGGTTGTTGATGAATCTTCCATCAATCCTGATGCCACATTCCTCCTCCTACAGGCCAGAATCTCGGATGATCTGTTCTGCATACAGATTGAAAAGGTATGGAGGCAGAATACATCCCTGATGAACCCCTTCTTGATTTTGAACCATGTAGTGTCTCCTTGCTCTGTTCTGGCAACTGACTCTTGGTCCAAGTATAGGTTTCACATTAGCACAATCAAATGTTCTAGGATTCCCATTCTTCTCAGAGTCAGACACAGCTTGTTGTGATCCACACAGTCAAAAGCCTTTGAATAGTCAATGAAGCACATCCTTCTGGTATTCTTTGCTCTCTGCCAAGATCCATCTTATATTAGCTATAATATCCCTAGTACCAGGACCTCTTCTAAATCCAGCCTGCACATCTGGCAGTTCTCTGTTGACATATTGTTCCAAACGTTTTTGGATAATTTTCAGCAGAATCTTGATTGCAAGTGATATTAATGATATTATTCGATAATTTCTGCACTCTGTTGGGTCACCTTTCTTTGGAATGGGAACAAATATCGATCTTTTCCAGTCAGTAGGCCAGCCAGCTGTCCTCCATATTTCTTGGCAGAACTTAGGGAGCACATCCAGGGCAGTGTCTGTTTGTTGAAATATGTCAATTGGTATGCCATCTACTCCTGGAGCCTTGTTTTTTGCCAATACCTTCAGAGCAATTTGAACTTCCTCCTTAATGACCATAGGCTCTTGCTCATATGTTATTTCATGAAATTCTTCTGTGTCAGCCATTTCCTTCTGATACAGTGACTCTGTGTACTCCTTCCATCTTCTGTTGATAATTCCTGGATCATTTAATATTCTACCCAAAGTATCCTTAAGTATTGCCACCAGAGTGTTGGACAGTGAATAGGGATGATAGAAAGATAATTGATGCCTTTGATCTGTGGTGCTGGAGAAGAATGTTGAATATACCATGGACTACTAGGAGAATAGACAAATTTTTCCCGGAGAAGGTGAAGCCAGAATGCTCCTTGGAATCAAGGATTCTGAAGCTTCATCTGACATACTTTGGACACGTTGCAAGAAGGGACTAGTTCTTGTTTGGCAGAGTGGAGGGGCAGTGAAGGAGAGAAAGACCTTTGATGAGATGGATCTATTCTGTGACCCAAGTGGTGGGATTGAGTGCATTTGAGATGGCTAGGTTGGCACAGGATAGAAAAGTGTTTAGAGCTCTTGTACATAGGGTCACTATGAGTTGCAAGTGACTCGATGGCACATAACAACAACATCAAAAGAAGATTATAATTACAATTTTTAGGAGGGGAAAGAATTTTATCAGATACAATAATATACAATAGGGCTTAAAAAGTTTAGATTATCAATACAGAACTTTGCAAAGAGATAATTGAAAGAGAAGGGAGACTCTTGTTTGCATATGTGTTTATTGTACAGCATTGTTGTTTGTTGTTGTTGTTGTTATTGTTATGTGTAACCAAGACAACTATGACTTATAGCAATTTATTATTTATACCTCTGAACCTGGCCCTGTGTTATACTAACATCAAGGTTTCCCAGATGTTCACGTCCATTGTTACAGTCACTGTGTCAATCCATGTCCTTGAGTATTTTCCCTTTCTGTAACTATCCACCTTTCCCAGTATGGGTTTTGCCAAGGACTGCCTTTCCGGACAATGTACGCAAAACATATGAGATAAAGTTTGACCATCCTTGCCTCTAAGGAACACTCTGATTGCATTTCCTTCAAGACAAATTTGTTTGTTCTTTTGGGATACTCATACTCTTCTCTTAACACCACAACTCAAAGTCATCAATTTGGTTATCTTAAATTATTGCCCAACTTTCAGATGGTCATGAAACAATTGAAAAGGCAATGGATAAGCCACACATTAGTCTTTAAACTGACTAAATCCTTGCATTTTTAGCATTTTTTCGAGTTCCTTCACCACAGACTTATTCAATGCAACAAATCTTTCCATTTCTTGACCACTTCTACTATGGATGTTGATTATGAATCAAAGTAAGATGCATTTGTTGACAATTTCAGTCTTCTCCATATATCATGTCTATTGGTCCAGGGGTAAGAATTTTTGTTTTCTTGATGGCAAAATGTAATCCATGCTGAAGGCTGTACAGTCTTTGATCTTTTGTAGGTATTTCAACCATTTTCACTTTCAGCAAGCAAAGGTGTGTCATTTGCTTGATATATAGGTTGCTGATGAACCTTATTCCAATGCTGTTGCCACATTCTTCTTCATATAATCTACATATTTATTTGTATTTTGGTATTTATAAGGGAAGGTCATTCTATCAGTGAAAAAAAAAGATAAAATTTCAAAAACAATGATGCAGAAATAATTGATTAGCCAAGTATGAAAAGGATGATTCTTAAATAACTGTATGTATAAATGTAAATTCCATGTACATTAAAAGAGCTAAATGTTGAAAGAAAATTCATGCAGTTACTTTTATAATTTTGGAGGTGGAAAAGCCTTCCTAAATAAGATTTGAAGATCTTACAACTGTAAGATTTTTACAATTGAAAATCTGTAAATTTGAAAGACTGAATTATTGTACACATTTAAATGGAAATTGGTAAACTATAAATTTATACCATAAGTAGAGTTTTTAAAAATGCAAAATAAATTATAT
>NW_006399786.1:21562280-21613981 GCF_000299155.1 Elephantulus edwardii | reverse complement strand
TTTATTGTTATTGTTATTTATTTAAAAGATGAAGATCTGTATCCACAATATATAGGTTTTTTTAAAAAAAAAATCCACTAGATCGTAAGCCCTACTGGACCATAAGCCCTGCAGGGCATGAGCTGGATAGCTGCAATCTGAGTGAGTTCCCCACATGTCTCCTTCCAACAAGCATCTGCACACACGCTCACCCAGCATATGTCTACACACACGAGGCTTCCCCCACCCGTGCCCAGCGTACACTCAGTTGCCATCTCCTCACATCCAGTCCACTAATTGCCTTTAATCCAGAACCTTGGTCTGACTTAGCTGTGACAATTATCAACAGAAGAGGTCACTTCACAGGCCCTGAACTGAAACTCCCCTTGGGTCAGAAGATCAGAGAGAAACACAGGGATCATAGCTGTCAAACCCTCTTCTGTAGCAGTGACTTCAGATCAAGGACCTAGCACTGAAAAACTCTACCACAGCAATGCCACATGAGAAGCAGACAACACCACACCCTACACAAGTACAAAGCAAGATGTCACCCCAAAAATGTTACACAGTTTTCGTGGATTTCCTGAAGCCAGAAAGTCTGATGGAATTTCTGATGCAATTTAAAAGAACAATGATTGAATATTTTCAATGGGTGAAAAAAAAACAAACTCGAAGAACTACAGGATGCCACAAGCAAAAACCAGGAGGAGCTTAAAAAAATAATCCAAAACAATGTAGATAAAACAAATGAGGCATTAGAGGCTTTAGAAAAACAAGGAACCACAATCCAAAAAATGAGGTCCAATGTCTCAGACGCTGTCAGCATGATGGAGAAACACCTGAACAGAGTTAAAGAGATGGAATACAGAAGCAGTGAAATAGAAGTTAGAATTGTCACCACTGGTATGTTGGAACAAAAATCAGAATCAGAAAGGAAGAAAGGCAAGAAAACCTGGGGATAATATGGGACACCTTTAAGAGAAAAAAAAACATGTGAATCATCAGAATTCCAAAACAGGAAGAAGTAAGTAAAGACACCAAAAACTTGTGGAAGAATCACTTGAATAAAATTTCCCAGGCATAATGAAGAATGAAAGAATATCTTTTCAAGAAGCTGAGCAAACACCATATAGAATAGACCCCAAAAGAAAAACACCAAGGTATATCATAGCCTAATTTTCCAGAACCAAAGATAAGGAGAGAATTTGGAAAGCAGTGATGGAGAAACAGAGTAACCTATAAGGGAGAGCATATAAGATTAAGTGCCAATTTCTTGGCAGAAATAATGCAAGCAAGATGACAGTGGAATGGCATATATAAAAAACTCAAAGAACCCAACTGTCAACTAAGAGTACTATACCCAGAAAAACTGTTCATCAGATATGGAGAGAATAAGATATTTCCAGAAAAATGGAACCTAATAGAGGATGAAAGAACAAGACTAGAATTGCAGGAAACACTGTGAGATATCCTTCTTACAAAGGTGACACAGAAAGCAGGATGAACCAAAGTAGCTAGCAACAACAATATCAATTTTAATAAAAATTTACAGAGCCTTTACATTTCCATTCATTCATTGTTGCACTGTTCTCCCTGTCCACCCTCCCCCCTGCCCCCAAGTTCACTCTTCTCTTTGAAAATTAAAAGAAAAATTCTTTCACTGTTATACAATCCCTCCCCACAGTTCCACTCCACTATGGAGCCTTCATTATGGACTCCTGTCATAACAATAAAACCTAGTCACATATCCCTTTTAACAGTTTTCTCCCTCATCTGTTTCAATGCAATATACATTATTGAAACCATCTTTCCCAGTCTCCCCCTCCCCCAACCCTGATGTCAGTCCCATTTTACAACAGTGGCACTATGTAGTATTTGTCCTTTTGTGACTGAGATATTTCACTCAGCATAATGTCTCCAGGGTCACCCATTTTGAATAATATTAAATGAGTTCCTTGTTTTTCAATGCAGCGTAGTTCTCCATTGTGTGACTATACCACAGCTTTTCTATCCATTCGTTTGTTGATAGGCACTTGGGTTGTTTCAAACTCTTTGCTATTGTGAACAAAACTGTGATAAACATGGGTGTGCATATATCTGCTTGGGTGGCAGTAAGTTTCTTTGGGGTATATTCCCAATAGTGGAATTGCTGGGTCCAATGGTATTTCTATTTGCCACTTTTTGAGAAAGCTCCATACCACCTTCCATAGTAGTTGCACCATTTTACCTTTCCACAAACAGTGAATAAGGTTTCCAGTTTCTCCACAACCTCACCAGCATTTGTTGCTTGCTATTCTATTAAATTTTGCTATTCTTACTGATATGTCATAGTTGTTTTGATTTGAATTCTCTCTTAGAGCGAGGGATTTCTTCATGTGTTTGTCAGCCATCTGAATGTCTTCTTTGGTGAAGTGTCTATTCATACCCTGTGCCTATTTTTCAGTTGGATTGTTTACTATTATCTTGTTGTGAAGCATCAATAAATTAAAAAACATAGAAATAATATAAAGCATTTTCTCAGAGTACAATGCTACAAGATTAAAAATTAAAAACAAGAGGATAAAGGAGGAAAAACCCATACATTTGGAAGTTGGACAACACCTTGCTTGAACATGAATGGGTACAGAAGAAATAAAAAATTAAAATGTTTCGTGAAACAAATTACAATGAAAACCCCACTTACCAAAACCTCGGGAAACAGCCAAAACAGTAATCAGAGGTCAATTTATAGCAGTAAGCAAACACATCAAAAGGCAGGAAAAGATGACCATTGACTCTCTAGCCCAACATCTCCAGCAACTTGAAAAAGAACAGCAAGAAAACCTGACACCTTCTAAAAAACCCAGAAATTATAAAAATTCAAGCAGAAATAAATAAAATTGATAGAAAACAGAAAACAATTGAAACCATCAACAAAACTAGAAGTTGGTTCTTTGAAAAGGTCAATAAAATCAACAGATCCCTAGGCTTTCACTTTCTTCTTTTAATTTTTTTTATTATTATTAATTTCAATGAACATTTGCAGAGATTTTGGATTTCCACTCATTCATTGTTGCACTTTTTTCCTCGCCCACACCCCCAGCCCCCAGTTCACTCTTCTTTTTGAAAAGTAAAAGAAAAATTCCTTCATTGGTATACAATCTCCCCACACTTCCCCACCCACACCCCGAGTATACTCCACTCTGCAACCTTCATTCTGGACTCTTATGATAATCATAATTCCCTATAATATATTGCTTTTAAACTGTTCTCTCCCTCCTCCATTTCAATGCAGTATTAATCATTCATCCAGTTTTTCTCATTCTTACTCCAGCCCTGATGTCAATCCCACTCTACAGCAGTGCCAGAGTCACCCATTTTCAATAATATTGCATGAGTTCCTTGTTTTTCAATGTGGTGTGATACTCCATTGTGTGACTATACCACAGCTTCTCTATCCATTCATTTGTTGATGAACTTATAAAATATTATACAAAACTATGACCCTGGATGACATTATGCTGAGTGAAATAATTCCGTCACAAAGGGACAAATACTGCATAGTGCCACTGTTGTAAAGTAGGGCTGACATCAGGGTTGAGGAAAAACTAAGAAAAGAGGGGATAAATAATTTATACTGCTTTGAAACAGATGAGGGAGAGAACTCTTTAAAAGGAATATATTATTAAGTATTATTGTCATAACAAAGAGTCCAGAATGAGAGTTGCATGGTTGAGTGGACTGGAAGGTAGCTGGATTGTATAATAATGAAAGAATTTATCTTTTACTTTTCAAAGAGAAAAACCAACTGGGGGTGAGGGTAGGGCAGGGAGAAAAATGTGTAACAATGAATGAATGGAAATCCAAAGTCTCTATAAACTTTCAATAAAATTACAATTGAAAAAAAGAAATAAAATACAAAAAAAAAAATCCTCAAACAAAAGACAACTAATGAAACTGAAAAAAATGGTGGAGAGTATAAATAGGTAAATAAATAGTTAAAACCAAAAGAAATAAGCAATTAATTTTAAGGAACAAGTTCATTGTTATACAAGAAAATGTAAACTAATGAATGAATTGTTCTCTCATGATATTGGCATAATAAAAAGATTAATAAAATTTCAAAGATAGGTTGAAGTAAGTATGGGATGACTTTACTACCTTACATTCTCTTTGTAGTTGTGGAAATTTGAAGGGCCTTTGTTGGGGAGATCAATTTCAGAAATTGTGTTTACGGAAAATTTACGTAGAAATATAAATAGGTCTTATGCTAATCTTCTGTGAAAGAAGATAGAGGCTAGGATTGGAGGAGGAAAGCAAAGAAACACTTTTTTTTTCTTTATAAAGTTCTATGCTACTGAGTTATCTGAAGTGAAAATAGACTCATGCATTACTCACATATTTAATTTTTAAAATAAATTCTTTATCATGACTTAAAACTGGCTTTAGAATAGAAAAACATATCCTAGTCTTGAAACTTGAATATATTAACCAGATTTCATTTACATGTCCAGTAAGGACACATCCCCACAAATTACAAATCATCAGAAAGACCATTTTTTGATGATTTTGATTCATTTTTAAAAAGTCAACACAGAATGTGGCTTACAGTCTCTCTGCTGCTACTAACATCAGTTTTGGTAATATTTAGTCATAAATTATTTTTTTATAAATATTTTTCTCTTTTTAATGAACACAAATGCAGCTTCTTTGTTGTTCCCATTACATGTGCCTCACTAAATCAGACATCAGCTAATTAAATTTGCTGTACAGCTGCTACAATTCTTCTGAAACATTAGGCATATGGGAATCTATTAAGTACATAATGTTATGATGTTAAATTCAAGATGAAAATGTGGAGAAATTGTACTTAGGCAAGACAGTGAACTATTTGTAAGCAAATTAAGAAAGTCTACCGTCCTTCCATTATTTTTACTTTCAATAAGTAAATTATGAAAACTCTGCTGTCTATTCATTAAACTTTGCTGGCAATAATCCAAACTAAACTCAATCTATATGTTTTTCCACTTAAAATAAGAGTTGCCTCCACAAAGTACATAGTTCCTCTTAAAGACATCAAGAGAATAAAATGCTCAGGTAATAAAGGACATTCCTTTGCTTATGTGGCATGGTTCAAAATTAAGAGATACAACTGCAAAGATTAATTAACAATTGGAATGTGTAATGTATGAACTGTGAATTTTGGAAAATTGAAATCTGTAGAAAATTAAATGGAATATCTAAAGATTAATATAGCTGATGTTAGTGAATTAAAACAGACTGAAATTGACCATTTTCAATTAGATAATAAAAAATTGAAGCAGAATGGTGTTAAATTCATGATCTAAAAAATATTTCAAGACCTATCCTGAAATACAGTGCTATCAGTATTAGACTATTAACCATGTGTACATAAGAAAGACTTGTTAATACAACTATTATACAAATTTAAACAGCAACCACTGACACCAAAGATGAAAAAATTGATAATTTTTACGAACTCTTCCGGATAAAATTGATCCTACAAACCATCAAGATACATTAATAATAATAAGTGAGTGTACATAAAAGCTATACACTTCCATAACAGCTTGCCTCCGGAAACCCTATGAACCTGGAGAGAGGATGAAACGCACCCAAGCGTTGAGGACTCTCCTTCATAGGGTCGCTATGAATCACCTGTGACTCAATGGCACTTAACAACAGCAACAACGTAAAAGCTGGGAACAAAACCTGAGGACTGATTGTTGGAAAAACGTGGTTTTGTAACAGAAATAAGACATGTGGCAATGTTTATTAATTGTAAATGAATTTTTTTTAAAGTGTAAGTGGTAACTACATACATGGACATCTCTTGATGGACTAAGTAAGAATCAAATGGAAAGAGACAGTGGAGAAGTTCAATATCATTATCCATATGCAAAAAACACCATCAGCTTCTCATAGGCAAGTTCATGTCAAATATGATTTGAATATACTCCAACTGAATTTACAGACCATCTTAAGAAGAGATTTCATGCACTGAATACCAGACCAGAGACCAGACAAGTTGTGAAATTACATCAAGCCCATCACATAGCAAGAAAGAAAAAAGTCTTTAAAAAGGTATGAAAGATGGAAAAGGCCAAAACGGATATCAAAAGAGACTGAAACTTGCTCTAGAAAACTGAGCAGTTAAAGGGGGAAAAGGAAAATGAGATATAAGAGAGAGGAGCAAGAGAATTCCAAGGGTATGTTGAGAAGTCACAAAGACCTGGAGTTAGAAAACCAACATGAAGAACAAATTAGGAATTTCTTAAGCAGAAATAACTGAAGGGGAAAAGTGAAGCCTTGAGTTTCAATACAGAACCACGAGCAAAATGTTGAACAACACAGTAAGCATAGAAAAGATGAAATAAATATACAGTGTCACTGCACCACAAATGGTTGATACTCTACCATATCAGGAGGTAGCACATGATAAAAAATCAATTAAGAAGTCCAAGAGAAAACTGTAGTTGTTGTTGCTATGTGTCATCGAGTTGCTTGCGACTCATAGTGACCCTGTGTACAACAGCCCTAAACCCTGCTCTCTCTTGTGACAATCACAATGCCTCAAACACTCCCATTCCGATTACCCCAGTCACTGAATCAATCCACCTCATAGAGGGTCTTCCCCTTCTGCACTGTCCCTCCACCCTCCCAAGCATGATGCCCCTCTCCAAGGACTGGTTCCTCCTTATAACATGTCCAAAGTATGTCAGACAAAGTCTCAGAATCCTTGCCTCCAAGGAGCAGCCCAGTTTAACCCTCTCCAGGATGAAGCTGTTTGTTTTCTTAGCAGTCCATGGTACACTCAATAATCTTCTTCAGAACCACAGCTCAAAGGCTTCAATTCTCGTTATATCTTCCCTAGTCATTGTTCAACTCTGAAGTATAACAAGTGATTGCAAAGACCATGGCCTGTATCAGAGACACCTTAGTCTCCAGAGTGACACCATTGCTCTTCAATACTTTGGAGAGGACCCTAGCAGCAGACTTTCCCATCCAAATAGGTCTTTTAATTTCCTGGATGCTGGTTCCAAGAGTGTTGACTGTGGAGTCAAGCAAACTAAAGTTGTTAACAATCTCAATCTCTTTACCATCAATCCTGACACTGCCAATTGGTCCAGTGGTGAGAATCTTTGTCTTCTTGATATTAAGCCTCAGTCCATACTGAAGGCTACAGTCCTTGACTCTCTGCAGCAAGTGCTTAAGGTCCTCCTTGGTTTCAGGAGGCAGGGTGGTGTCATCTGCATAATTCAGATTGTTGCTAGATCTTTCACCAATCCTGACCCCACACTTCTCCTCATAGAGCCCAGCCTTCCAGTTAATCTGCTCTGTATACAGGTTGAAAAGGTATGGAGATAGGACACATCCCTGGTGTACACACACCCTTCCCCATTTTGAACCATGCAGTGTTTTCTTGCTCTGTTCTGACGACCGTCTCCTGGTCCAAATATAGGTTTCGCATTAGCATGATCAAGTATTCTGGGATTTCCATTCTTCTCAGAGCCAGCCAATGTTTGTGATGATCCACGCAGTCAAATGCCTTTGCATAATCAATGAAACACAGGTAGACATTCTTCTGGTATTCCCTGATTTCAGCTAAGGTCCACCTACCATTAGCTACAATAGCCCTAGTACCATGACCCCTTCTAAACCCAGCCTGGACTTCTGGCAGTTCTCTGCTGCTGTGCTGTTCCGGTCGTTTTTGAATAATCTTCAGTAGAATCTTGCTTGCATGTGAAATCAATGATATTGTTCTACAGTTTCCACACTGTGTTGGGTCACCCTTCATTGGAATGGGAACAAATATAGATGTCTTCCAGGCAGTTGAAAACCCTAAAAGAAAACTAGGTTTCAAAATTTGGCAGAATACCAATTGAATCATTTCAACAAATAGATCCAATTTGAATATGTTCACTCATTTGTATCAAGAAATTAGGAAGAATCTTAGTTTCTCAACAAACTTGAAGAAATTAATATTTATTCCTATTTTTTAAAAGGGGAAAAATGATCAACAAATTGTGGAATTTACCAAGCAATATTGTTAATATCACACACAAATAAAACCTTGTTGAAAAGAATTTAAAAATTATTGGAAAACCACACTGACAAGGAACAATCAGAAATTCAAGCTGGATTCAGAAGAGGCCATAGAATGAGGGATAATATTGCTAACATAATATGGACCTTGCCTGGGAGTAGAGAATGTCAGAGCAGTGTTTACAGGATTTTTATTGACTATGCAAATGCATTCTATTGTTTGGATCCTAACGTAATATGGATAACATTGTGATGAATAAAAATTTGAGAACGCTTATTTGTGCTCATATGGACCTTGTACTTCAACCAACACATCATTTAAAGGGAACAATGGTACATCACATATTTTAAAATCAGGAAAGTTGTGTGTCAGGGTTGTATCATTTAATCATAACTATTCAATTTGTATGTTGGGTACATAATCAGAGAAACTGGACTGTATGAAGAAAACTATGGAAACAGGATTAGAAAAAGATTTATTGACTACTTGTCATATGGATATGCTTACCAAAAAAAAAGAAAAAAGAAAACTTGAAGCATTTATTGATCAAACTAAAAAACTATAGCCGTCAGTATAGATTACATTTCAACATAAATTAAACAAAAGTCTTGACAACTGGAATAATAAATACCATGGTTGAAGTTGACAAGGGTTTCATATTACTTGGATCCATCCATGGAAGCAGCAATCTAGAAAATAAAAATGAAGGCATGTTGCATCGTGCAATTGGCTTCTATGGACCTCTTTAAAGTGCTAATGGCAAATATGTCCCTTTGAAGACCAATATGCACCTGGTTCAAGCCATGGTATTTTTAACTACTTCATATGTATGTGACAATTGGTCAGTGATTAAGAAAGAAAAGATTAATTAAGTTGTGGCATTGATGAAGAAAATTGAACATGTAATGGGAGGCCAAAAGAACAAATCTGATAAAAATTGGAACTAAGATGCTCCTTATCACAAGGACGGTGACATTTCATCTTGCATATATACTTTGGGCATATTATAAGCAGGAGCCAGTCCATAGAGAAGGACCATGCTTGGAAAACAGGTCATTGAAAAGGAGACTGTCAATTGAAAGATTGACACAGGGCTGCAACAACAGACTTAAAGCACAGTACAATTGTGAGGATGGAGAAGGGTTTCATTCTGTTGTAGAAAGATAGCATAGCTATGAGTACTAGTGGGTTTTGGTCAGCTAACTTAATGTTGGTAGTTCGAGTCCACTGGCAGCTCCATGGGAGAAAAATGGGCAGCATTCTCCGATAAAGACTCATATCCTCAGAACCCAATGGAATGCTGTTATGAGTTGTATTCTACTTGATAACAGTGGGAAGGGTAACTCTCCTCTGGATCCATTTCTGATGTAGATTTGTAACTAGTATCATTGTTTCTAATTTTTTTGTTGTTGCAAGGTACCATTGAATCAATTATGACTCATTGCAACCCAATGAAAAATGGATCTGAAAGTGTGCTATTTATTTTCACTTTATCTTACCCAAATCATTCTTTGAATTATAGCTAAATTTATTAGGACAATCCCATGATTAAAATTCTTCATAGTTTTTCCTAATACTTTTTGGGATAAATCCTCCCTGCTTATGCTTATGATCTGTAAGTCCTTGTGCAAACTTATATCCTCAATCCTTTCCATTCTCAATCTCTAGCCCTCCCTTTTTACCCCTGATACTGTTCCTGTACACATAGTCCTATATGATCACCCATTTTTCAGAAAATCAGTCAGACCATGAACTCTCTCAAATCTAGTTCATTTCTCTAAGGAACTTTATATAATCACCAAATTTTCCTCATTTTAATCTGGGAGACTAATCATCCTTCAAGGACTGATTTAATTTTGTTCCTCCAAAATGCTTCAATAGTATGTGTTACTCTATCATATAACTTAGTCACCCTGTATTTTAATCAGCTATTTATTTCTTTGTAATCCTCCATCTCCAACAAGAAGTTTTTTGAGAACTAAAACAGTTCTTTTCAGCACTTCCTAGAATATTTATGTTTTAGTGTATTTTTGTTAGATACAAAGTTTAAATTTACTTATTGGCACATAAAATAAATAATAAAGAAATGCATTTATATGATAAGATAAAATTATTTAATTTAAAATTTAAAAGTCTATTAACATTTATAGTAGGCTAAGAGCTTTTGCCTTGGGTTTCTGCTTGACTAAATGCTATTTGAGATGCTGTGAAGTTCTGGAAAATAATCTCTGTTATTAAGTAAACGGAAAACTGTCACCTAGATTCTCCTCCAAGGAGAGTTTGCTATGAAGCCACAGCTCTCATGGAGCTGAAGCTACAAACTCCTCAGTTATACAGGCTATTCCAACATCCCAGCAGGACTTTGAACAATGTGATCACAATTATATCATTTTGTAAAATCTGAAAAAGCAATAATTTCTTCTGTCATTTTGATCTTTGTATTTATTTGGTTATGTGAAGTAGTAGCAAGCATTTCTAAATTGTAGCCAAAAGGAAGCCGAATTCTGTATACACTTAGCTTGGATTTAGTGGAATATGCTTGTTTGGCTAGCAGTCGTTTTTGTGCAGATAAGTTGTGGTCAGCGAGTGAGTAAAAACATCCTATTTTATTTCTAAGTTATCTGCTGTCTGTTGTTCTTGTCAGCTTTTAAATCTGTGATTTTTTTCATCATTTCTTGTCTTTAATATTCATATTTCTGCTTAATTCTGCACTCATAATTTTACTTCCCTCTTCTTAAAGACTTCTATGCCAAATGCACAAACGTCAGGCTCCGGAAAACCTACCTCCTGCCTTGGTTATCATCAATGTGTCAGAAACATATGTGGGAAGGTAGTTAGAGGACTGGGGTTTCAGTTGCAATCTGGTTTTGTACATTTTCTCTTGGCAAGGTCCCTTGGTCTAGTTAACAAGCTGATGTAAATCAGTCACACTGCTGGCAGGAATACGCAGTCTTTAGAGATGACACATTATCACTTTCTCACAGTCAGTCTTCACAGAGGTGACCCCTAACACAGCTCCTCCTTGGTCCGCTGATGACACCTTCCCATGCTGACTCCTTTACCATCATCCTTCCTTTAACCACCCCATTAATGAATGCTAAAATGTTACAACATTGCAAGGAAATGACCCTGATGTCATTATTTCTTCCACAAATGTTTAGGATATATATTTTTTAAATCATACTACTAGCTGCCAGGCAATCCTCTAATACTTGGGGATGATATTAGACAACTTCCTAGTTTGGTGAAGATTTTTTTTTAAGTGTCATCAAGTTGACTGACTCTTGGCAAACTCATGCATTCATTAAAAATCTATTGCAGTGACATTTCAGAAGCAGATCAGCAAATGAGTTTTAACTTTCAATATTTAACCTCCAACAGCTGAATACTTACCTGCTTGTGCTACCTAAGGACTTGATAATGCTATAAATATGCAAATGAGAAATTACCATCTAGTCTCAAGCATATACAAGTGAGTTACCTACATATTTGTCTCTTACCTACACAAGGCATGTGGTTCACATCCACCAGCCGCTCTGCAGGAGAAGCATGGGCAATCTTCTCCTTTGTGATTTATTGCCTCTAAAAACCCACTGGAGAGTCAGCTGTGAGTTGATTCCTATTCAAAGGCAAACAACAGCATTGTCTTTACAGTGGCCTGATTTTCATATTTATTCAACAATATTTTTTTTGAAACTTGACTTTGACTATAGATATGTTTGTAAATAAAATGTCCCACTATAGGCTTTGTCAAAATCTTGCTTTATTTAAATCTGAACCAATAGATATCAGTGGACTAACAGTTGGGAAACTTTAGGCAATTTTGTCATTGTTTGTTAAAAGCAAAAATATTAATTACTGCTCCTGCCAGTGGGTCTTAGTGGAAGCACTATTTGAACAAGTGAATATGTGGACATGTATAAAATGATCTAATGTTGAAAAGATGCTGCCTCATAATCAGAGAAAATGAAAAAAAAATCTCAGAGGAAATTGAAATTATGAGCTTTCTGCCAGCTTCTTCTAGGCATAAATTTCCTGGCTTCTGTCTAGACAATTGGCTATTTCATCTTATTACATAGCAACACTCTTGTTCTTAATAGTAAATGACTAATTAGCAAGGGATATGAATAATGCTACAATTTATGTTCAGGGGACCTCTGGAAACGGAAGGAAATATGCTCTATCTCGGTTGCAATTAGCATGTATAATGTGCTAAACTTTCTTTTCCCTTTTGCCTGATTCTACCCCTATTGGAGATGATTGCTTTATAAGTTGAAAGAAAGAAAGAAAATTAAGCCCCAGCAAGCAGAGGTAACATTTAATCTATTATTTCCTTGTCTTAATCATGTTTCTCTGAAGAACACTGCAGGATAAATATTATTGCCCCTATTTTGCAAATGAGATACCAACCTCTGAAAAGTTAACTAAAACATGGAAGACAATGAGAAAGGCATTGAGCCATAAATTAAACTCAAGTCTTACTGCACTGAGACATGATGCAGAAGTGTGGGTTTCTTTATGTGGAGCCTTTGTCTTGTGAACACCATACAGAAGGCAATTCTAGATGTATCCTGTCAGCATGGTGAGGTGTCTGACTCTGAATAACATCGGGCAAGAAGTAGGTGTATTGTGTAGAATCGACTTCTGCATCAGACAAAGAGCAGTTTCTGAAAATGGCAGCCTAGGCGATATTAGCTTGTTGGTGTGCAATATTGGAGAGGATTGGAAACAAAAACACTTTTTTTTTGCCTACATCTCATAGTCTTTGAGAAAACAAATTCTTCTCTTAAGATGAACATGGAACATTGTTGTCCAACTGGAACCAACTCATAGTTAACCCTCCAGCAGTTTTTCATCAAATTGGAATGAACTCATTGTTAACCCTCCAGAAGTTTTTCAAGAGGTTATAAATTGCACTAGAGGAGATTTCCCATCTTTCCTCCAAGAGCTAGCTGTGGATTCAAACTGCCAGAGAGAAGCTGCCTTCCAGTTGGCAGTGCAACTCCCTATGGATTAGGCCACCAGAGCTCTTTATCATGCACATAAGCCTGTGTTTTGTTGATTATGCAACTTGACTGTGTTTCATTTGAACATATTTCATTGACTATGCAAAGTGTTTAATTGACCATGCAAATATGTTTCATTTGACTGTGTGGATCACAACAAAGTGTGGCTAACCTTGAGAAGAATAGTAATCTAAGAACACTTGATTGTGCCCATGCGAAACCTATACTTGGACCATAAAGTAGTTGAAAGAACAGAGCAAAAATATCATATTGCATGATTCAAAATCAGAAAAAAGGGTGCATAAGAGACACATCTTGTCTCCTTTTCTTATCAATTTGTATCATAACAGATCATTCAGGAGGATGGATTTGATGAGGAAGAATGTGGCATCAGGATCGAAAGAAGACTCATCAACACCCTGTGCAATGCAGATGACATGCCCCAACTTCGCTTGCTGAAATGGAAGAGGACCTGAAGTATTTGCTGCAGAAGATCAAAGACTGAAGACTTCAATATGCATTGAAGCTCAATATCAAGACAACAAGGACTCTCACCACTAGGCCAATTGGCAGAATCATGATAGATGATGAAGAGACTGAGATTGTTAACAGCTTTCTTTGCTTGGTTCCACAATCAACACTCTTGATACCAGCAGTCAGAAACTTAAAAGACAAATTGCATTAGGGAAATTTGTTGTCAGGGACATCTTCAAAGTGCTAAAGACCAATGATATCAGTCTAGAGATTAAGGTGCATCTGATTCTGGCCATGGCATTCACAATTACTTGCTATGCATCAGTGATATGGACAATGACTAAGGATGTCAGAAGAAAAATCAATGCCTTTGAGTTGTGAAGATTTTTGAACATACCATGAGCTACGAAGAGAACAAACAGTTCTGTCTTGGAGAGGGTGAAAACAAGCTACTCTTTTGACCCAAGAATTTTAAGGCTCTTGGGTATGTTGCCAGTAGGGACCAGTCCTTGGAAAAGGACACTATGCTTGGAAGAGTGGAGGAACAGTGCAGGAGAGGAAGACTGTGGATGAGAAAAATTGACACAGTAATTGAGATAATGGTTTAGGTGTATTGGAGACAATGAGACTGGCTCAGGATTGGTTAAAATTCAAAGCTATTGTACATAGGGTTGCTATGAGTCACAGGCAACTTGCTGGCTCAAGAACAACAACAACAATTAATAATAACAATAATAATATGCAGGAAATTTTGCTAGGCAAAAAGAAAATCCAGCCACATTCTTCATAAGATTAATGGTAATGCCCTTGTATGCTTCAATTCTTAGTTCTCTTTTGGCTACAGGATAAATTCAAACTCCCAAGCATGGAAGATCTTCAGATAGTTACTCCACATCCCATTGCATGCACCGTCCACAAAAAAGGAATAAATCCATACTTTAAAACTGCTTTGGACTTTCATGTTTCTCTTTGCCTTTCTTTATTTTATTCTACCTAAAACTTCAGAAACTCTATGAACTTTGATAAATGTGAATATTTGTAGAGGGGCTTCAGGCCTTTTTTTCACGGGGTCACTATGAGTCATGCTCGACTCGAAGGTAATCGTCAACAACGACAACTACTGAATCTTTCCCACATACTCCTCTTTTTGGTTAAATCCATCATTCTTGAAGACACACACCAGATAATGTATCTCTAAGGAAATCACCTGACTAGACAAAATTAATATTTTTCCAGCCTTTGACTTGCTTTAAAAGAAATAAAACACTCTAAATATTAGCATGTTTTACAAGGATTCTTTCAGTAAGATGTAAGTGGGGCAAAGATAGATGAATGAACCATTTTGGAAATGGAGGAAACTCATCAACAATGGCACCAATGGGGGTGTTTATTTTCATTTCTAAGACTTGAACACAGTTTCAGGTAGGGCCACCTTAGTGGGCAAAAGGCCATGATTTGGATTAAGTTTACAATTTAAATTAAAATCTACCGATGCATTCAAGTTCTAGATAGTTGGAGATGCATGGTGATTGGAGCTATGATCAGGAGAATCTTTAAGGAAGTGCCTAGGCAAGTAATTGTGCCTACTGAAGCTCCTCCTCATTCGCTGTAATTAGAAACTGAATTTGCTTGAGGGCAAAGCCACATGGCAGGCAGGTACAAGCCAGAAAGAACTCAAATAGCATTTGAGCCTGTGTTAAGAATGAGATTGAAGCTAAAGCTTTGCTACAAATCTCAGCCTTTCATAAGTCAAGTGCTTCCGATTTAAAGCTCTAATACAGAATTCATACAGTAATTTGCACATGCTTTTCTAAGACCAGGGAGTTCTGGAGGCCTAGTACATTGAAAATTCTAGCTCAAAGGATACATGGTTTTGACCACGTTGAAAGTCACCATTGGCTTCACGGAAGAAAGGTTAAGTAATCCCCTTCAGTTAAAATTAACAGCTTTAGAAAAAATGATGTTGTTATATTGTTGTTGTTATGTGCCATCGAGTCACTTACAACTCATAGCGACCCTATGTACAACAGCCCAAAACTCTGCTCTGTCCTGTGCCAATCACACTGCCTCTGACACACCCATCCCGATTACCCCAGTCACTGAATCAATCCACCTCACAGAGGGCCTTTCCCTCCTGTGCTGTCTCTCCACCCTACCAAGCATGATGTCCCTCTCCAAGGACTGGTCCCTCCTTACAACATGTCCAAAGTATGTTAGATGGAGCCTCAGAATCCTTGCCTCCAAGGAGCCGCTCGGTTTAAGCCTTTCCAGGATGAATCTGTTTGTTTTCTTGGCAGTCCATGGTACCCTCAATACTCTTCTCCAGCACCACAGCTCAAAGGCATCAATTCTCCTTCTATCCTCCCTAGTCATTGTCCATTTCTCTGATGCATAACAAGTGATTGCAAAGACCATGGCCTGTATCGGATGCACCTTAGTGGCCAGAGAGACACCATTGCTCTTCAGTACTTTGGAGAGGTGCCTAGCAGCAGGAAAAAGGATATCAGTGATAAATTTGTTACATTAAGAATAAAGAATATGCAATAAATCTCTAAAAATTATAATAGATGTACTAGAGATTTCTTTAGTTCCTCTATAATTTGTGAAATATAAGTATGTATCACTTAACACCCATGATATGTTGTGAAGAACAGGAAATTATGTGATGGAACTAGCTCAGTGGCTGTCGCTGTTAAGTGTTGTCAGGTTGAGTACAATTCATAGCAATCCTGTGAACAACAGATCTGAACCCTGTTCTGTTCTGCACCATCGTCATTGTCTCCAACACACTTGTGCCCGTGGCTGCAGTCACTGTCTATCACCTCTATGGGGTTCTTCCTTTCTTTCATCGACCCTCCACCTTTCTAAGTCATGATGTCCCTTTCCAAGGAATAGTCTCTTCAAGCAACATGTCTAATGCCTGAAAGATGAAGCTTTGCCATCCCTGCCTCCAAGGAACACTCCAGCTACACCTTTTCTGAGACATCCCTGTCTATTCTTTTGGCAGTCCATAGGAATATTCAGTACTCTTCTCCAACATCACATTTCAAAGGCATCAATTCTTCTGACATCCTTATTCATTGTCTAGCTCTCAGACACACAGCAAGTTATTAAAAAGACCATGTTCTGAATCAGGGGCACCTTTGTCTTCAAATGGACATCATTGATCTTCAGTATTTTGGAGAAGACCCCGGCAGCAGACTTGCCCAAAACAGACTCCTGACTGCTGGTACCAAGAGTGTTGATTGTGTATCCAAAAAAGATGAAATAATTAACAGTTTCAATTCTTTCTCCAACAATTATGATATTGTCTACTAGCCCAGTGGTAGGACCTTCGTCTTCTTGATAAGATGCAAGCCATACTGAAGGCTTTGATCTTCTGTAATAATCAAGCTTCATGGTATCTGTGATGGTCAGGTTGGGTTATGGATTTTGTTTAGATTATTAAATGTATTATAATTATTTAACTGTTCGTATGTGTTAATCTTCCATATCATGTTGTTAATGTAAAGGTTCAACTCCATTACTCTCTGGGTAGGAAAAGATGGAAAGTACCTTCCTATAAAGATTTATAGCCTAGAAGACCTAAGGGAAGTTGTTAAGGATTAGTACCAACTCAATGGCAGTGATTAGTTTTTTGTATAGATTAAATGAATGTTTAAATTAAGAGAATTAATCTTTTCGTCTAGAGTCAGTAAATAGATAAATAAAGACATGTCCTGGTTAATTAAGTCTATTCTCTTCTATTTTTAGCCCTATAATTATTTTCTTTGTTTTTGTTGATATAAATTCAGAGTTCTTTATTCTCAAAAATGTTCAGTTATATCCTAGGAATCAAAGAAAAGATGAATAGAAGTAGAAGGCATGATTTTAGTTCTGGGAAATGGAGGCAGAGACAATTATTTCCAAGATTTCTGAAATGAGGATCATATGTTCTTAAACAAGGTCTTCACTTAGCTCCTCTGTCAGAGTGCAATAAAACACGTAATGCAGGAAATGTAACTAGGAGACGATGAATACAGTGCATGACCAAAAAAAAAATGTTTCTAAACTATGCAATATTATTGAGAAAGAGCTAAGTTCTACTGAGGTCAGGGGTAAATGCATATTGATGTAAAGCTTATTGAACTAAATGCAATTGAAAGAACATAAGTTTTGCGGTTAAATAGTCTTAAGGTCACATACTAATTTTGCCACTTATTCACAGTGTGTCCTTGGACAGGTTATGTAACTTCTCCAAACCTCAGTTTACTAACTCCTAACAAAAGAATAACAAGAGCTCTGGTTCACAGCAGGTGCTCATTAGTGCTAGTTCTCTTTTTAAAAAGTAAAAGATTTTTTACATTAAGAATTAAGACTACCCAGCATATTCCCCAAAATTGAATGGACTAGAAATTCCCTTAGTTTCTCTTTAATTTGTATATTATAGGTATCCATAGCTTAACATCCACAATTGCTGTTATTATTATTATGCACCCTTTGTGGGCTACAAACGCAAAGGCACTCGATGAAGAACACCTCTAAACTCTGCCCTATCCTGTGCCACCCTCATCCATTCTGCATACTTGAGCCCCTTGTCATAGTCACTGTGTCGATCCATCTTCATTGAGAATCTTCTTCTCTTATGTTGACCTTCTGCTTTTCAAACCACAATATCCCTCTCCAAGGACTGATGATTCTTTACAACATGCTCAAACTATGTGATACAGTTTCACCAACCATCCTTGCCTCTAAGGAACACCCTGGTTTCACTTTCTCCAGAAAAGAACTGTTTGTTTTCTTGGAAATCAACCGGATATTAGCATTCCTCCCTAGTACCACAATTTAAAAGCATTGATTCTTCTGTCATCACTAGTCATCGATCAGTTTTCAGCCGAATTAAAAAATACAATGGTTTAAAGCAAGAGCACCTTAGTCTTTAAACTGATGCCATTGCTTCTTAGTATTCTGGAGAGATCCCAGACAGCAGATAATCCCAGGGCAACTTGTCTGTAAATTCTTGATTGATGATACACAGGATATTGATTGTGGATCCAAGAAAAATGGAATATTTGGCAAATTCAATCTTTTCTCCTTCTGATGTTCAGGGGTGAAGATTTTTGTTTTCTTGATGCTGAAATGCATTTCATATTGAAGGTTGTAGTCTTTGATCTTTTGTAGCAAGTGTTTCAAATTCTCTTCACTTTCAGCAAGCAAAGTTGTATCATCTGCAAAATGCAGATTGTTAGGACAGCAAGCAGTAAATGTTGGAGAGGATGTAAAGAGATTAGAACTCTTATACACTGTTGGTAGGATTGTAAAATGGTATAGCCACTGTGGAAGGCAGTTTGGCATTTCCTCAAAAAGCTGAACATAGAAACTCCACAGGAACCAGCTATTCCACTGCTAGGAATATACCCAAGGAAATTAGAACTGAGACACAAATGGAGATTTGTACAAGAATGTTCATAGCATCATTATTCATCATCTCAAGAAGATGGAAACAGCTCAAATGTCCAAATACAACTGAATGGATTGAGAACTTGTGTTACATTCCCACAATAGAATAATACACAGCACTTAGAAGCAACAATTTCAAAAAATATTGCATAACTTAGAGGAGACTGGAGAGCATTATGGTGAGTGAACTAACTCAGTCTCAGAAGGACAAATACTGCATAAGAACAATATTGTAAAAATGGAAGGATAGCTTCTAAAATGTGCATTGGGGTGTAAGGGGGGAAGGAGTAGAAGCTGAGGGGGTGAGGATGGGGTAATGGAGGCAGTTGTGTCAGAGAAAATTAAGTTGGCTCGAGATAGAGCAAAGTTCAGAGCTATTGTACATAGGATCACTATGAGTCCAGCACATAACAACAATAACAGGAATAGGAAAATAACTAAAATATTGAGTGATAGTTTTGAATGATTTTTCAGAAAGAAAAAAAGGAAGATGCATTGGCAAAAAATATTTTCAGAGTGCAAAGTGTGCATATTTCCAGTATTGATAATATATGCTCATCCTATATATCAAAACACTCTTATTTTAGTACAGAGAGTACTATTCATTTTTTTCTTAAAATTTGCCTAACTGGAAGTGAAGGGTTAAAACAGTGTTTATACGATGTTTTTCTTTTTCAATACATACACATGCATACATACAGAAATATAGGTATTCGATTATAAATACTCAAAGATTATTGGTAAATTCTGTTATTCTGAACTCTTCTAATTTCTGTATGGTAGACATCATTGCTTATTGGCAATAGTGTCAGAATTTACCCTGAAAAAATGTTAGTGATGGTAGTTAGGTTTAGAGTGTCATCTCTCTGTTTAGGGCATTTTATTAAGGTAACAGGAGCACAATGTGCCATTACTTGGTTTCCTTTGCAATTTTGAAAGGTTAATTGAATTGTTGAGCAATATTTTAGTTTATTCTAATTTTCCTCATTGGGATTCATCTTTCTAATAGTTTTGAATATCTTTGCATTCATTAAGGTCTATTACAGCAAACCTTTTTCACCAAACATTCATTTGTGGCCACTTTTACCATCTTAAATTTGATCCCATTGTTAACCAAATGTCAAACACTTTAGAAATCTTTGCATTAAAGGTCATTTTTTTTTCTGATAGCAGAAGTCATCCTTATTCATATTATATTCTGGGAAAGAAAGTGCTGGTTATTAAAAAGTCTCAGTTCTATCTTCTAAACAGAGGGTAGATAAAGACTTTAGTGCTTTTATTTATGTGGAAATGTTGCCAAATATATTCCAAGTATTCATTTTTGTAAGGGCAAGCTAGACTTCTATTTGCATTCTAAGAAGAAAATTTGCTGAACTGCAAGTATGGAATTAGAAGATCATTTTTAAAACAGGCTATTACTACTCAAGGCAAATGGCATGGTGCCACCACCATAAAACTTTCTCATTACCTGTCATTCACCACAAACTCCACAGGTTTCCTACCAGTGATAAAGCTCTTTTTTAAATAATAAGCTAGGACCACACCTAGGGGGTTTTATGTTTTAAGAACTTTTTAGGCAATTCTCAAAGCTCTTAGTGCCATCCAGTTGGAACCAACTTACTGAATCATAGGACAATTCATCAGCAACCAGTGTAATGCAGATGACACAACTTTGCTTGATGAAAGTGAGGAGGATATGAAACGCTTGATGCAGAAGATCAAGGACTATAGCCTTCAGTAAGGATTTCATCTCTACATCAAAGAAAATAAAGGTCCTCACCACAGGATCAACAGTCAACATTATGATAGAGAAAGGATTGAGACTGAGAATAATTTCATCTTTCTCATCAATAGTAAAAACCCTTGGTTCCAAAAGTCAGGATATTAGGAGACATATTGCATTGGGCAAATCCACTGTCAGGGACCTCTTTGAAATGCTGAAGAGCAAATATGTCAGATTGAGGACTAAGGTGCACCTGATTCAGGCCATGCTCCTCTTAATCACCTGCTACAGATCAGAGATCTGGACAACAAACAAAGATGACAAAATAAGAATTGATGCCTCTGAGTTGTAGTGCTAGAGAAGAATACTCAATATCCTATGGTGCCAAGAAAATAAACAGATAAGTCTTGCAAATATTGAGGTCAGAGTTCTTCCTCTGCAAGAGGCAAAGATGATGAAGCTTTGTCTTTTATACTTTGGACATGTAGCAAAGAACATCATGCTTGGAAAAATGAAGGGTCAGTGGAGGGAGACCCTCAATGAGATGGACTGACGAGTGACTTCAGCTATGTGATGTAGTGTGTCAGAGATAACGGGAATGACACAGGATAGGTCGGAGTTCAAATGGGCTGTTCATAGGGTCATTAGGAGTCATAATCAACTCAATGACACATAACAACAATCACAACAGTAACAACCACACATATCTTTGAAAGCTGGACAACATAAGGAAGAACAAAGAATTAGTAAAGTTGAGTTATAGTGTTGGTAATGCATGTGGAATTTATCTTATTTTCAATATTCGTATACATGCATGAATGCACACAGAGTTTCTGGTGGTCTAGTAGTAAGGAATTGTGATGTCAACTCAAAAACAAATAGTTTGTATCCACTAACTGATCTGATAGGGAAAGATAGGCAAAATCCTTCTAGCAATTTTCAACCTCTGAAAGCCCACTGGAGGATCAGGTGTGAGTCAGTTGTGACTTGATTACACATAACAACAACAAATATATATATTTTATATATTTAATATATATTTTCCAACGTTCTGCACTTCCAGAAAGACAAATAAATCTAAGTTTTGGGACCACTGCAGCCAAAATGCTCAAAAGAAAGAAAGATGGTGGCTTTTCATCTCATGTACTTTGGACATAAGGAGAGACCGCACCCTCGAGAAGAATGTCATACTTAGAAATTTATGTAGAAGTTAGCTTCTATTTGCCACAACAACCAAGAGTTACCATTTCTCAGGGTGAGGGAATCATTTCTGTAACATACTTGTCTGTATGCTACCACTTAAATATCTAGACGGTTAATATTTCCCCTGAAATGGTGTGTTTGCTATCTTTCCATCTTGATTTAGACACGTAATCAGGATTGCTCTTGTAGACTGTGACAAGAAAATAACGATTCTGAAAAGTAACTCATTCCTTTGAGTCCTGATTAAGGTTCTGGATAAATTACTCCACCTCTAGGTCTCTCTCCTCATTTCTAAATGGGCGAACAAAATTACCTTCTCCAGAGGATTCCTGTAAGGATTAAATTAGTCATTTTCTGTCTCTTGCTTAAGACAGTGCATGGAACATAGTGTGTGTACCAGGATTGTCATTTCTAATACAGTCACGCAGAGTCTTCATCCCCCACTCTTTTTTCTTTCAAAGTTATTCCTCTCCCCAGCTGCACAAATCTTTCAATCTGAACCACCTTTATTTGGTCTTCTAAATAAACATAGTTTTAAATGATGTATTTTACAATGTTAGCTGTTCACACTAAATATATTTCACATATTCTAGTCATTTTTGCAAAAAAAAAATTTTGATGATAGTAAACTTCAAGAGGCATGTCTTCATTTTTAGAGTACCTTTCTACTTATGAAAGCAGACCCAGGTCCAGATAACCTGATCGTAAAAGAAATTAAGAGGGAAAATGAATAAAAATAAAAAGAAGGGTAATAAAAATCAGATGCAACATCTTTAGGTGTACTGATAGCACAGTAGTAAAACCACTTTTATGCTAACAAAAAGGTTGGAATTTGAACCCATCAGCTTTAAGGGAGAAAGATGCAGCAGTCTGTTTGTATACAGATTTGCAGCCCTGGAGAGACCCTATTAGGCAACTTCACTGGAGCCAACAGGGTTGCTAGGAGTAGGGATTGCCTTGACAGCAGTAGATTTGTGGTGCTGTTAAACTGAACATCTCCATCCAACAACTGCCATTCTCTGTGTGTCTATGGGTTTCATTTGTTTGTAGTTTTAATTTGTTGGCATGGAAATCATGCTTAATGGGGCTGTTTTCTGTATTTGATTTTGCTGTTGACCTAGAGATGTGGAGAACAGTTAAAGAAAGCACAGATATATTAAAGATTGGAAAGAGATAATAAAACCACAAAAGACATTGTTTTCATCATCAAGAAACTTGTCTGAATGTTTTCCATCTATCAAATAGCAATGAAGACCAGAACACTGTAAATAAAATTCCACATGAGTGGTTCCATTGCTTCCAAGTCCCTTTCCTACGCCCTAGTTCTTTCTGTTCCCTTAAAGATGTTTATTGGATTGAATGACCCCATAAAGATATGCCCTTGTCACAGCCTCTGAAACTGTGGCCTTGTTTTGTAAAATGATCTCTTAAAGATTATGTTTTTGTTGTGTCCTATTGAGTCGGTTCTGACTCATAGCTGATCCTCTAGAGGGTTTTCAGAGGTAGTGCATTGCACCAGAGGAGATTATCCATCTTTCTCCCAAGGAACAGATGGCAGATTCGAACCGCATGTCTTCTGGCTGGCAGTGCAGCTCCTTGCCACTAGTCCACCAGAGCTCCTCCTCTACAAGATTGATGTAAGTAAATTTAAAGATTTTAAGAGGCAATCCAACTGGATTAAGTCCTTGAAACCCAAGTCCAAAAATGGGAAAGATCTGGTATAAAAAAACAGTTTATATGAACTTTGTAAATAAACCATTATGAAATTAAAATTTTTTAAAAGGGAGAAAATACTCAAACACAGAGAAGAAACAGCATGAAGATCAAAGTAGAAAGTTGGGTTAAGCCAAAGAGCACCTGAGACTTTAAACGACAGAAGAATCCCTAAAGAAATCATAACTGCCACCCAAGTAGATACATGCACTACTCATGTTTATTGCTGCTTTGTTCACAATAGCAAAGAGTTGGAAACAACCCAAGTGCCCATCAACAAACGAATGGCTAGAGAAGCTCTGGTATATTCACACAATGGAACACTATGCTGCACTGAAAAACAAGGAACTCATGAAATATTATACAAAATGGGTGACCCTGGAGGACATTATGCTGAGTGAAATACCTCAGTCACAAAAAGAGAAATACTGCATAATGCCACTGTTATAAAACAGGACTGACATGGGTGCTGGGGGAAACTAAGAAAAGAGGGATAAATCATGTACACAGCATTGAAACAGACGAGGGAGAGAATTGTATTAAAAAAAAAAAAAGAAGAGATTGACTTTAAAAAAAAAAAAGAATATATAATTAGGTATCATTGGCATGGCAAGACTCCAGAACAAGAGCTGAATTATAAAGTGGTCTGGAGTTGAGGGAGGGGGAGAGACTGCATTAACAATGAAAAATTTTTTTGCCCAAGAAAAAAGAAATCTGGGGGTAGGGGCGACAGGGAGGAAAATGTGCAATGATTAACAATTGGAACTCAAGTTATTTATAAACTTTCATTAAAATCTCAATTTAAAAAAAAAAGTTAGAAGAATCCTCGAAGCATTCTCCTCTAGAGTCTTCCGAGGGTGTCTACTATTAACACTTTGATACTGGATTTGTCACTTCCAGAAATAAGAGACATTTTTATTATTTTGAGCCATGAAATTATCTATTTTTTTTTAACAGAAATTGTGGAAAACTAATGCAACCTCTAAAAGCACAGGCACAAGGTGACAAGAGAATTCACTTCGACTCTCCTTGTAGCCATTTTCCACAGCATTTGTAGCACAGACTGCTTAGGGACAAGAAGCACTTTTCTCTGCTGTTTTCTGTTGTTCCCTTACAAGATTCTAATTCCTTTTGCTCGTGTGTCGTAACTGAAGCTTTGCCTTCTGCACCATCAAGAGTCTGTATTACACCTGCCATGCATTTTTGCTCTAACCTACTTAGGGAGGTGGTGCTGTGTGTAGATTGACCAATGATGCTAGTTTGCCTGGGCTCTTGGAAGTTTTAATACGTATAACCCTTTGTTTAAAAAAAAAACCCCTTCAGGCAACCCTGGAGGTTGGGTGGCTGAGATATGGGTGCATAAACTGGAACCTCTCTACAACAACGTATTAGAGATTCTGCATCCATCAGTCCTAATCCCAGACACTAGGTCCACTTTTTGTTTCTTTCTTGCCAGTGTCTTATTAAATAGCCGCATTTAGTTAATTCCTCCCCCTGAAGCCTTCTCTCTACTACTATCTACTTCTCATCACTATCCTGGAGAAATAATGTCACTTCCAACCACAGTGAAATGAATCTGCATTGGCCCTTTCCATGACAGCCTTAGATCTTGTTATTCTTTCCTGGGCCCTCTTCCCTTCAGTATCTGTGTCTACTCTTCACTCACCCTCTTTACTGCATCTATTATATCTTTTAAGGAGAAACAGCTACTCGTCTAGTTCTCTAGAGCATATGTAATTGTAGTTCATGAATATGTTTCATAATTCCTCTGATCCAACATTCTTGCTTCAATATCTTTGTCTGACTATAGAAATGAAATACTTCCTCCTAGGATGTTGTATTTAAAAATCTACTGTTGCAGTCAAAGCCAAGTTTTCCTTGACCAGAGAGTGTGGGTGTTCTTCATTTGGTTTTACCACATGTTGAATCTGAATATAAAAAGCAAGGTCACTTTTAGCAATTGGAAGAGCAAGAGAAAATATAAAGAAAGAAAAAAAAATTGAAGTCTAACGTTAGGGTTAAAAACAGTTTTTCTTAATTTGGTTAATGTGAGAACTATCAAATAATCATAAATCTTTCTAAGTATCTTTCTTTCAGGAGAAGACCCAGAATATACACTTGCTTTTTTTCCCAAAGCCCATTTCTGAACATTATAAGTTACTGAGCATATGAGTTGGTAATAAATCCTGCAAGAATCATAATTATAACTCTGTTGTCGTGACACAACAATATGTTCAAAAACAATGTTTGGATACTCTGAACATAATTGATAGCTATGCATATACATTTTAGTGAGGGTGCTAAGAGACATACATAAGTTTATATCTCAGTTTTGGGAAAAAAGGGGCTATGTGAGCAAGTAAAATGATTCTTTTACAAGGCAAAAAAGATGCTTTTACTTTATGTACCACACTGTGTTAAAAATAGTAATCTGTCACATAATTGCTATTGAGAGTAATAACATTTAAAGTCTGAAATCTTTATTGTAGCCTAAAAATTTCCTTGTGAGATAGCCCAGTGGTTCTGACTTGAGGTAAAGCAATATTTAGAAACATTTCTTAGAGTCATGTCTAAGGGAGTTGGAGTTCTTCTGGCATGTACTAAATAGAAGCCAAGAAAACTGTTAAGTATCCTACCCAAGACAGTTCCCCATAACAAAGAACTATCTGAACCTTAAAATGTCAATCATGACAATACTGAGAATCCTTGGACTTAGCCTTTGAAGAAGGCCTCTCTCTGTGTTTTCTCTAACTTCAGCTCATACTTCTGTCTGTCTCATTTGCTAAGTATCGCTTAGGTCTTCTTTCACCTACTTGAAATGTCCTGAATCTTTTCACATCAAGGCTTGGCCATATCATTTATTCTTCCAGAAAGTTCTCTCTCAAGATCTTTCCTCCCTACTAGTTATGCTTCTTTCTTTGACAGTAGAACTTCAAGATCACTTTTTGCGAGTCCCAAACTCCATTACAGGGAAACCTGCTAGCTTAGTGGGTAAGGAGTTGCACTGTCAATCCAAAGCCTAGAGATTAGAATTCACCAGTTGCTTTGTGGAAGAAAAATGGACAACCTCCTCTTGTTCAATCCACTGCTTCTGAAAATTGCTGAAGGGTCAGCTATGAGTCAAGGCAATGTAAAGGCACTTAACAACAAAAATCCCCCCACTACCTTGGAGAGCCCCAAAGAAACTGAAAAAAATTAAAGAAACAAAAAAAGCAACCCATTAAAAAAAAAAAAACAACAAACCCAACCCAAACTCTGCAACGTTGGTGGCATAGTCATAGGGAGTTATGCTGCTCATCCAAGATGGTAACTTTCTGTGGTTCAAATCAACCAGCTGTTCTGCAGAAGGCAGTTGAGCAATCTCCTCATGTCTGACCCACAGTCTTTTTGAAAACCTGCTAGAAGATTACGTTCTTTCTTTGACAGTTCAGCTTTAGCAGAAGAGAGAGGAAAAATGGGAATGCATTTGTAGTAGCTCTCAAGGCCTAGTAGTGATAAGAAGCTGCCCTGCAATCCCAAAAGTACATGCAGTTGAGAATCAGATCCACCAGCTACTCTTATTCCTATTCTCTTATTCAGGATATTGATTATTGTAACTGAATGCTGTTTGCTTGCTTTGTTACACGGAAAAGGATGGGCAATCTCCTCTGGAACAATTAATTGTCTGTGAAAACCTGCTGGAACTATGAGTCAGTTTTAATTCGATGATACACAACACAATTGTAGCATGGTTTATGATTGTATATTTGTGAAGGTATTTGATTAATGTCTATACCCATGATTGGCTTCAAGAAAGAAATGGCCCTATCTCTTTGTTCAATGTGAATTTTCAAATCCATCATAATGTCTTGTAAGTGGAATGGTCTCAATCCAACAGTCACTTAAGTACATAAGAACCAATAAAAAAGTATCAGTAAGGATTGCTAAACATTTTTGTTTATATTTCAACTAGCAATCTTATGTACAGTTCACTCTTAGGAAATTACTATGCCTTTAGAGTTTTGTTATACTTTTCCAAACTTTGTTATAGAGAATTAAGATAACTAAATCTCCAACTTGACATTGGAAAGTCTGACTATGCGATCTGAACACATTTACCACAAGTTCTCAGGAGATGGTATGTCTCATTGTTAAGATTCTACTCTTATTTCCAGTGTCAGAGCCCGTTTTCAACTCCTAGTGGTCCCCTGTGTCAAAGCAGAGCCACTCCACTGAGCTTCTCTAGTTTGTAGCTTTTCAGGTCTTTATTCCAATGAGGGGTGGAGTGAATTCTAACTGCAGACCATTTTGTTAGCAGCTGAGTGATTAACACTTGAGCCATCAGGACTCCTTAAAGTTTATTACAAGTGTTATTTGTACTAGCTTATTACACTAGTGCTATTTGTTCTAACTGCTTGGTGCTCTGGTTTTAAGACTGTATCAGTGATCCTCCTAGAATGAGGCACTAACTCCTTGCCTTTGAGCTATAACTAACTCATAGGTTACTCTCCAGCAGGTTTTCAGATGCTATAAATTGTACAGGAGAAGACTGGCCATCCTTCTCTCAGGGAGCCAATGGTGGATTCAAACTGCCGTGGAGGTGCTTTCTTTGGGTTACCAGTAGAACTCCCTATAGCTTAACCCCGGAAAAGTTGTGAAAACCTTCAGCTGCCACATTGTCATTTAAATTCAAGCTATACAAAACAACTATGAAATAACATCTCACCCCAGTCACAATAGAAAAATTTAACAGAACAGGAAGCAACAAATTCTGGCGAGGCTGTGGAGAAACTGGAACTCTTATTCACTGTTTGTGGGAATGTAAAATGGTGCAACCACTATGGAGGGTGGTGTGGTGCTTTCTCAAAAGGTTGCAAATAGAGATACCATTTGACCCAGCAATTCCGCTACTGGGAATATACCCTAAAGAGACCATAACCGCCATCCAAGCAGATATATGCACACCCATGTTCTAAGTGCCCATCAACAAATGAATGGCTAGAGAAGCCATGGTATAGTCACAAAATGGAATATTACACTGCACTGAAAAACAAGAAACTCATGCAATATTATTCAAATGGGTGCCCCTGGATGTCAAGGGCCTGGCTAACTTATAGAGCAAGATTAGCAATGCATTGTAAAACCAGCAGAACCACCCATCTTGGCTTGACCATCTGCTTGACAGTAAACAACTCAATGAAGTAGAATGCTAATTTTGTGTTGAGGTCTGGGAATGTTTGACCTGACAGTAAACATCTCAGACAGATAAGAGATAATGTGATTACCACTGAAGGCATGTTTCTAGAAACCTATATATACTTGGTCAAGAGAATAAAGGTTTGCTATTTGTGATCAACAATTAGACTACCTGCATCTTCATTCAATCCCCTTCACTGGGTAGAACTGTTTCGATATATTGAGGCAGGACCTCGATACCTGGAGGACATTATGCTGAGTAAAATATCTCAGTCATAAAGGGACAAATACTGCATAGTGCCACTGTTGTAAAACAGGACTGACATCGGTGTTGGGGGGACTGAGGAAGATAGGATAAATAATGTATACTGCATTGAAACTGATGAGGGAGAAAACTATTTAAAAGGGATATGCGATTAGGTATTATTGTCATTACAGGAGTCCAGAACGAAGGCTGCATAGTGAAGTGGACCTGGGGGGAGGGATTGTAAAACAATGGGCAAACTTTTCTTTTACTTTTCAAAGAGTGTACTAGGGGAGGTGGGGTAGGCAGGGAAAAAAGTCAAACAATCAATCAATGGAAATCCAAAGTCTCTGTAAGTTTTCATTAAAATTAATAAAATAAATAAATGCAAGCTATAGGGCTTTCATTTTAAGCACAGGTTTTCTACCTGTGTTATAGGAAAATAATACTAACTAATAATACTAACTAATACTAACTATTAACATTTATTGAACACTTGTTATATATCAGGCATCGTGTTAAAATGCTTTACAAAAATTCTTTCCTCTTACTAAGCAGCATGAAGGAATAATGATTTTTAAAATCATTACTTAACTTGGGAGGGACTGGAGAGCATTATGCTAAGTCAAGTAACTCAGTCCCATAATAACAAATACTTTATAAGGCCATTATTGCAAATATAAAAAGATAACTAGTAAAATATGTATGAGTATCTAAGGGGCTGATGGTGGGAGCAAAGGAGTGAGGATGGGCAGGGGGATAATTATAGGGTCGGGGTAGAGGATAGGGTAGGTAAAAGAAATTAGAAAGATCCAGTGTGAAAGACAATATATATAAACTTTGTAAGTAAACCAGTATAAAATAAAATTTTCTTTTAAAGAAATTCTTCTTTACATTGTCCTCCTAAAAGAGATATTTGGCCCGTAAAAAAGTCATCTAGAAGAAAGAAAATAGAGTCATTAATTCTATATATTTTTTGGCCAAGATCTTATAACTTAAAATTTGAGGAACCACAACACTTACTGACTTTAAATACTTCTAGTGAAAAGTTTCTAAAAGGGAACTGAGACAATTATGGAAGAAAACCAAGCAAGAACATAAATGTTGTCATTTCCTTCTGAGGAAGAACTTTTTTTCCCTAGTGACTTTTTCCCAGAAATATTTATCCCTTGCCAAGAAACATAAAAACTTATGTACTCATGTGCCTAAGAGAAACTTTTGAGCATAATCAGTGCTCAGTAGATGAGAAAAATGTGACCCCATACACTGTGTGTCTTACACCTGTTTGAACAGAGTCATATCCTTAGAACATTTGTTTGCAAATCTGAATACCCAGTAATCTTCTAGTAAATTTAAAATTAAAATTCTCCATTTATTTTGAACAATAACAGCTTATTCAGAATATTGAATATAGAAACAGAATTCTGTTTGCTTGATTCATTAGATTTCTGATACCAATCTTCAGGCTAAGATTTGTTTGAAAGAAATTGGATAAGAAGAAGCAACCCACCAATGATAAGCCTGATGCTAAGGAAAAGTTAAAGCTTCAGGAAAGCTTTGGAGCAAAATGGAGTTTAAAATACATGTAGGCTACAACAGAAATATTTGCTCGACTCATCAGTTCTTTCAAGTCCTTACTGACTACATTGAGGCACTGAGAACTGTACACTGAAAGAGAACTGCCAGAAGTTCAAGTGGTGTTTAGAAGAGGTCATGGCACCATGGATATCACTGTCGATGTCAAATGAATCCTGAGAGAAAGCAGAAAAATATCAGAAGAATGCCTATTTGTTTAATCGGTGAAGCAAAGGCATTTGACTGTGTGAAGCATAACAAATTATGACTACCATTGAGAAGACTTGGAACCCCAGAATATGCAATTATGCTCATATGAAACCTATACCTACACCAAGAAGCTGTATTCTGAATGGAGCATAGGAACATGACATGGTTTGAAATTGGAAAAATGTGCATCAGAGTGTCTTTTCTTTTTACCTATATGTTAATATAATTTAATATGTACGCTGAGCAAAAATTCAAGAAGCTGAACTCTGTGAAGAAGGAAGTGGGATCAGAATCAGAGGAAGATTCAGCAACAACATAACATCTGTGTTATACAGATAGCACGACTTTGCTTGCTAAAAGTGAACAGGACTTGAAACACTTGCTGCAGAAAATCAAGGAAGAAGATCAAGGATTACAGCTTTCAATATGTATTGTATCTCTATGCCAAGAAGACAACAATTCTCACCTCTAGATCAATAAGTAACATGATGATAGATGGAGAAAAGTTTGAATTTGCCAATGATTTCTTCTTACTTGGATCCATAATCAACACCCTCAGAACCAACAGTCAGAAGATCAGGAGACATATTGCATTGGGCAAGTCTGCTGTCAGAGACCTTTCTACATTACTGAAGAGCAGTGATATCAGTTTGAAAGCTAAGGTGCACCTGATTAGACCATTGTCTTTTCAATCATTTGCTATGCATCCGAGAGCTGGGCAATGAATAAGGATGACAGAACTGATTCCTTTGAGCTGTGGTGTTGGAGAAAAGTATTGTATGTCCCATAAACAGCTCTGTCGGGGAGAGGGTGCAGCCAGAATGCTCATTTGGGGCAAGGATGACAAAGTTTTTCTCATATACAGATTGCTAGGAGAGGCAATTCCTTGGAGAGGGGCATCATACTTGGAAAGATGGAGGGTCAGCAAATGAGGGGAACACATTCAATGAGATAGATAGACATAGGGACTGCAGCAATGGGCTCAAGTGGTAGAGATAATGAGGAAGGCACATGACAGGACTTGGTTCAGACCTGCTGTTCATAGGGTCATTGTGAGTAGTACTCAGTTTGATGGCACCTACCAACCACAAGGCCAAAATGTTTCCTTTCAGAGACAAGGAATTTTTATCTCTGTGATGTCCCTCTTAATCACTCCTCCTACTCAAAAGAAAGGATGTCTCAACTAGACCAAGCATATGGTAATGCATTCCTCTTCACAGTGATTAAGCTGAGTTGAACACCCCTGTGCAATTAAAATCCCTCGTGAGCTTGATACATAAAGTTTTGGAAGCTTGATACATAAAGTTTTGGAAGCAACAGGAAGTGGCCATCTCTCCCAGTTGCACGAAGGGATCTCTCTAATACAGCAGAGGATGTTACAAGATGCAAAGAGAAACAGAACTAAAACTATGCAGAAAAAGTACTGATGGCGCTATTTGAATTATCTCTTTCTTTCACATTTATGTGAGCCAACACATCCTTGAGAACTTGTCCTTGTGAAACATGTCTACCCAGATTTGATTCTGTTATCTTTCTTTTTGATAATCAGAAAATTGAATAGGTTTGTGTTTTGTTCATACTGAGAAAATGATCTTGAAAGGAACAGAAATTAAACTGCCTACACCCATGCTGGTTTGGACTGCTGAGCTGGGACCGCCCATGGCTCTTCAGAGTGCCCTGCTGACTTAAAGGTTTATGCTGCTGTGAGGCTTGGTAGGGTGGGTGGCTGAGGAATGACTTGGTAAGGGAAAGCCGTGGAATGAAAATAGAAATTATGGGTGGGGGGTGTGGATTTCTTGAGTATTGGATGAGACTTCTATTAAGATTAAAAGGAGCAGGCTACAAACACCAAGGCAAAAACCAAGGCTCTATATGATGTATGCAAGATAAAAACTATGGATAATTTCTTCTGGAATGTGTGAAAAGTTAAATTTAAATTAACAGCTTTGATAGTGCTCCTTCTAAAACGTAATCTTTTTAATGATCAAAACTGTTCAGTCCACTCCAGTGTTCCCATCCAGCTGTGTGTGGCCTTGAGAGTTTACAAAATAAATTAAGATATGGTGGAGAACAATATGTCTGCCTTAATTAAACCTATACTCAAAAGCCTGGACTGGAAGCAAAACATGTTGTAGAAGGACTGAACCAGAAAGGTTAGAATGGTGGTGAGCAGCAAAGGTAGCCATAAATTCACAACACAATGAGTAGTGGGAATGAGAGAAGCCAAGTCCTCAGAGCTTTACAAAGATTTTGAAAGAACCCACCCAAATCTCCTTTGCTCTGCCCAGCACACATGAAAGGCACACAGGAGGCAAAGAGAAGCAAGGAACCATGTTACAGAGGCATGTAGTTGTACCACAGCTCAATTTGCTTACTTGCTAGTCAAGAAATCATAGACCCTGCCATTCAATATGGAGATGAACGTTTCCAGAAAAATTATATTCCTTTTATTGTCTATTCTTATTCTGAAGGCAGAGCTGCTTTGCTACTATTTTTTGCATAATCTGGGTAAAACTTACAAGAAAGTAATTTTCAATTAGATGTTGAGGAATTTCTGATTACATTAAGGTTTGATACCCAATGCCTCTTGAAAACCCACTGATAAAGATACTTCCTGACCCCAGCAGAACAGGAATTGAGTGAGATTCTTCATTAGTTTTACAAAGTTGTAGATATCTACCAAATAGGAAATAGATGATACCGATCCTTGATGTTGCCTCAAGAAAAATATTGCTTCCAAAAGGTTTATCCCCAATGTTTTTTTGCAGAATAAGAAAACATCATGCCACTTAAAAAGAAATTATGAAACAAAATTAATAGGGCTTACCTAAAGTTATTGTTGTTGTGTACCACTGAGTTGGAACTGACTGATAGCTGACCCACTGGCCGATTTTCAGAGGCAGTTAATCACACAGAAGGAATTTGTCCATCCTTTCTCCCACACACGGAGCAACTGGTGGATTCAAACTGTGTGTCTTCAGGATTGCAGCGTACCTTCTTAAAATTAGGCCACCAGAGCTCCCTAAAGTTACAAAATAAAAATTCTTCCATGCATTATTTTCAAAAGCACACGATTTGCTCATTTTTGGCCAATTCAGAATGTTTCCATGAACACTCACATGGAAAAAGCGAATGATTTCCAGAAACTCTATGATATAAAACTTTGTTCATTATTTGAAATGAGGACATCATGCTCAGGGAAGTAAGATAGCTCGTAACAGATTTGACTGAGAAGGGAGGAAAAGCCTGAAAAGATATAATAAGTAAAACAAGATCAACTTTCTAAACAAATTTAGAATCTTTCACAGATCTCTGGAATCACTTTTTTTTTCTTTTAGCAAGCCCCCTTTTCCCATGGTGTCTGTCACAGTGTGAGGGACCAATGTGGATACGCACAGAGAAAGAGGGAGTACAACTTATAAATCTGGAGCGGTTTTATTTCCAATGTGTAAATCAGTAATGCATGGATTTGCGAACATATCCTATACTTAATCATATGGAAAATTGTGCTTACCCTTCAGGTGTAAAATTATTTCTGTCAGAAGGTCACTCTATGTACCTCTACAGAGTGACCATTACTAATTATCCTGACAGATTTCAAAGCAAGTTCATTTCTCTAAGTCCTAAGAGAAAAGGCAGGCCAGTACTAACCTCAGAGCAGACGTTTCCTGGCTCTTTAATTCTTTATTCATTCAGTGTGTGCTCTTATGTACCAAGCATAAATTCTGACCATAAGGCAGTGGCAAGCTCGGGGGATAATAAAGTGAATAAATCAGATCTATCTCCAAAGATGACAAAGGAGACAAGGAAAATAGAAATCAATAGCAGCCTGATAAATAATAGTCAGAAAAGATCCAGTGGATCTGCTCAAAAAGTAGTTCACTTTCTAGGGATTTTGTTTTCTCTCTGCGTATTTGAAAGGCATGCTGACTCATTCATTTAACACATAATTATATTGTTTGATGATTCTATTGTCCTTCCATTTCACTATTAGTTCTAATTAGTAAGACATGAGCATGCTATTTATGTCAACTATATAGCAATATGAAAGCAGTGAATCAGACTTGAAACACCTTAATGCCCCCCAGTCACAAGCTTTAACAGATGTCTCGAATCCTTGAACCCATGGTGTGATGATTTTCAAATGTTCTATGAAATGGAAGGAAAAGGAGAAAATTTTTGTCCTTTCTAGGCAGACTGCCTTTGGACCACCTTAAAACAAGCCTATCAGCCTTTCATGGGACTAGGACAGAGTTAGCCACAGACAGGGTAATGCTACTGCAGAGACAAGTCCCCCCAAGGCCCTAGTTTACCTGTGTGAACTCTAACACATCTTTTATAGCAAGGCTGGAGATGAAAATGATAGACATAAACAAGATTGCGTTTGGCATAATTAATTCTTTTCAAAATCATCGGGCCTGGTTAAATAAAGCAGGAAGTGCAGAAGTGATAACTCTCTCTCTCTCTCTCTCTCTCTCTCTCTCTCTCTCTCTCTCTCTCTCTCTCTCTCTCCTGCTCTTAGACCATAACCATCTTCCACATTATGTTGACATTTGTTCTTGAAATGTTGATCTTATCAACAAAATTTTCAATGTCTAAGATATGTCATAGAAACCACAGAGCCTCAGTGGTGCTGTGGTCAATGGACTCAGCTGGTAATTGAAAGGTCAGTGGTTTTAGCTCATCAGCTCCTATGCTGGAGAAAGAGACAGTACTCTGCTTCCATAAAGATTACAGCTTTGGAAAACCTATTAGGTAGTTCTGCTGGTTTTGGTGGTTTTTTTGTTTGTTTTTTTGATTGACTCAATGGCAACGGGTTTGGATTTTGGTAAAATATATAATATCTGCTGAACACTTTTTGAGCACTTTATATTCTTTATCTTCATAATAATCTTATGAGAAAAGTGTAAGTTTCATCCTATGTATTTATTATATAAATACATAAACGGAAATGGTGAGACAGAGTAAGTAGCTTTTCCAGATAACACATACAATAGGGAAAGAGCTAATATTCAAACTTGGATATCATGATATCACGTCTTGGTGCCAGTACTCAAGAAGCACACAATAAATATTTATTAGATAGAAAAGTGATCAATTTTGGGGTTTTCTACTTTCTACTATTATTTTCAATATTTTCCCTTTTCATATTGTCAGGTTTAGCCCAAGGGTGGTGTCAGCCAGTGGTTTCCATATGTGATTATGCATCAGAATCGTGAGAGAAAATGTAAAAATATAAATCTCTGGGCTGACTTTAGCATTCTGTATAGTTTTGAAATCTATTAGAAAAATATTAAATCATTTATAACAGTGACTGATTATATAGGCCAAAGATTAAAGGCTACAGGAAGTATCAAAACAAGACGGAAGGATTACACAGATCCACTGTACCAAATCAGGTCAGGAAGGAGCCGAGAACCAATGGTACTATAAGAAGATGTCTAAGATGCACTTGAAGGCATTGACCAAAAGTAAAGCTCCAGGAATTGATGGAATCCATTTGAGGTATTTCAGCAAGCAGATGCAGTCCTCCTGGATGTGCTCATTAGTTTGCACCAAAAAATTTAGAAGACAGCTACCTGACCAACAGGAAAGAGTCCATATTTGTTCTCATTTCCACAACAGGTGATCCAATACATTGTGAAAAGTATTCAACAATATCATTAGTGTAACACACAGGTGAAATCTTGCTGAAAATCCGTTTTTAAAAGGCTAGAACAATACATTGAACGGAACTGCCAGAAAATTAAACTGGATTCCGAAGAGAGTATTGAATGAGGAATGTCATTACTGATGTCAGATAGGTCTTGACTAAAAACAGAGAGCACCAGAAAAATATGTACTATTGACTATGCAAAGGCATGTGACTGTATGAATAATAACATTTTATCGGTAACATTGAAAAGAATGGGAATCTGAGAGCACGTAGTTGTGCTCATGCAAAACCAAAGCAGAGACCAAGACTGTCATTTTAACCGAACAAGGGCATATTGCATGGTTTAAAATGGAAAGGTGTGTGCCAGGATTATATCCTTTCTCCGGACCAATTAAAATTGGATGCTTAGCAAATAATTGAAGCAACAGAGCTCTATGAAGAGGAACATGGCGTCAAGATTAGAGTTGTTGTGGCTGTTTTGTGTTATCAAGTCAACCACAACTCATAGCAACTCTAAAAACCAATCTGAACTGTTTCCTCTCCTGCACCATCCTCCTGATACTCAAACACTCAAGTCTTCTGTTACAGTCACTGTCTCAATCTTTCTTACAGAGGGTCTTCTGCTCTTTCTCTGATCCCCCACCTTTCACAGAATCATGCCTTTTCCCAAGGACTGGCCGCTCCTAAAAACATGCTTAAAGTATTTAAGACAAAGCTTCACCATTCTTGCTTCAGAAGAGCAACCCTGCAAATGCTCACTCATTTATGTTAAGAAATTTGGAAGATAGCTACCTGGTCAACCTACAAAAAAGAGATTCAGATTGGAGTAAGACTCATTAACAACCCGTGTTATTCATATTACAGCAATCTTGCTTTCAGAAAGTGAAAGAGAGACAAAGCACTTATTAAAGAAGATCAAAGACTACAGTCTTCAATATGGATTATTTTTAAGGAATAAGAAAACAAATTTCCTTACAACCAATAGAAACCATTATGATTAATGGAGAAAAGATTGAAATTGTCAAGGACTTCATTTTACTTGGATACACAATCAATATTCAGGGTTGTTATTGTTGTTGTTTATTGCCATCAAGTTGAGCATGAATCATAGTGGCCCTAAGAACAAAAGGCCTAAAGCTTTTGTATAATTATCATCGCTTCTCCAAGTTCATAGAGTTTTCAGAGACATGAGGTTTAGAAACTGGATGCTACTCTGCCTTCCAAACCTGTTTTAAACTGGGAGCTCCACCAAACACTGTCCACCATGGGCAGCCATTATGACATTTGACCACCCCCAGTGGCACAAGGTTCAGCGTCACAGCAAACCCAGAGTACCTCAGTGCAGCAAAATGACAGAGGAGTGTTGTACAACTTAGAAGAATATTCCTCAAAAATAAAATAACACTAGACCCTTGGGCCCAACTGACTTTTAATATCCAGGGTAGCAACAGTAAAAAAAAAATCATAAAACATGTTGCTTTGGGCAAATATGCTGTCAAAGACCTCTTTAAAGTACTAAAGAACAGGAATGTCAGTTTGAAAACATGTAGTCAAATGCCCTTGATCAAAGTCTTGGTATTTTCAGTTGCTTCCTATGCATTTGACAGTTGGGAAATGAGTAACAAAAAACTGATTTAATTGTGGTGCTGGAGAATGAAGAGTATTGAATATCCCAGTGATTACCAAAAGAAGCAAACACATCTGTCTTGGAGGAAGGAACACAGCCTTCCAAGAAAAGATGGTAAAGCTTCATCTCACAGATTTTTAACATGCTGTCAGGAGACTCCAGTCTTTTTTGTTTGTTTGGTTTCTGGGGTTTTTTTGCAGGTATCTTTTTTTAATTAGTGCTTTTTTGTGCATGTACCATCATATCGGATCTGACTGGTTCAGGAGGAGATTGTCCCTCCATCTGCAGCAGAGCATCTGGTGGATTCAAACCACTCACCTCAGAAGTCTCCAGTCTTTAGAACAAGATATGCTGGTAAAGGTAGAGGGTCAGTGAAAGAAAGACCCTCCTGAGGTGGACTGGCATATTGATAGCAACAATGGGCTTGAGTGTGCTGGAGATAGTGAGGACGGGACAGGATAGAGCAAGGTGTGCATCTGCCATTCATTGCATCACTAGAAGTCGTAGTCAACTTGACAGCAGCTAACAATAATAACATGGTTTTTAATGTCTCAAAGCATTCTAAAGTAACCACATTGGAAACAACGGTATTAGAAAGTCATATTCAAATAACGGGGTTAGCCTCTATTTCCTCTGTCTTCCTTTTCTGGATGATTTTTAAATTGATAAGTTATCCTGCTGCCTATTAAATAGACCTGCTTAGTCTCACTCTGACACAACTTTAGCCCCAGTAGCCAAAACAATCTGTCTTAAGTGTTGGAAAATATACACCACGTGTGAAAGATGTACACCATGCTTCCTACAAAGAATTTAGCCTGGGCATCAAGGTATTGTCTTCTTTTAAAAGCACACTAATTGATAACATTGGATCCACCTATCCCATTACTGGAATTGTACCCTAAGGAAATCAGAGCCATGACGCAAACAAATGCATGCACACCCAAGTTTATTGCAGCATTATTCATAATAGTGAAAACCTAGAAACAGCCTAATAGAAAAAGTGTGGTACACACAGTGGAATATTACACAACATTGAAAAGCAATGAGCTTGCAAAGCACGATACAACATTGATGCGTCTAAAAGATACCATGCTAAGTGAAACTTCTGAGTCACAAAAAGACAAATTCTACATAAGACTGCTGTTATAAAACAGGATTGACATGGAGAGAGGATGGAGAAGAGAAAAGTAGTGGATATATATAATGAACATTATTTTATGATTAGACTATTAGGATTTATAATTGTATGTCAATTTGTCTGAAACAAAAATCTAAAACAAAATCTGGAGCAAAGTGAATTGGGAGAGGAAGGGAAGAAAAATATGCATCAATGAATGAATGAAAACTCAATCTTTCTATAAACTATCATTAAAATTAACCACAGAAAAAAGCATATAACTTTATGATAGACCTAGAGTGTTTATCTCTCCATTTGTTCAATAAGATGCTATAACTATTTATACATGAGCTATCTAGTATGACAGCCACCAGCTATAAGTGGTTATTTATATTAATTAAAAGTAACAGATGAGGGAGAGAACTGTTTAAAAGGGATATGTGATTAGGTATTATTGTCATGACAGGAGTCCAGAATGAAAGCTGCATAGTGGAGTGGACCTGGGGGAAGGGATTGTAAAACAATAAAAGAATTTTTCTTCTCCTTTTCGAAGAGAAGAGTGAACTGGGAGGGGGGAGAGGTGGGTAGGGAGAAAAGTGCAACAATGAATGAATGGAAATCCAAATTCTCTGTAAATTTTCATTAAAATTAATAATAATAAAAAATATTTTTTAAAAAGTTAACTGAAACTTGAAATTCAGTTCCTTGGTTATAATTATACTAGCAATATTTCAAGTACGTGCTTTATAGTTGCCTGTGGCTACTGGCCTTGACAGATATAAAAACTGTCCATTATTACACAGACAGAACAGAGTCTGTAGTTAAGTGAGATCAGATCTGTGAAGACCTTTTCCCCTCTAATCTCACTGTCCTCAAAACCCTTAGGCTGTGCAAGATAGGGAACCATTTTTTTATCACTTTCAATTTCATCTTTCAGCCCTTATCCACCTTTTGGTTAAAAATATAAACTTAGTTAATTCAGGTGAATGAAATCTTTTCCAGCTTAAATGCAAGTGATTTGACATTTTCTCCTTACCCAGATGCTCCTTGGGCTATCACATAAATTGTAGATATTTCAACAATTTAGGCTTAAACTATGCCTCAGTATCTTCCACTATGGAGCCATTTATAAGCTCCAAGAATCAATCTTTCCTAATAATATTCTAAAGACTATGATGTTGGCATAGAGGTGGCTGCATCTGATGCTCACTAGCTCCACAAGAGGAACAGTCCCCATCAACATCATTCACAGTGCAAAACTGATTCCTATAAGGTCAGACATGCCTCAGTGCTCCCTTTTTTATCAAATCTAAGATCAGTTGACCCTCCAAAGGCTCTTGCTTCTCTGCTACTGAGTTCGTCAATTTCAATGGCAACACAAAACTCAACATCTGATACTCACAATCACGGAATTTATTAGGAAAGTATATCAGTAGAAAACAGGGTTGAATTAATTCTTCAGTCAGGATAGCTTCTTGGGTGTGTTCACAGGCACTTCACAAGCCCTCTGTCTTTGTGTCAGTGCTTCCAGTTCTTACAGTGCTGCCAATTACAGTGTCTCCCCTCAGTCCTCCAGGAAACTTGGGCAGAGGTCTTCAAATTTGGCTCCAAGAGGTAGTGGTTCAAGGTTAGCTCTGTCTCATTTTGATCTCTGGTTCTCCACCTCCCCCACTGTTCCTGGCACTGTTTGTAGTGGTCTTTGTCTTGGAAAGGAGTCTGGCCTAAGTGGATGTGTGATGTATTTTCCATTTCTTCTTTCTTAATAGTGACAACATTACCACTTTCTTGTCCCTCGATCTGCTCAATCTAAGCATGGTGGGATAGCAAAATTTACCAACCCTCTCACTGGTGGTCTCTGCACCTGATCTGGTGATAAGAAGCTGTGCTCCAATTCCAAAGGCACACAGAGGTTTGTGCCTCTGTGATTGTGGACATGCCTTGTGGTGGATCCCTAATCCACCAGACTCATTGCAGAAAAAGGATGGGCAATCCCTTCCCATGAAATTAACTGCCTCTTAAAACACACTGGAAGATCAGCTAGGGGTCAGTTCCAACTCAATAGCACCCAGTAATAACAACAACAGCTCCTCAAAAGGTGCTATCTATCTCTTTACCATTGGTAACATAGACCTATGCAGCTATGTTGGGAGTTCTGGTGGCTTAATAGTAAGGAACTGCACTGCCAATGCAACAGTTCAAATTCACCAGCTACTCTGCAGGAGAAAAACAGGAAAATAACTCAGTGTGATTTACTATCCCTGAAAACCTTCCAGAGAGTCATCCATGGCTACGTTTCCTGCTCAATGATACAAAACAACAACCACCCAGTAATGTAGTGAAAATCAAAGCTAATGACCAAGAAAGCAACTTTGGAACAATGTACTACACCATAAGTACCATTAGCAACAAATTGAGAATGAGAAGGAATAGGGTAAGATAGTGTGGAAATCTAGAGCGATGAACATACTCTGCACCCATTAAACGTATCCTATGGGCAATTGCTTACAATTAGTCAGAAAATGTAGGTCTAGATTCTGTAGTAAAGATTCCCCAATGTTATTTTTAAAAAATAAGAAAAATATCAAAACTCCCAAATTCCCTCACATATCAATATGAATTATAAAAATGCCACTGAAAGCTAAATTTATATAAACACTTTTAACGGGAAAAATAAAATTGTTTGTTCAGTTTGTAACCATTTGTTAATAATGCTAGCATTTAGTCAGACAATGCCAGCCGTTAGTCAGACAAACCACAAGAAATCAGTATTTTCTGGATTCTTGCCCCGGTATTCCCAGTTTACAGAGCTGTTTCTTTTGATTGGCACTATCACTTCCTTCCTTTCGTTTATTACCCTTTTGGTCAGCAACAATTGCAGAAGCTGTCATATCAAACGCCTTCTGAATTTCCTGGATCTTCACTGGTATTCTCCTCTGGCAAGAGATGAATTGTTCTTTTGTTTTTACATATTCTGATTGACACAATTAATATGAATAGATTATATTGCATCAAGGATATGAAACACCATTTGTCTTGTCATGACTTCCAAGAGTAGCAGAAATATTCCCGTCTTGACTAATATGGAGATGAATGCATTAGCAGGGAGGCAGCCTCCATGCAGTGGGGTTAGCTTAATAAGCACTCATTATTACACTGCTTTGCTTGAGTGGCCATTCTCTGCAAAGAGAGTAATGTAAATATTCAGTTACTGTGGTATTAATTCTGACTCTTGAGCTCTCTATATACATCAGAGTAGAACTGTACTCAATTAGATTTTTAAAAATATATCTACAGAATTTTATTTCAAGGTGCCTGCTACTGAACTTTTTTTTTTTTTTTGGTTAGCAGCCACACGTGTTAATCATTAGCACCCAATGACTCTTCAAAGAGGGTAGCTGGTGAACATAGAATTTCCATATGACCCTAAGAAAATGAGAACTGAGTCTCAAATGGAAACTTGCACACCAATGTTCACAGCATCATTATTTGCCATCATAAGAACATTGAAACAGCCCAGGTGTCCAAACAGAAACGAATAGATTGAGAAATTGTGTTGCATTCACCCAACGGAATACTATGCAGCATGCAGGAGCAATGATTTTGTAAATTACTACCTAACTTGGGAGTGACTGGAGACCATTATGCTGAGTGAACTAACTCTGTCCCATAAGGACAAATACTATATAAAATCATTATTGCTGAATGAGTACGAGGATCCAATGTGGGGAGAGGGTAGAAATACAGAGGTGGGGATGGGGGAGGTAAGGGTGTTAATTATAGAGTTGCACAATTTGATGAGTAGGTGGAGTGAAGGAAATGGAAGGATATTTTGTGGAAAACAATGTATTCACTCTTTGTGAATAAATCAGTATAAAATTTAAAAAGACCTTAATAAAAAAAAAGAGAGTAGCTGGATGTTATCTGTGACATAAAGTTGGCATGAAGGACCCCCGAACCGCTGGTCCTGTTCTGTCCCGAGTGGATGGCGAAGACCCAAGACTCCAAGACACCGTCTTGATGCAACAGCAAGAGGTAAGAGGTTTATTGCGGAGCTCCGGGCCGACACGTATCTCTCGCAGGAGATAGAGGAGCCGACCTCGAGCAGACAAAGTTGGCTCTTTTTATACACTTTAGGGGGATACAACTGGGTATCAGCTTCTCATTGGGTGATGAAAGCACAGTTTGAATTCATTGGTTCGGTTTTCGCTCATGGTTTACACAGCATATTTGCACATAGCACCTGTGGCAGTCACGTAGCACATGTGGCAGTTAGACAGATCTTAAGTTATAGGGTGGTTTCACAAATTCTTAAGTATACAATGAGTTCAAACTCCAGGGCAGTGGAAAAGCACAAGACACATGGGTTATCAGTCGGGAAACAAAGGCACATGGGTTATCAGTCGAGAAACATCTGCTTGTTTGCCCTGCCTTGTAGTTAGCCATTCTTGAAATACTGTTGCCTTGGATACAACTGGGTGTGGGGCTCTACCAGGGACAATGGAAAAATTCCTGAGTTTAACTTAGCTGAGAACTATAGAAACCTGAGTTTAATTCAGCTGAGAACTATAGGGGCCATTTTAATTTTAATCTTTCAGCATAGTCTTTTCAAGGGGAGATTTTCTTTCTTCTACTTATTTCCTTATTTTTTCCCATTCCAAGTATCTAATGACTGTCAAAAGAGCAAACAATATTGTCTTGTAGAAAGTGCTGTCAGAGAGTTCCTTAGAGGCACGGATGGTGGAACTCTGTTTTACTTTCTCTGGGCATACTTTCAGGAAAAGCCAGTCCCTAGAGAGAGATACCATGCCCAGAAAGGTAGAGAAAACTGGTGAGAGGAAAATTCTCCAAGATGGATTGACACAGTGATGACCACAATGGGCATGAGTATGACAGAGATCAAGACTATGGTGCAGGGGAGGGCAAGATTCACATCTGTTATTCATAGGGCCACTGTGAGTTGTAGTTGACTCATAGCACCTAACAACAAAAACCACCATTCCAAGTAAAATAATAAGAGACTGTTGATAGAATATCATTTTAAGTACAGTTATAAGCTGTGATGTTAGCGTAGAAGTTGGCTTTTCTAACCATTACATTAGCCTCTTCTGGTTTCCAGCTATCTTAACTGTAGACACATGGTCTTGTAAATCATCAACAGCTCTGGGACTAGGATAAGAGAGTGCTGTCCCCACTGGGTGGCAAGACTTGAGGAAGACTAGAGTGAAACCTGGTGAGAGGTGAAATGGAGTGAGACCCTGGTGAGAGCAAGACCTCAAGAATGAAGGATGGTGGAGACATTGTGGAGAGACTGTAGCATTGCTGTGGAGAGACTCTGGTAAGGTGTAACCTGGAGCTTCTTGCATTTGTGCTGGCCACAGTTAAAGATTTTACTTGCCAAATGACTGAAAGACAAGCTGATTTATAGCTCCTCCGAGGCTAACCTTACTGGATGAGTGAGAAAACTGGATGCTTCTTGAATTTGTGTGACTGAACTGAAACCAGGACTTTTACTAATTAAGGAATTGTGTTTGCTGTTAATCTGGTTTGGGACTACTAGGCTAAACCCAGATTTGCATTGTGAGATATTCATTGCCTTTCCCACTTCCAAACCTATTTCCCTAAAAAATCCCACTCTTGATACCACAACCGTGAGTAAAGTCTGTGAGTCAACAATGACTCATGATTGGTGCCAGCACATGGGGAATGGCACAGAAACTATCTTTTTGCTACTATGATATTATTGATGGGGACAGTTCCCCTTTAAGAAGCAAGTAGTAGTGAGATTCCACCATCCCCACATTTCAGCTGCTTCTTTTGCATAAGCCTTTGTGTTTTTTCTCTAACCCTTACTTGTTAAATTCTCTATCTCTAATTGCCTTTTGTTGTTGCTAGTCTTTGTTAGGTGCTGTTTTTTTATTCTAATCCATAGTCCTACAGTAGAACAAAGTGTTGTCAGGTTAAGAACTGACTTCACAATCCCTGATATATTTGAGCCCCCTGCTGCAGCCCCTGTGTCAATTGTTCAATAAATTCCGTTAAGAATCTTCCTCTCCTCGTTTTTTTTTTAGTTGACCTTCAGCTTCACCAATCTTGATATTCTTCTCCAGGAACTGATTCCTACCAATTAAAAAGTCTCACCATCCTCTCTTCTAAGTAAACTAGAAATATATAAGGCAATTCTAGGAACGGGCTTGAGGAACTATACATTACCAAAAAAAATTAAGAATAAAGCCATCTCAGATCAAGACATTTCTTCGAGCTGCTATGTTTTTCCCAGAAAAAAAAATTGTATATAAGAAGTCACTGTCCAGAGCACCTATGAGTAATAAATGATAGGAGTTAAGATTGTAGACAATGAAGAATTTGTATTCTAGATTTCAAGACATTGGGTTTGAGTCTCAGCTCTACTGTTCACTAGCTACGTGACCTTGGACTAATTACATGGATTCTAAAAATGTGATAAGCATCTGCCTATAATGTATTAAGTATAATTGTTGGCACCGATTAAACTTCTATCATGAGGAACTTTCTAGGGTTATGAGAATTCTTTATCTTGTGTTGGTGATAGCTATATGAGTACAATATTGTCAGTACTCATCAAACAGTACTCTTAAGACCTGTGCATTTTATTACATGTAAATACTGAAAAAGGGAGGAAGCACACACTCAAGCTTCACAATGTAATATAGAGTGCTCTTAAAAGAGAAACAAATACTTTACATGATTTCTGAAAAACTGACATTCTTAAAACTAATGATCTTTTTAAAAGAAAAGTATGAGGTCTAGAATTCTCTGGACAATTAGTAAAAAAGAAATGTCTATCACTAGAGAACTCAAGAGCTAACTTTAGTTTATTATGTTTCAACAAAGTCATAAAAATAAATTCAATGGCTGTGTATCCCTGACCCACATTTTCAATATCTTTTATATACAGTGCTTTTCTATGGAACCAAAAATTCATTGAATAGGAAAAAAAAAAATTTAACTTTCTTCCTACTCTATTCCTATTGAAATTTTATTTCTGGTGCTTTGTTTTGTCAAGACCAATTATAATCTGAAATGTTGTTGTTATGTGTTGTCAAGTCACCTGTGACTCGTAGTGACCCTATGTACAACAGCCCTAAACTCTGCTCTATCGCTTGCCAATATTATTGTCTCAGACACACCTATTCCCATTACCCGAGCCACTGAATCAATCTATCACATCAAGGGTCTTCCCCTCCTACGCTGTCCCTCCACCCTCCCAAGCATGATATCCCTCTCCAAGGACTGATCCCGCCTTGCAACATGTCTAAAGTATGCCAGACGAAGCCTCAGAATCCTTGCTGCCGTGGAGCAGCCTGGCTTCACCCTCTCTAGAATGAACTTGTATGTTCTCCTAGTAGTCAAATACTCCTCTCCAGCACCAAAGCTCAAAGATATCAACTTTCCTTCTATCATCAGTCACTGTTCAGCTCTCCGATGCATAGCAAGTAATTGCAAAGACCATGGCCTGTATCGGGTTCACCTTAGTCTCCAAACTGACACTGTTGCACTTCAGTACTTAAGAGAGGTCTCTAACTGCAGACTTTCCCATTGCAATACGTCTTTTAATTTCCTGGCTGCTGGTGCCAAGAGTGTTGACTGTGGAGCCAAGCAAACAAAAACTGTGAACAATTTCAATCTCTTCATCCATTATGATGCTGCCAGTCGGTCCAGTGGTAAGAATCTTTGTTTTCTTGATGTTGCACTTCATTCCATTTTGAAGGTTGCAGTCCTTGACCTTCTGTAGCAAGTGCTTCAGGTCCTCCTCAGTTTCAGCAAGCAGGGTTGTGTCATCTGCATAACACAGATTGTTAATGAATCTTTCTCCAATCCTGATGCCACACTTCTCCTCATAGAGCCCAGCCTCCCAGATAATCTGTTCCACATATAGATTGAAAAGATATGGAGGTAGGACACATCCTTGACACACATCCTTCCTAATTTTGAACAATGCAGTGTTTCCTTACTCTATTATGACGACTACCTCTGTTCCCAGTATAGATTTCGCATAGCACAATCAAGTGTTCTGGGATTCCCATTCTTCTCAGAGTCAGCCACAGTTTGTTGTGATCCACACAGTCAAATGCTTTTGTATAATCAATGAAACACAGATAGACATTCCTATGTTACTCTCTCCTTTCTGCCAAGATCCATCTGATATTATAATATCTCTAATGCCACGGCCTCTTCTAAATCCAGCCTGAATTCAGGCAGTTCCCTGTTGATGTTCTGTTCTAGTCATTTTCTTACTCCTCTGTCTTTGTAATGACCTTTTGCACTCTTCCTTGATGATATTCTTGATATTCTCCCACAGCTTATCCGGTTTTTGCTCATTAATATCCAAGCCCTCAAACCTGTTCCTGAGATGGTTTTGAAATTCAGGAAATGTGTGTAATTTATTATTTTGTTATAATTTAATTTAGAAGAGTAGATATGATCTGAATTATAACCTCTCTTTTACTTAAATAGCTTTGATTTTCTTTCACTAATAAATTCCTGGGTTTAATTTTTACCTTCCTGAAAACAAGAGAAACACAGATGTGACATGAAAAGAGTTTATCCTCCTTTCAAAATGAATTGAATTATGTCTTTCTAAGTGTGTTAATTTAAGATTTTCCATTTGTTCTGTGAGCAGTGTGGCTTGAAAACATACACTTTTTTTTTTAAGGTGTGTGCTCTTATTCAACTGGTCTCAAGTCAGTGTACTGGTAAAGCCCGTGGCTGCTTCCACATCTCAGTCTTCATATTCCTAGAGTTGGGGGGAAGGGCGGGGGCCTCAAGAAAGGAGGGCCTCCAATGGCTGACTATTGATAACAAAAACTAAAGAACAAGTATTAAGGAGGAAGATTTTTAACAACAACAAAACAGATTAGGTATAACTTATACAAAAAGCAATCCTCCCTGCCAACCCTGACCGTGCCCAAACCGGGATGGGGGACAGGTTCTGCTTAGGGGAAGGGAGAGGCTTTTGGAAAGGAAGGAGCTTCCTGTCCCATCACCATGCTGCGATTATTTGGAATGACTATTTTAAAAAAGAAAGAACAATGTGCAATCAAAATCCTGGGCCACATTGGAGAACTGGGGGGACTCTTGTTCCACACCAACTGCTGTTACCCTCACTGTTCTAGTTTTTAAATCCTAAGTCAAGCGTCAAAAAAAATTATAAAATTCTAAAAAACAAACAAAAAAGTAACAAATAAAGCCATGCCAATTCCTTTGGGGTTTTTTTTCTGCACAAGTTAGTTGTTTTTGTCTGTCTGCTTATCAAGAAAGGGTGAAACATAACTAAATAGTCTGTCTAGAAAGCCTTTGTGCTGGACGATGGAGGGGGCAGACAAGAAGGATGGCTACCTCCCAGGAGGAGTGCCTGGAGCGGGGGAAATGCTCATTGCCGATGGTGGTCACCTGTCCCTCAGGCAGCACAGAGCTCTTCTCTAAGGAGGGCGAGGAAGCCACCTCCTGCTCGAAGTCCAGGGCAATGGAACACAGTTTCTCCTTGATGTCACGCACAATTTCCCACTCAGCCATCGTGATGGGGCTGTAGCATTGCTCGGTGAGTATCCAGATGCGGGATGGCCTGGGGGAGGGCTTACCCCCATGGGGAATGGGTGACCCCATCGCCGGAATCCATCATGACGCCAGTGGTCCAGCCAGAGACATATAGGGATAGCAGGACCTGGATGGTGACATACATGGCAGGGGTGCTGGTTAGCCTTGGGGTTCAGGGGGGCCTCCGTCAACAGCACAGTTCTCTTAAGGGGCCACACGCAGCTCGTTGTAGGTGTGGTGCCAGATCTCCACGTCGTGCCAGTTGGTGATAATGCCGTGTTCATGGAGTACTTGAGGGTCAGGATGCCTCTCTTGCTCTGGCCTTCATCGTCCACATAGAAATCCTACTGGCCCATGCCCACCATCATGCCCTGGTGTCGAGGGTGCCCCACGATGGAGTGAAAGACAGTCTGTGAGGCGTCATGCCCACGACGCCAGCCTTGAACGTATGGGTGCTGTTCTCGACCACCAGCGAAGCGATGTCATCATCCATGGTGAGCTGGGGGTGGTGGGTGCCGAGGGGTCTGTGCTCCAGGGCGGACGAGGTCTCTGCTGTCCACAACATCCACTTTCATTGGGAAATAGCTTCAGAAAATATGTCTAGAGTTTTGAGACCAGCCATTTCATTTCCGATTGTGACTTTTAGTTCACTTTCAGATATCCATTAATAATTTCTGATATATTTAAATAAACCCAAGATCAAAAACTAAATTTGAATGACTCAGGGAGTAAATCAAAAGTGCACCTATTCCATTGCATGTTGCATTTTGGAGATAAAGGACTTAGGCCAGGACTTTCAAAGGTGACATTTATGCCTGTATAAACTAGTTGTTGTTGTTATTGTGTACTGTAGAGTCAGAACTGACCCATAGCTGACCCTCCAGCAGGTTGTCAGAGGCAGTTAATCACACAAGGGGAGATTACCCATTGAGGTATATCCTATAAATTCTCTTAGACAAGGATCCTAATTGATGTAATTGTTGTTAGGTGTAATCGAGTAAAGTACAACTCATGGTGACCCTATGAACAAAAGATCTGAACCCTGTTCTATCCTGTGCCATCCTCACACTTCCTTACACACTAGGGCCCATTGTAGCAGTCACTGTCTCAAACCACCTGGTTGAGTGTCTTCCTCTCCTTCGCCTGCCCTCCACCTTTCCCAACATCATGTCCTTCTCCAAGAAATAACCCCTCCTATCAGTATGTCCAAAGTATGTAAGGTGAGGCCTCATCATTCTTGCCTCCAAAGAGCACTCCAGCTGCACCCCCTCCAAGATATATCTGTCTGTTCTCTTGGCCATCCATGGGATGTTCAGTGCTCTTCTCCAACACCACAGTTCAAAGGCATCAATTCTTTTTCTGTCATCTTTATTCACTGTCCAGGTCTCAGATGCATAGCAAGTAATCAGAAAGACCATGGCCTGAATCAGACTCATCTTAGTCCTCAAACTGACATCATTACTCCTCAATAATTTGTAGAGGTCCCTAACTGCAGATTTTCCCAGTGCAATGTGTCTCCTTATTTCCTGACTGCTGGTACCAAGGGTGTTAATTGTGGACTCAAGCAAGATGAAGCTGTTGACATGATTTATTATAATAATAATATCAAGGAGGACTTTATATGACTAATGTGGAGAACTAACGAATTAGGGTTGTAACTGAAGACTTGGGCTTCAGGTCAGATAGTCTAACCATGGGTAAGTCAAGTAAACTTAGTCCATGGTAGATTACCTTCTAGTACATTTTCAGAGGATGAGACTTGCATGAGAAAAGATTGCCCACCTTTTTCCCAAGCAAGGAACAGCTACTGGGTGTGAAACATTTGCCTTTGAGTTGGCCATACAACTTGACTCAACAGGCCACAAGAGCTCCCTCCTTGATAGTAGAAGTAACTTAATACATAGTAAAGCATTTGGCAGGCCTTTGTTGTTATATGTCCAAGTCACCTGTGATTCATGGCTCTCCTGTGAACAAAATTTCAGAACCCTATCCTATCCTGAACCAATTTCATCTCATCCAAGGTCTTCCTCTCCTGTGCTGTCCCTTCACCCCTCCAAGCACTATGTTATTCTCCAAGGACTGGTCCCTTTTGGCAACATCCCCAAAGTATGTGAGACAGAGCTTCAAAATCCTTGCCTCCAATGAGCAGCTTGGTTTCATCTTCTCCAGCACAGACTTGTTTGTTCTCTTGACAGTCCATGGTATGCTCTTCTCCAGCATCACAACTCAAAGACATTGATTTGTCTTCTATCATCCTTAGTCATTGTCCAGCTTTCTGGTGCATAGCAAGTAATTGTAAAGACCATGGCCTGAATCAGGCACACCCTAGTCTCTAGACTGAAAAACTGTTGTTGTTAGGTACCATCATGTTGATATGACTCACAGCAACTTTATTAACAGCTTTGAAACCTTACCTTATCCTCGCTATCTCCACCACACTCAATGTTGTTGTTGTTAAGCACAGGCAAGGCGTCGCTGATCCTCCAGCAGTTTTTCAGAGGCTGTAAATTACAGAGGAGGTGATTACTCGTCTCTCTCCTTCAGTGCAGCTGGTGGATTAGAACCGTTTGCCTTTCGATTATAGTTCAAGTCCTTGCTACTAAGCCATCAGAGCTCCCTACCACGTGCAGTAAGTGGTTATTGTTGATGTTATGGGCTGTCAAGTCACCTGTGACTCATAGCAACAGCTCAGAAACCTACCCTATCCTGAGGTGGTCTCACTGACTCTGACACACCTAACCTCATCGTCCTCAGAGCTATCATTATTCTTCAAAATGATTAAATTATCATTCACAAAATTAAATTTCTATATAGTTATTGTATTGACCTTTTATATTTTTATTGCTATCTAGGTCGATACTGTCCATTTGTAGCAAAGAATTGTTGACTAAAATAGCAAGCAGAATCACTAGCAGTACATTTCACCAAATGAGTGATTTC
>NW_006399786.1:21549044-21562180 GCF_000299155.1 Elephantulus edwardii | reverse complement strand
CCACCCATACTGCAGAGAATGCTTTTCAAGGACCAAGATGAGGTAAAGCAAGATTCACTGTTGCATGGATACAACCAAAGTGCAGGCAGGATTACTCACCAGCCTGTTTTGCTCTGACAGAAGATCAGTGGTAGAGCCTCCTGAGTTTATCCACCAATAAGGAGTCAAGACCCTGTGACAGAGATGTGTTGTTGCACCTTGGGGGAATAATAACGACATTTGATGAGGATTTTGCATCACGGCATTACAGTTAATACTTTAACACTTCACTGTTAGATGAACACCACAATTCACCTACTTAAACCCCCAGGAAACAGATTCTCTCCAACATATACTATAGCACCTACATTGGAAGATAACACTGGGAATGTTATCTTGCATGGGAAATTGAACCAGCTGGCATGAAAATATTTTTCTGACAAGATCCTGTGATTTTACAGACATTAAAGGATCTCAAACACTGCCAACCAAAACAGTTGGCATAAAACAATCACCAGTGAGTAAGCGTCTAAGTCACTTTTTTTTGTGTGTATGTGTGAATTCTAGAAAAGGAAAAGATGTAGCTGACTGGATTGTGGCTGCCTGAACTGGTGTCACAGCCAAATCAATGAACATGACACCTAGTTAAGAAAACTTGATTAGATTATGTTAGAAGGAGATGACATTTTTCTTGGATAATATGCCATTGACAGTTTAATAAAAATCACATCATGGAGTCAGGTCTTCAAATATTTTTAAAGATTTTTTGACTAACAACAGTAATTTCTGTTTATCACTCCTCCTTCACTGATTTTAAAACATATTTTAAACATTAACTACAAATTCAGAAGATACCTTCAAATCAATGATATCATAAAGTTGTCATCCTCAACCAGAAGATGGACATGATATGATCATGTATAAATCTTTTGGCAAAAGCAAGAAAATGCTGGGATCAATATGCACTAAGATGATGATAGCCAGATAGATAACTCAGTCATGTGAGCACACGGAAAAATGTTACGCTACCCTGGCTTTTTCCTGATTTGTGTCTGTGGACAAAAAGAGGTTAGGAAAATCTTAGACAAGATACAGCGGTCACAATGGGTAAATGGATGATGCTGTGGTCTTTATACACAGATACACTGGGCTCCAATTTCCTCTCCTGCCATTCATCAGCGCTTAGTTTTTAAATACGCATTAGCCTCTCTACACATCATTTTCCTCTTTGTAAAATGGAGATGCTAAAAATAGACTATGCTTGCTTGGTCTGGTAAGAGAATGAAATAAGATCACTTATTTAAGAAGTTAACATAGTGTCTGACAGTCAGTAGTATTCAATAAATGGAAGCTTTTCTTCCTCTTCTTAAATGACTCTGTGCAGAAGATACATTTAGGACATAAGGCTCAGAGGCTGCGTCACCTGCTGCGTGCGTTGGTTGTGAGGTGCCAGCAGGTTGGCTCCTATGCAAAGCGCAACAAGTACACCAAAGTACAACAGAATGAAAATCTGTCTACGTAGTTGATGTTTATCAAGTCTGGAAATAATGGAAAGACAACATCAAAAGTTATGTACCTACCTGATTGAGTACTAGATGCAGTAAGCAACCATAATGTAGTTGTTGTTAGGTGCCATCGAATTGAGTAGAGTATGACTCGTAGTGACTCTTTGAACAACAGACCTGAAGCCTGTCCTATCCTGTGCCGTCCTTACCATCTCTGACTCATTTACTCTCACTGCTGCAGTCGATGTAGCAATCTATCTCGTTGAGGGTCTTCCTCTCTTTCACAGACGCTCCGCCTTTCTAAGCATGGTGTCCCTTTCCAAGGAATAGCCTCTCCTAGCAACAAGTCCAAAGTATGAGAAATGAAGCTTCACCATACCGGCCTCAAGGAATGCTCTGTCTGCACTTTCTCCAAGACATACCTGTTTGTTCTTTTGGCAGTCCATGGAATATTCATATTTTTTCTCCAACACCACAGTTCAAAGGCATCAATTATTTTTCTGTCATTATCATTCATTGTCCATCTTTCAGAAGTGCAGAAAGTGATTGAAAAGACTGTGGCCTGAATCAGGAGCAATTGTCTTCAAAGTGACTCAGTGTTCTTCATTAATTTGGAAAGGTTCCTGATAGCAGACTTTCCCAATGCAATACATCTCTGAACTCCCGACTGCTGGGACCAAGGATTATCGATCCAAACAAGATGAAATCATTGACAACTTCAATAATTTCTTCCTCTATCATGATGTTACCTCTTTACTCAATGTTTAAGACCCTTGTTTTCTTGACGTTGAGATGTAGTCCATATTGAAGGCTGTGTCTCCAATCTTTAGCAGTAAATGTTTCATATCCTACTCAATTTCAGCAAAGCAAGTTGTGTAATCTGTATAACACAGGTTGTTGATGAGTTTTCCTCAGATGCTAATGCTGCATTCCTCTTCAGAGAGTATAGTGTCCTAAATTATTTGCCCAGTATGCAGGTTTAATAGGTGTGGAGAAAGGATATATCTCTGATGAATCCCTTCCTAATTTTAAGCCATGCAGTGTTCTCCTAGTCCTTTAAGGATACTTTCCTACAACATCAGTGTGCTTGCTTAAATCACTCCTCAAAATACCACACTAGGGGGGGAAAGTTTTGGGGGGTTTTGTTTTGTTTTTAAGACACGTGAATTTGTAGGAGGGCTGAGTGACTTAGCTATATTATTTCACTTAAGATGTCCCACTTGGATAATTACATTTTCCAGGATCTCTCTTACCTGTGATGTCCTACAGTGCAATGAGTTTCACTGCCAACTAAAATGAAGAATTTTATCATCTACCAGCTACTCTGAGGGAGAAAGCTGGTCAATCTCCTTCCATGTGAAAATCACCTGGAGGGCCAGCTAAGAGGCAGTTCTGAATTAACTCTACAGAAGAATCATAACCACTTTAAAAATATCAGACTACAAAGATCAATAACTCAGGGGTAGTTGAACACACAGCAACTTCTACTGGAGCATACTTTTCAACAGTTTAGAAAATTAGATTGCGTGATGCTTTGCTAGAGATCTCACAGTAGACAATTGTTAGCTATCCTGTCTCCAAAAGAGGCTTTTTCTTTGGGAGGCTCATGTAGAAATGCATAGGCAGAGCAGACAGTACCTGGTTACATATGAGTGAGCTCTGGCGGCTTAATTATGATGGTGGTCTTGGTCAGATCTGTACAAAGCACCATCGTTGCACTTGTTGTGTCAACCCATCTTGTTGAGGGTCTTCCTCTCTTTAACTGATCCTTCATCTTTCCACATATGATGTCCCTTTCCAAGAAATAGCCTTTTCCAGAAACAAGTCCAAAGTATGAGAGATGAAACTTTACATGCTTGCCTCTTTTAAGCAATGAGAACTTCTCAAATTGCTCTTTTTACCCATTAGAAAAATTTTAAAAATCCTTACTCTCCTTCTCACCCCCCTCCCCTTTCCTCTCTCTCTCTCTCTGCTGTTGAGCCATTTGTTTTGGAAATTGTAAATGCCATGGAAAGAAATTGCTCATCTTTTTTCTGTAGGACCACTGGTGGATTTGAACTACCAAAAAGGCGTGACCTCTGGATTAACAGCTGAACTCCCTGCAGAAGATGCCACCAGTGCACCCTGGTGAGTGCTCAAAGCTCCATTTGCTTATGTACAATGTGCTAAACCCTGCCTGAATGTTTAGATTCTTCTGCTTGAACACAGAAATTGGTTTTTTAATTGAATCTTTGATGTTTCTTGTTTGTTTGTATTTTGTTTTTCCTATTAAAGATTCTCTTATTGTAGTGGCTATTTCTGTTGCTGAAAATCACCATTTATTGAGCGACTTAACAAGAAACGTATTCCCATTAGGTTGATTCCACTCACTATGACCCTCTGTGGAATATCTGAGGCTGTAAATCAAAGAGAAGGAGACTTCCCCTCTTTCTCTTGAGACTATAGGTATCATGGATATGAACCACTGAAGGTATGTGGCCTTTGGGGCAAGCAGTGCAGCTCACTAGGGATTAGCTTCCAGATTTCCATGTATTATTCTATTGTTGCTGTTGTTAGGTGCTGTTGAGTCAAGTACGATTCATAGCAATCTTATGAAGAATACATCTGAACCCCATCCTATCCAGTGCCATCCTCATCATCTCGGACACACTTGAGCCTATCACTGCAGCACTGTTTCAGTGCATCACATCGATGGTCTTCCTTTCTGTCACTGACCCTCTCCACCTTTCCAAATATGATGTCCTTTTCTGAGGAATAACCTCTCCTATGCAGGAGCTCTGGTGGCTGTACTACAATCCCAAAGGCACTTGAATCCACCAGTTGCTCCAAAGAAGGATGGACAGTCTCCTCCCATGCGATTAACTGCCTCTGAAAATCCACTACTAAAGGATCAACTGTGGGTTGGTTCCAATGGCACACAAGAACAGCAACAGCAACGTGCCCAAAGGATGAGAGACAAGGTTTTGTCATCTTTGCCTCTAAGGAGCATTCTGACTGCACCCTGACAAGACATGTCTTTTTTTTCCTTTTGACAGTCCATAAAATATTTAATACTCTTCTCCAGCATCAGAGGTCAAAGGCATCAGTTCTTCTGTCATCCTTATTGTCTAACTAATTGTCTAGCTTTCAGATGCATAGAAAGTGACTGACAAGACCATGACATGAATAGCACAATGAGCTAGTACTGTGGGTCAAATGTATCCCCAGACTTGTTTACTTCTGTGGTTTGGGGCCTACCTAGTTGAAAGAGAAATAGGAGACCATCACCAGGCATGGGAGACCACACCTCAGCCACAGCTAAATCTGAGGGACTGAGAAGACAACAGCATGGGGCACTGAAAGCATCTAGAGCACAAAGCAAACTGGTTTTTCCATACACTCACCGTCGTTTGTGATTATTCCATTTCTATTTCTTTATCTTGCCAACCCTATCACTTACGTGTGAGGCCCTCAAGGGTGAGAAATTGGGCTCCAGTTTACCAGGGTCTCTTCAGCACACTAAGCACTTTTCCTGCTACGTAATTGGCACACAATGAAAATTGCTGAATAAAAAGTGTAATTGCTTGAGGCATCTCTGCAAACCCTTCTTGTACCTGCTGTAAGAAAGGGGGACACTCAGTAAATTGTCAGGGGCTTTTCCTCCTCACAAAACAACTCTCTCTTCTCTGGAGGAACATCCTTTAGATCTGAAAGCCAAGCTCTTCTCTGGGAATTTTAAATAACCAGCACACAAAACTGAGGTGACACCTTCTCTCTTGAGGTCTCTTTACTCTCAGAGGTTTGTCCATTCCCTGTCACCAGGGATAGCTTGTGTGGGGACCAGAATTGTCTTTCTAAAAGTAGCATTTTTTATCCTCTTTATCCTAGTTACTCTTGGATGGACAAGACAAAATTAATAAGAAAGAAGAGAGCCAAACCATAGTCATGGTTTGTGCCATCATTTTCAATTCCTCATTTTAATTCATGATGAGAGGCAAAGGGATGAGGATGAGCGTGTAGGGTATTAATCATGGGGTTGTACAATTTCATGGGTGGGGGAGAAAGGAAATTGCAAGAATCTGGTCTGAGAAACAATGTATATGAATTTTGTAAATAAACCAGTATTTAAAAAACAAAGCAAAAAATTAAAACTTAGCTAGATATTAAGCTCTCCGAACAATGGATAACTCTTCTTCCTCCTTGGCTTTACCACCATTACCAAAAAATGGTCACCATATTTGAACACCTACTATGTATAAGGGAGCTCTGGTGGCCTTGTGGCAAGAAGCTATGCTGCAACCTCAAAGGCACCAGGTTCAAGACCACCTGCTGCTCTGCGGGACAAGGATGGGCAGTCTCCTCCTGTGCAATTAACTGCTTCTGAAAATTCACCAAAGGGTCAGCTATGGGTTGGTTCTAACTCGATACATGGCAACAACTATTTATAAGACATTGTAAAAGAAGTTAATTCCTATTAGTCTTACAGCTGTTGTTGTTGGTATGTGCTGTCAAGTCTGACCCTCCAGTGGGTTTTCAGAGGCTGTAAATTGCAATGGGAAAAGAGAGCCACCTATATGCCAAAAAAGCAGCTGGAAGTAAATTTCATTCTTACAGCTATTTTAGAAACTGAGCATTATTGCTAAAAGTGACACAATTTTGGCTCATTGAAGTAATTGGTGTGAGGCCGCTTAGATACGTGAAAGGATTGGGGTTTCACTGGCTTTTCTTTTTGAACCCCCTGTAGATGACACAGTCCCTTGTACATGGCAGGTGTTCATTCAGGAGAAGCTGGGTGGCAAACCTACACCAGTTGCTGCAGATACAGTAGAGACAAGTATTCACTCTCCAGTCTCTGCTTATAATTGGCTTCTTAACCTGTGGAAGGTTAAAAGCATTACTCCATTCCTGAATTTGTTAGTCAGATTAAAGGCGCAATCGGAACATATCTTGTTGTCTCCATGGATATGTTGTCATTGGTAGAATAAAAGGAAGGTCTGAAATTACAGAAAGAGAGCAAAGACACCCAGAAATAAATGATTGGAATGGAAATTCTTTTTTTTTTCAAGTCTCCAGAGGACACAACACCTTCAGAGCATCTAAAGACTAAAGACTACTCATTTCCAATTTCACTAGCTCCTTACTTAACCAAAGGCGCCTTTGAAACATAGTGTATAACATGTAAGGCTGCTAACTAAAAGGTCAGTGGTTTGAATCTACCAATCTCTCAATGGGAAAAAGATGGGCAGTCTTCCCTTATAAAGATTTACTGTTTACAAACCCAATCGCGGAGCATTATGAGTCAAAATTATCTGGATGGCAATGGAGTTACCTCCCCAAAAGGAGCATCCAAGATATAAACAGAAGAAAAAGAAAAAAGATGGAAGGCATTGGAAAATACAATTATAAGAAAAGGACAATTATCTTGAAGATTTCTTTGGAAGGAGGTTTAAAAGTTCAGCATGAGGCAATAGAACATTTGATAACATTCATTGTTGTTTTTAATTGGATTTTTTTTTAAATCACAAGATTAAAGTTTCATTTCATAGACGTTTCAGCCTGTCTTCTGTGTTGTTAAATCTTTCTCCTGGTCAGTTCTTTTATGTAGTTTGCCTTTCAGAAGATACTGTTTTGTGAAATAACCACCTTCACAGTATACTACTTTTTTCCTTTAAGAAATTGCCTTTGATCTTGATTGCAAAATAGTTATGTGAGGCCCTGAAATAAGTTTGAAACCCCACATCAACTGGAAATGAAAAAAAAATGGGGGGAAATCAGAAGTTGTAACCATTTTCTTCATCTTTGGAAAGACCCCAGAGAACTCCAAGTTTAAACATAACTAGAGGCTATTATTATGAGAACTCTAGAAAGAGAATGAGTTTTTATCCACTTCTATCTTTAAAAAAAAAAAAAAAAACAACAAAAAAAACCCCAAAAAACGTGACAGGTATATTTTCTCCCCAAGATCTCAACACAAGAAAGTAGAGATTTTCAATGTAACTCTCAGCTCTATCAGAACAGATAATATATTTTTTGTTGTTGTTGAAAGAATGAATGAGTCAAACAGTAACAATAAAAAGAGTAAGACAAGATGATTAAAACAGATAATTAAAAAGTACTTTTTCATTCACTTATTCATTAAGTCACGTAACAAGGCTATGTGAATCAACTGCTGTGTGTCAGAAATTGGCAGTGTTACTAAGGAGATACAGGCGTATGCTAAGTGCTCTCATATATCGATTTATTTAATAGTCACAATACAGTGACATAAGTGCTCTCTTCATGTTACGGATGGAACATCAGGGTACAGAGTGGCTAGAGAATCTTCCCTAGTTAAAACAAATGAGCCATTTCAGCATTAGAATTTGAACCAGAGTCCTTTGACATGGCTTGTGTCACAGTCAGTACTACTTCTAATGAAGTCTAGAGAGTTAGTCAAGGAATTGAAACAGACAGAACAAAATGTTTAATTATGACAGAATGTGATGAACAGTACGAATATGATGAGCAGAGTGTCTTACAGAAACAGAAAGGACAGCATGTGTCAAACCTTGTCAGCGACAAAGGGATAAAGTATGGAAAGGCATCAACTAGAAAATTACTGAGAAGAAGCAGTGTGTCAAATGTAGAAGGAATTTCTGAAAAGATATTGAAGTAACAGAGCCTAAAGATTCAAGTAAAAAAATTATATATAATAAAAAGAAGAGGCGGAGAGTGATGAGAGATAATCATGAAGAATTAAGCATTTTCCAGATCATGAAAAGCCTTGTAAGACATTCTGAGGACTTTAGATGTTTCTCTCTCAGCTTTTGACAACCCTTGGAGGATTGCATGCAAGGGTAAGATTCAATTAGATTTGCATGGAACTTGGTAAAGATTCACTTAGAAAAGACCCTTTGTAGTATGGAGTACAGGCTGAAAAGGATTGATTGGGGAGGTATGGAAAGACACAAAGAGTATTTGAAATAATCCTGGGGAAAATGATGGAGACCTGAATTAAACTTTGAAAATCCTATCTACCTCTAAATGAACTGTGGTGATGTGACCATTAAAGAGTAGAAGCCTTTATCTTCCTACACATTTTTTAGTAAGAATTTTCACACTAAAAAAATATAAAATATATTTGAGTGACTTCTTAAAAATTGGGTAGGAGTATTATCTGGGTAATATTAATATTCAAATGTTGTCATTAGGTAACGTGGAGTCCGGTACAAGTCATAGCGACCCTATGAAAAGCTGACCTGAACCCTACCTTATCCTGTGCTGTCCTCATCGTCTCTGTTACACTGGAGCCCATTGCTAAAGTTATAATGTCAATCCACTGACATTCTTGTCAATCCATCCTTGTTGAGAGTCTTCCTTTCTTTCGCTGATTCTCCAAGCATGGTGTCCCTTTCCAAGGAGTAGCTTCACCTAGCCACACCTAGTCCAACGTATGAAAGATGCAACTTCACCATCTTTGCTTCCAAGTAGCATTCTGGTTCAACTTTTCCCAAGACATAGCAGTTTGTTCTTTTTGCAGTCCATGGCATATTCAGTACTTATCTCCAGGACTACAACTCAAAGGTTTCAATTCTTCTGTAGTCATTATTCTGATGCACAGCAGGTGGTTTAGAAGGCAAGACCGTAGTCTTCAAATTGACATCATTGCTCTTTAGCATTTTGGAGAAGTCTCTGACAGTAGACTTGCCCAGTGCAATATGTTTCCTGATTTCCTAACTGCTGATACCAAAGGTGTTGATGATATATCCAAGCAAGATGGAATCATGTACAGCTGTAAACTTTTCTCCAACTATCATAATGTTAATTGTTGGTTCTGTAGTGAGGACCTTTGATTTTTTGATGTTGAATTATAATCTGTACCAAAGGCGGTAGTCCTTGATCTTCTGCTGCGAGCATTTTATATACTACTCACTTTTAGCAAGGAAAAAGTTTGCTAGATGTTCAGAAGACGCCTTGGTACCAGGGATACCATTGTTGATGTCAGACAAATCCTGGTTAAAAGCAGAGAATATCAAAAGAGTGTCTATTAATGCTTTATTGACTATATAAAGGTATTTGACTAAGTGGATCACAGTAAATTATGGCTAGCACAGAAAATTATGGCTAACATTGAGAAAAATAAGAATCTGAGAACACTCAATTACCCTCGTGCTATACCTTATCCATTAAGCTGTTGTACAGAGAAAGGAAACACTACATAGTTTTAAAATTAGAAAAGGTGTTTGCCAAGGTTGTATTCTTTCTCCATACCTATTCAATTTGTATGCTGCTCAAATCATTCAAGACTCTGGACTTTGTGAAGAATAATGTGGCATCAGAATTGAAGGAAGACTCATAAACAACCTGCATTATGCAGATGCCACAATCTTGCTTGATGAAAATGAGAAGGACATGAAACACTTCTTGGACAAGATTAAAGACTACAGCCTTCAATATAGATTGCATCTCCAGAAGACAAAAATTTTCTCAACTTTACCAATACACAACATCATGATAGATGAAAAAAAGATTGAAATTGTCTATAATTTTGTCTTACTTGGATCCACAATCAACTCTTTTGGTTGGTACCATTAGTCAGGAGATCAGGAAATGTATTCAGTCAAGGACCTCTCTAAATGGCTGAGAAGTGACAATGGCAGTTTGAGGACTAAGGTGTATCTGATTCAGGCTATGATCTTTTCAGTCACTTGCTATACATCTAGAGCTGAACGATGAATAAGAATGATTGAAGAATGATGCCTTTTGAGTTGTGGTATTGGAGGAGAGTACTGAGTATTCCATGGACTCTCGAAAAGATAAACAGACATATCTTGGAGAAAGTACAGCCAGAGTGATTTTTGGAGTCAAATACGACAACATTTCATCTCACATACTTTGGACAGATTGTTAAGAAATGTTATTCCTTGGAGAGAGACATCATGCTTGGAAAGGTAGATGGTCAGTGAAAAAGGAGGGAGACCACGTGGATTGGCACTGACTTCTGCAATTGGCTCCAGTATATCTGAAATAAAGAGGGTCACACAGGATAAAACAGCGTTCAGATATATTACTTATAGGGTCACTAGAAGTGTTATCCAACTCAATGGTACCTAACAACAACAATCATCCTTTTGGGGAGCCCTGGTGCCCTAGTGGGAACAAGTTACACTCCCAAACTAAAGCACGTGTTTCAAATTCACTAGCTTTTCTGAGGGAGAAAGAAGTGCAATCTCCTCTTTGAAACACCAGAAGGTCATTTATGAGTCAGTCTGACTTGATGCTACCGAAGAACAATAATTAGGAGCCGTCCTTTTGTACTTACATCTTGTTTAAGAAAAAGAGAGACAGACACTCCAATACCAACTGAGATGTTTCAACAAATGGATGTAAAGCTGCACCTACTCACAATTTATCCTAAGAAATTTTGATGACAGGTACCTGGCCAATTGACTGAAAGATATCCTACCTGTGACCACTGCTCAAAAAAATATGATCCAAAAGAATGGGAAGTCTATCAATGAGTATCATTAATATGATATGTAAGTTACATTTTTCTGAAAATTATTTTTTAAAAATGACTGGAGGAATACATCACCAGGAAACTGGCAGAACTTTAAGTTAAATTCAGGATAGGCTATGAACCAAGCTATTTCATTGCTGATATCAGATGGAATTTGGCTGAAAACAGAAAGTACTAGAAAGATGTTTACCTGTGCTTTATTAACTATGCAAAGGCACTCAACTGAGTAGTTGTGCTAATGCAGAATTAATACATAGCCAACAGGTAATTGTTGTAAGGGAACTAGGGAATATTCTGGAGCTTAAATTAGGGAAAGTGTGTCAGTGTTGTTTCTGTCAGCATACATATACAATCTGCATGCATAGCAAATAATCTGAGAAGCTATACTATATGAAGAAAAGGCATCACAATTGGAAGACTCTACAAATTATGATATGCAGATGGCAGAACCCTATTTGCTAAAAGTGAAGAGAACGTGAAAGACTTCTTTATGAAGATAAAAGAATACAGCATGTAGTTTGTATAGATTGTTGTTTTTGTTGTTAAGTGTTGTCGAGTTGAGTATGACTCAAAACAAATCTATGAACAAAATATCTGAACCCTGTTATATGTGTGCCAACCTTACACTTCCTGACACACAAGAGCCCATTGCAAAAGTCACTGTGTCAGTCCACTTGATTGAGGATCTTCCTCTCCCTGATGACACTTCATCCTTTCCAACATCATGTCTTTCTCCAGGGAACAGCTCATCCTAGCAACATTTCCGAAGTATGTTAGGTGAAGCTTCATAATTCTTGGCTCCAAAGAGCACTCTGGATGCACCTTCTCTAAGACACACGTGTTTGGTCTCTTGGCCACCCATGGAATGATCAGTGCTTTTCTCCAACACCACAACTCAAAGGCATCAATTGTTTTTCTGTCATCCTTATTCATTGTCCAGCTTTCACATACATAGCAAGTGATCCGAAAGACAATGGCTTGAATCAGACTCACCTTAGTCCTCAAATTGACATCATCAATCCTCAATAATTTGGAGAGGTGCCTAACTGCATATTTTCCCAGTGCAATGTGTCTCCTTATTTCTTTTGTGTGTGTGTGTCTCCTATTTCTTGACTGCTAGTAATAAAGGTGTTAATTGTGGATCCAAGCAAGATGAAGCTGTTGACAATTTCAATCTCTTCTCCATCCATCTTATTGGTCCAGTGGTAAGAATCTTTGTTTTCTTTACAATGAGGTGCAATCCATACCGAAGACTGCATTCCTTGATCTTTTCTAACAAGTGTTTCAAGCCCTCCTCACTTTCAGAAAGCTAGGTTGTGTCATCTGCATAATACAGGTTACTTATGAGTCTCCCTCCAATCCAGATGCCACACATCTCTTCCTAGAGTCCAGCTTCTTGGATAATTTACTCAGCATATAGATTATATAGGTATGAAAGAAAATGCAACTCTGGCACTCCCTTCTCATTTTAAACTATGTTCTGTTCCCCTGCTCTGTTTGCACAATAATACCTGGTCCAGGTATTGGTTCTGTGTACTTTGGAGATGTATATGTATGGATTATATCTCAATCTAAAGAGACAAAAAGCCTCACAGCTAGATTTTTAGGCAACATTAAATTACACTTTGAAATCTTTGAAGCTGTTGAAATTTCTTTTTACTTGGATCCTCAAATTTTCCTTAAATTATATACTGCACTAGATAAATCCACTGCAAAAAAAAAAAAGACTTTTTTAAGTGTTAAAGGCAAAAACATTACTTTTAGGACTAACATATATTTGACCCAGGCCATGACGTTTTCAGTTATCTCACAGGCATGCAAAATACTGGGCAATGAGGATTTGATGACTTTGAATTATGGTGTGGACAAAGCATGTTAAATTTGTTATAGACTGCCAAAAGACTGAACTAATCTCTCTTAGAAAAACTACATTGAGAATAAGAGAGAATGGAAAGACTTAATTCACCCTCATGGTCAATTAGCAAAGTATAGGCCATAAAGACAGTGTTGCCACTTTGGTGGGTAAAGACTATGATCTTAAGAGCCTGGTAAAGTGTCTGTTCATATCCTGTGCCCATTTTTCAATTGGATTATTGTCCTTTATCTTGTTGTGGTGCTCGAGTATTTTGTAAATTCTAGATATAAGTCCCTTGTCTGACATGTCATTACCAAAA